>NC_051334.1:178804084-179141150 GCF_015220235.1 Choloepus didactylus
AAAATAAGTTATATAAAAAATAAGCAACCATATCCTGCAGCAACTGTTCAAACTTAGAGAAAAGGGATATTTTTTCCAAAAAGAATATTTTATCACTAGCATAGTTTAGAATTGCCAGTTCAGGATGGTAATAAAAAGCAGACCAAAAAGTAAAAAGCAGGCCTACTGCTTCTCATTCAGCTTTATTGGTTTTAAATTTTCTCCACACAATCCCCCCATACTGTCTCCACTCCAGGCCATGACTCTCCCAAGTTGACCACTATTGAAATTACCTTTTAATTATCCCCTTTAGGCAACAAGTTTTGTAATCCTTGGCAAAAGAGGTCCTTTGCTGAAGTGTCTTTTGCTATATACCAGAGACTTAGCAGAACTTTGGCCACAATCTGCTACTCAACTCCTTCTATACCCTTTCTAGGTGATCTCATCCATTCTCCTGGCTTTAATTATACCCATAAATTGGGTCATTAATCTATAAGTGCAGTTTAGATTATCTTCCTAAAATCGTATAGATGCAAGAGCCTGCGGGACAATCTATCTAGATGCCACATGAACATGGGGTGTTGTCTCAGTTTTGCTAGGCTGCAATCAGAAATACACAAACGGGGACAGGTGGCTGCGGAACTGCCGGGGCCTAGCTCTGTGGGTTCAAGGCCCAGCCCTGCAGGCAGGTGAAGGGGAGGCAGCCAGAGAGGGGCGGCCCCGGGGAATGTGAGGTGGCTGGTAGTCTCACCTTCCTGACAGGCTGTCTTTCGAAATGCTCCCCCTGGCTCTTCCCCCTTCCCACCCCGGTGACTCCTGCTGGGCAAAGTCTCCAGTGGCCTCCGCAAACTGCCTAGTACGCGCCACTTACCCAACTCAGAGCCCTGAAGTCCTCTGCCCAAGTTTTGAATCAAAATGAGGTTGTGTCAGAGTTAAGATGATGGACAGTGGCTTTGATTGTGACTGTGTTGAGCTGGAGCCACCTGATTACTAACAAAAAACATCGTCTTTAACCAGCAGCCACCAGAGCTTCCTGTTGAAATATGTGGCAACAAAGGAAGAAAAGAAGTGGAGCGGAAATAGTGCTTACCAGAGCCTTAGAACAATGCTGCCCAAGACTAGTCCCACTGAATGTATCTTTGCTGTGAGGAGAATGGTCATAAAAGCCTGTTGTGTGCATATTTATTCACATTTTTGTTAAATGTTAAATCATTTAGCACAAGTAAATTTGAGTGCATAGTATGTTATTTCATTCCAATTGAGTTTCTTGTGTGTTTTCTTTAAATGCTTCCCCTTTCTTGAACCAGGAGTACTACAATCTCTTTAATTCTCACCATGAGTAGAGCATTTTGAGCTTTAAACCTAAGGGAAACTCAACAGCCTGGTTGGCATATGCAATGAGCATCAAGAAACCGTCTTGCTGTGGAAGCAAAATTATTTTTCTTCTCCCTTTTTGAAAGATCTCTCCTATTGATGCCAGTTTTCTTCCTTGTTTACACAAGTTCAACTATTCAAAAGGAAGAGGTGATAGTAAGGATTTCAAAATGGCAGAGAAATCTGAAAGTCTCATGAACATTTATGGATTTGATCTGAACTCAAGTTATAGGCACTTAAAACTATTGGGTTATGAAAGCAATGGCTGGGTTTTTTCTGCTGTAGACAATGACTGTGACAAGAATAGCCATGAAGAAAATTGTTCTTACCGATCCCCAGAGTGTCAAACATGTACTACATGAAATGAAAATTATTAGAAGACTTGACCATGATAACATTGTGAAAGTGTTTGAAATTCTTGGTCCCAGTGGAAGCCAGCTAACAGACTATGTGGGCTCACTTACTGAACTGAACAGTGTTTGCATTGTTCAGGAGTACATGGAGACAGATCTAGCTAATGTGCTGGAGCAGGGCCCTTTACCGGAGGCACTTGCCAGGCTTTTCATAGATCAGCTGCAACGTGGGTTCAAGCGTATTCACTTTACAAATACACTGCACAGACATCTCCAACCAGCTAATCTTTTCATTAATACTGAAGATTTTGTGCTGAAGATAGGTGACCATGACCCCATTATTCCCATAAGGGTCATGTTTCTAAAGGATTAATTGGTTGCTAAATGGTACAGATCTCCACGTTTTTTACTTTCTCCTAATAATCATACTAAAGGCATTGATATGTGGGCTGCAGGCTGCATCTTTGCTGAAATGCTGACTGGTTAAAAATACTCTCTTTGCAGGTGCATATGAACTTGAAGAGATGCAGCTGATTTTAGAATCTATTCCTGTTGTACATGAGGAAGATTATCAGGAGTTCTGAGTGTAATTCCAGTTTACATTAGAAATGACTTGACTGAGCCACTAAAACTTTAACTCAATTGCTTCCAGAAATTAGTTGAGAAGCACTGGATTTCTTGGAATAGATTCTGACATTGAGCCCCATGGATCGATTGATAGCAGAAAAAGCACTCTCCCATCCTTATATGAACATATATCCTTTTCCAGCAGATGAGCCAATTTCAAGTCATCCGTTTCATATAGAAGATAAGTTAATGATATTTTGCCTGTGGATGAAACTCACAATCACATTTATAACCAGGAAAGGTACCATGATTGTCAGTTTTCAGAGCATGATTGGCCTATACATGACAATATTGAAATTGAGGAAGTTCAGCTTCACCCAAGAGCTCTGTCTGATGTCACTGACAAAGAAGAAGTACAAGTTGATCCTTGAAAATATTTGGATGGAGATCATGAAAAGTATCTGGAGATTCTGCTTTTGATACCAGTTACTCTCCTGAGCCTTGTTGACAGTACCAGGATCGTCGTAAAAAACAAATATCATGATCTGGAGTATAGCCACACTTGTAACTACAAAATGAGGTCACCATAAAATTTACAAAACTTAGTTTGGAGAAAGAATGGAGCTAATCATTATTATGAACCCCAGTTTTTTATAGATCTTTCCAATTGCAAAGAACAAAGCAAAGAAAAATCTGTTAAGAAAGGCAAGTCAAAATGTGAAAGGAATGGATTGGTTAAGGCCGGATAGCTTTAGAGGAAGCATCACAGCAAATGGCTAAAAAAGAAAGGGAAAAGCATCAGGGATTTGACTTTGATTCCTTTATTGCAAGAACTATTCAACTTAATTCGCAGCAGGAGCCTACTGATGTTGTTGATAAATTAAATGACTTGAATAGCTCAGTGTCCCAACTAGAAATGAAAAGCTCAATATCACAGTCAGAAAGCTGAGAAAAAGAGGAAAAAGGAATGGCAAATTTCACTCAATTAGAAGCCTTGTACCCGTCTTCTTGGGAAAACCAGTTAAGGAATGGTAGGGAGGACTGTTTTCTCATAAGTCAGTTTTGTTGTAAGGTTAAGGCAGGATGAACAAATCAAGAAGGAAAACACACCAGTTATTCAGACAGGTTCTTTAGCAGGAAAGAAGATGCTGAAATGCTAAAAACTTTGCCAGTAGAGGATGGAAAGCTTGGGGAGAAAGGAAATAAGGAAGGATTTCTGAACAACAAAGAGGAGTTCCTCTTTAACCAGCATCTTGAATCCATAGGTATCCCAAAGTTTCACAGTCTAGCAGGGTCACCACTTAAAGCCACATTAACACCTTCTGCTATGAAATCTACCCCTCAAATTTCTCATGAAGCATACAGCAGCATTCTCTTTGTATTCTTCATGGAATGTGGTTTGTCTCATTTATCACTAGTGTTTAAGTCAGTTTTTACTTAAATCAGATGGTGTCGTTTTAGTAAGGATTTCATTAGTTCTTGGTTTTTAAAATCCAGACTTATTGTCTACATGTGAGATGGCTTTCATGTTAACTGGCATCTTGTTTGCACACAAAAATAAAAAAAAAAATAGAGCAAAAGAATGCAGAGCAGAAGGAGACAAAAAAAATGCACTGACCGGTAAAAACATTCTCTCATCGAACAATGATTTGTTTTATAGTAAACAAAAATCTTGCCTTGAAATTTGTACAGTGAGATTGTACATAATTGCATGAAAGTACCTATTTTTTCCTAAAATATTTTTCATTCATAAGTATTTTCAAGTTTTTCATACTGTACACATTTCTTAAAACACATGATACCAGCAGCAACTGAAAAATGAATGCTGAATTTGGTACACGTTATCTACCTCGAGGTAACAAAAGTCCATGGCAAAACATATACGATTCATAGTGCGTCACAATATGCACTTCTATTTAGCCAGTGTTTATTGTAGTAAACTATTCTCAAGATTCATTCACTTTTTATAAATATTCTGGAATGCGTTCTTTATAGCAAAGTGTTAATACATCACTATTCTGGTTTGCTAATGCTGCCATTATACAAAACACTAGAAATGGACTGGCTTTTGTAAAGAGGATTTATTTGGGTACAAATTTACAGTTCTAAGGCCATAAAAGTGTCCAAACTAAGGCATCAACAAAAGTATAATTTCACTGAAGAAAGGCCAATGGCATCCAGAACACCTCTGTCAGCTGGGAAGGCACGTGGCTGGCGTCTGCTTATTCTTTGCTCCCAGGTTGCATTTCAAAATGGCTTTCTCCAAAATGTCTCTGGGCTTGTCTCCCTTAGTTTTTTCAGTTCATGTGCATCTAAGTGATGGGGTCCTCTCTTAGCTTCTCTGGAGCAAACATCTCCAAGCATCTAAAAGCATCAGCAAGCATCTCTCCAAAAGTCTCTCTCAGCTGCTCTGAGCTCCTTCTGTCTGTGAGCTCTCTTATAGGACTCCAGGGATTTAATTAAGACCCACCCAGAATGGGTGGAGTCCATATCTCCATGGAGATAATTTAATCAAATTTTTTCCACCCTAATCATCAGACTAATCAGTCTGCCCCCACAAGACTGCATTAAAGAATATGGATTTTCTGGGGAACATAATATATCCAAACCAGCACAATCACATCTTATTTATTTTAGCAAATCAGAATATATTTTCTATATTTAATTATAGAAAGTTGTATTAATCAGGTTCTCTGGGGAAACAGAATCTCATTTATGAATATGAGATTTTATAAAAGTGTCTCATGCAACTGTGGAGATGCATGAGTCCAAATTCCGTAGGGCAGGCTGTGAGCTGGCAACTCTGATGGTCTTTGGTGGACTCCCCAGGAGAGGCTGGCTGGCTGAAGGAATAGTGAAAATTCTCTGTTCTCCCTTAAAAGCCTTCAACTGATTGGATTAAATCCAACTGATTGTATTCTTTCATTGTGGAAGACACTCTCTTAGTTGATCATTGATGTAATCAACTACAGGTGCATTCAATTGACTGATGATTTAATAAACCATCCTTCTGGTTTATTAAGCAGCCACAAAATGTCCTTCTAGTAACTGTTAGTTAGGCCAGTGCTTGCTTGAACAGACAACTAGGCATCATTACCTGGCCAAGTTGAAACATGAACCTAACCATCAGAAAAGTTAATTTCGTTTTCAAAATTTATTTGCAACCACACATTTTCCTTTTGGCACTATGGCTTGTTGCCGACCTAGCTGAGTATATAATGTCAGCTTATTCTAAGGCTATCCACATACTTAATTTATTTAAGTGTTCATTTTAAGTAAAGCACTCACTGTGTATAGGAATTTGTATTTTGGAGGTATGTGATCTATCTACAAAGAAAAATTAGGAATTACTTTATTATAAAATGTTCCTAAAAGTCTTAATTGTATTTATTCTTTTAAAAAAACTCTAATGTCAAACCTGGGCACATGAAAATAATTGAGGTACATCATTACTGTAGTTTAAAAATTGTACATGGTAAGACATATTTTGTTTTTACTGTATGGTTTAACAAAATGATCTATTCTCTGATCCAAGGCAAGCATGAATAAAATTAGATTAAATGTAAAAAAAAAAAAAAAGAAAGAAATAGACAAACTGGTTTTGGCTTAAACAACAGAAGTTTATTGGCTCATAGTTTTGGAGGCTAGAAGGCTTGCTTCCTGCCAGGGTCAGTAGCTTACTAACTGGTCAGTAATCCTTGGGTTCCTTGGCTTTCCTTGTCACATGATGATGTGACTTCTCAGTTCTTGATGACTTCCAGCTTCTGGCTCCTTCCTAGGCTTTCTCATTATAAGGCCTCCATCAATAGGATTAAGGCCCCTCCTAACAGTCAGCCACACCTTAACTAAAATAACACTTTCAAGTAATCCTATTTACAATGGGTTCACACCCACAGGAATGCGTGTTATGATTAAGAACATATTTTTTCCTGGGATATATAACTCAATCTGCCATATATGTTAGAAATAATGGAGCCAAAACATATAAAGAACTTAACATAGTAGCAGACACCTGAGTGCTTACTATTAGTCATTACTTTCTGTGTCAGTTTGAATGTATTATGTCCCCCAAAATGCCATTATCTTTGATGTAATCTTGTGTGGGCAGACATATTAGTGTTGATTAGATTGGAATTCTTTGTTTCCATGGAGATGCAACGCACCCAACTGTGAGTGATGACTCTGATTGGATAGTTTCCATGGAGGTGTGGCCCCGCCCATTCAGCATGGGCCTTGATTAGTTCACTGGAGAACTATATAAGCTCAGACAGAAGGAGCAAGCTTGCTACAGTCAAGAGGGACACTTTGAAGAATGCACAGGAGCTGAGAGAGTAGCTGCAGATGAGAGTTTGAAGACGGCTGTTGAAAGCAGACTTTTGCCCTGGAGAAGCTAAGAGAGAACAAACACCCCAAGAGCAACTAAGAATGACATTTTTGAGGAACTGCAGCCTAGAGAGGAACGTCCTGGGAGAAAACCATTTTGAAACCAGAGCTTTGGAGCAGATGGCAGCCACGTGCCTTCCCAGCTAGCAGAGGTTTTCCAGACACCATTGGCTATCCTCCAGTGAAGGTACCTAATTGTTGATGACTTACTTTGGACACTTGATGGCCCTAAGACTGTAACTGTGTAACCAAATAAACCCGCTTTATAAAAGCCAATCCATTTCTGGTGTTTTGCAAAAGGGCAGCATTAGCAAACTGGAACACTTCCCAAGTCAGAAAACTGATTAAATGAAGTGTAAGATTTAGTCTTCCTCCTCTTTATAAGGAGCTTTCACTAGAAACTGAGAAAAAGCATGAACAAAGTAGGAGGAAATCCTAGTAAATAAGTCACAGATGCCAAAAGAAGGGTGAGTCTTGAGAAGAAGATAAACAGTAGTGTTAAGAGATCAAGCAGAATACTGACTGAAAATTTCCCATTGAAATTAAAGAGTTTGGGTCTCTGGTAAGAACACTTTCAGATAACTGGGCTTATGTTGTGTAAAAGAGAGCAATATACTAATCTATTATAGATTATCAGATGCATTAACTTTGAGGTAGATATTAAGAAATTCACACTTAGATAGGTTAGTTTGCCTACACAGATATTAAGAAGGAGAACCAAAATTCAAAGTCACTTGTACCCTTCATAGAACTTTATCCAACTTCCAGAATTCTTTACTTTTGGAGATGGTACAGGGTGAAAATACAAATAAAATGGGGGACAATATAGCTCATTTGATAGGAGAACCACTAGTGTATTAGTCTTGGATATAAGGTGTCCTAGGCAAAAAAGGAGATTTCTCCACTGATACAACTGGGGCTCGGTAATAAGTGGTATCTTCAATGGCAGCCCCCACCCCCACCCCTCAATCTCTTCTTCCCTCCCTCCCCCATCTGTTAGCTGGATGTGTTGGCAGTATTCTCAGGCATATTCTCCTTACTTGTTGGTGCCTTAATAGCTCCATCTTTTAGAGTCATCTCTCCAAGAGCATTGGAAAACTATAAATTTTATTCATCAAATTACCTGAAATTACCTGAATCACAGGGCTACACACACTTGAATTGATCGTTATAGTTGGTTTATATAATGCTCTGATTGCCCAGGCTTAGCAGCTACTCTACCCCTGGAATTAGGGGTAGGGTCATCCACACCCAAACCACATGGACTAAGCATTGAGAATAGTTCCTCAAAGAGAAATGAGAACACTAAGCAGAACAACGGTGAGCAGATAATGGGCAGATAAACCATGGCCCAGTGTGCTAATACTAATGTCGATGGACTGTGACATGTTTTACTTTTCCATTATCATTTACGTCACTTAGCAGATGATGGGGATAAAGTCCCTGATTGACACTATATTGCGTTTTTTCATTAAGTAAAGAATAGGGGTCAGGTTAAGTTAGCTAGAAGGGCTGTATAGCAAAGTCATGAATAAAAGTTAAAGTTGATCAGATTCTGTTTGCACCAACTTCTATGGGCTCTATGTGATTTGACGTAAAGACGTGGCTACAAGCATTTGGCACAAAGAAAAGTATTCAACACCACAATTTGGTTAAAACATTGATTTGATCTGAATTAGGATCCCTAGCCATTAACAGTTGATTATTATAAACTTTAATAAACAGCAGGGTGGTTTTGTAAACTTTTGTGAATGTTTAAGTACTTTGTTTGGTTTTGAGAATTTTTCAGATTGTTAAAAGGTTTTACTTTTTAAAAATTCTAATCCTTATGCATTCAATTAGCACTGTTTGTCTTAGTTGAAGTATTGCAAAGTTAGAATATCTGAATACCTAACAACAGGAGATAAATTGGAATTAATTAAATCTTCCTCATCAAAATGCATCCATACATCTTAAAAAAATAAGACCAAGGCCAGTGTGGGTGTGGGTGTTCTTTATGACATTTTTATTTTCATATTTCCTGTACTTGGCATGGATTTCTTTGGTAATAGAAAAAAAAAAACAAATAAAATAATTATATTATTAATTCACCCATCCATTTAATTCATTCGATTAATATTTTTGAGCAAATACTGTGTGCCAGACACTATAACTGGATTTGGTGGTTACATAGGCAAACAGGATATGGTACCTGTCCTTGAGTGACTTATATTGTGGTGTCAAATATTGTCAAGTAAGCATGCACTCACACTGCAATGTGGTAAGTGCCACATAGGGGTGAACAGAGGCAGATAATTTATTGTTGGATAATCAGGGAAAGCTCCTGGAGGGAGTAAATTCAGGAACCAACCATTTCTAAAAGGAAGTCCATACATCTCCCTTACCATCCACACTTCCTAACTAGATAACATGTTTCTTATAGGTCCTTGGGTTTGGCCTTACCCAGGATAGGTGGCACAAATGCTTCTTATCTGCAGCTACAAGTGAATAGGTTCAGAAAGGGTCTCCACTTTATACCTAACAAACAGTGCCAGGAATCAAAGCTTGTTCAAATGGAGCTTCAAAACAGGTAACAGAAGAGCTGCTGGGAAGTCAGATACAAGACAGGTGTCAGAGATGAGAGAAAACAAAAGCAAAGAAGAGTGAATCACAGCAGGAAAGTTGATCATCTAAGCAAATAATACTGGCTTGAGGCTACTATTGCCTGCAGCTGACCTATTTACAGAGCTCCTGGTGGGATCTTGACCTAGGGAACCCGATCCCTTTAAAGGGCCCTATACAGAACAGACAGCATTCTAAAATATCAGAACCATCCCCAAGATTCTTGTATATGTCATTTCTACGGTAAGGAAAACCTTACCATGCTGAGCCCAGTGAAAAACGAAAATGTGAGGCTCCTTGTTCAAAATTAAGAACTTCAAGATGACCATAGCAGAGCATTAAACCAAGTGCAGGGTCGTTCCAATGAGGGGCCTTGTGTGACTGAACAGGTGGCATGCTCACGTGTCCTCCACTCCCTCCTTATGCAGCCATCCTCCAAATGCTTGAACACTGCTAGTGAACACCTTTACATTTGCAGTGTCTCTGGAAGAAAACCAGGGGAGAAACAAACTTCACTCAATCCAGATTGCAAACAGTTCACTCTTTAAGGGGGCACATAAGTGGTGGGGCCAGTTGTTAATTACTGGATTCTTAAAATATCATTACCTGAATTCTGAAGCCACATCCTGTCTGGCCACAGGTAATATAGATATACTCACAAGAAGCCCATTTTCTCTGCTAGCTTGGGAATAAATAATATCAGACTTTTAAAAATAATACCTGTGCCTACAGAAGTGCCTGGCATTTACTGGGTACTCAATAAAGGTTTGTTGAGTAAGTCAAGGCATTCTTTTTTTTGTGTGTGTGAATCATATCTTATTTTTTATTAATATTATTTATCAAAAAGCTTTTTAAAATTTTTAAACAAAACAAAACAAAGGAATAAGAAAAACAAATAACCTAAAATGACCACATTGCTTCCAACATGTCTCTTCCATACCACAAGAAAATTGACAAACCATAACAAAACAAAGGGATAAGAGAAACAAATAACCTAAAATAACTAAAATGCTTCCAACATGTTCTTACCATATCCAAGAAAATTTGTTTCTTGTTTTCTTTCATCTCTAGATATTTAGTGATTTCTCTTGCAGTTTCTTCTTTAGCCCACTGATTGATTTGATCAGTATATGTCTCAGAGTGGGTTTACTTGGATTTGTTCTATTTGGAGTTTTTTGGGCATCTTTGTTTCACACATTTATGTCATTTAGAAGCGTTGGGAAGTTTTCCCCAACTATGTTTTGAAACACTCTTCTTAGCCCTTTACTCTTCTTCTGGGATACCAGTGATTCATATATTTGTTCACTTCATCTTGTCCATTATTTCCCTGAGATTTATTTCAGATTTTTTATTTTTTCACCATTTATTCTTTTGTGTGTTCTCATTCTTTACTCTGTCTTCTAGTTCAATAATCCCCATCTTCTGCCTCTTGAAATATGCTATGTGTCTCTAGTATATTTTTAATTTGATCACCAGTATCTTTTGTTTCCATAAGGTCTGCTATTTTTTTTTAATTTACTCTTTCAAATTCTTCTTTATGATCTTCCAGGGTCTTCTTGATGTCCATTATGTCTTTAGTTATCTCAGTGTTGTTGTTTTGGAGCTTTGTGTGTAATTTTTAAATTAATTGCTGAAAATTTTATAAGTGTTCTGGATTTTGAATTTTCTTGTTTGGCTTGTCCATATCTTCTTATTCTTCAGGTGCTTTTTGATTTTCTCTTGGCTTTGGGGCATTTGCTTATATTAGTATGATTATTTTGGGAAATGCAGGATTATTTGAGCATTTATATATAATTTGGCATAGCTACAGCTTGGTGGGATGCACTTTCTCTGTCTTACCAGCAGATGGAGCTCTTGAGTCACCTCTTACCCACTAGCCTGCCATCCCCCAACATTTTCTGAGTTCTGGGTGGGGTCCAAACTAGGTGGATCCAATCAGTGCAGCAGTTTTGTGTGCATTTGAGACAGCCAGCCCTGTGCAAGGGGGATGGGCCCTAAACATTTCAGCAGGGAGTCCACTCCAGGGCACAGTGGTCCTGGCAATTCCCAGAGCTGTGACTGGACCATTCTGGGGCTGTGGAGCAGTCAATGTCCACCATGTGCCTGTGATTCCTTTGTGCTGGGGAGGGGCACCTGGAGCTTCTGTGTGGCACCCTTTCCTCTTGGCTGTGCACACCATGGGTTTCTGCTAAGGGAGAATGAGTGCAGTCACCAGAATCCAACTGAAACCTGATTTCTCTCATGGGAGCTCTCAGTGGCTAGACCGTGAAGGGTTATCTCTCCTTCCAGCTGCTGAGATGGGTACATGGGGCTTGAAAAGGTGCTCACTACATGCTCAGTGGCTGGCTCTAGCTGCTAGTCCTTGACATAGGAGCTCTCAGCCACGGAGCTATAAAGGGTTATCTCCCCAACCAACTGCTGAGATGGGTGCATGGGGTATGGAAGGCTGCTCCCTTCCTTGCTCATTGGCTGGCTCCTGCTGAGAGTCTCTGACATGGGAGCTCTTGGCTGCAGAGCTGTGAAGGGATATCTCCCCAGCCAGCATCCCAGATGGGTGCATGGGGAGAATTTTGCTCTGCCCCTCCAAATCTGCCATCTTCCCCAAAGTCCCCTACTTTGGAGTTTTTGATTGTCACAGCTGAATTGTTACTACTGGATTCTAGTGGGTAGAGTCTGGGACTTCTGGTAAGGAGCCTACAGTGCATAGGACAGCCCCACCACCACCAAGAAAGAATTTTCCAACCCAAAGTATCAATCATTCTGTGGTTGAGAAACCCTGTGTAGATGTGGAAGAGGTGAGGCTTCCTCTCTGTTCTATTACCTTCAGGATATTGCACAATCCCTTTGTCCAAATGCTGGCTAAATAAAGAAAACCTGTCATGATCAGATCCTAGTTGCACTGGTCTCTGACCATAGACCCCTGCTCTGATACAAGCAGATGTATTTTCCAGGGTCTCCAGGCCTGGCTACTCCCCGCAGCCATTTCTGCAGCCTAGGGGCCTTTGCCTGCTTCTGTGGAGCGCATTCTTAATGTCTTAAAAACTCCATACCCTACAATCCAGTAATTCTACCTCTGGGTATATATGCAGACAAATGATTGTTTATGGAGATATTTATCACAACACTATTTATAATTATACAAATTTGGAAACATCCTAAGCACTAATTTTAAGTGACATGGGAAAAATAATTTGAGTAGAATTCTGACTGAAAAAAAGATACAGAACCAAAAATAAAACTATACCATAAAATCCAAGTACAGGGAACTAGGCAAAGGTAGAAGTAGGTCAAAATGAAAACAGTGGTTTCTCCTGAATGATAGATTGTGGGTTACTTTCCTCCTAGAATGTTTAGCTATTGCTACATGAGATAGGATTATTTTTTAACATATGAATGTGGATATATATGTATATATATATTTTCCTTCCACAATCCAAGTAGTTAGATAGATCCTAACAGGTATTTTTTGCAGGATCCTATACCAAAGCAATTTATAGTCACAGATATGTCTTATCATCCATAAAAGCCTAAACCCACTGAAAAGCTACAACTTGATTTACATAGGTGGAGTCCAGGAAAGAGAGAAAGAAAAGGGCCTTGGAGAGTAGAGAAGGTGGGGGGAGGTGTCATGCAGTCTTGGAAAGAGACACAGATCTATGGGTCGTGAGATAGCAGGGACCTGCACACAACTCTTAGAAAAGGAGCCTGTGAAGCTGGCAGAACTCTGATCGAGGAATAGCAATCTTCCTTATTCCATGATTGGCCAGAGAAGAGGTTACAGGTTAGCCTTCCATTTGTGTTCTTGGCAGCTCCTTAAATCCTGGTGGAATCCTGGGAGGGGGAATGGGACCCATAAATGATGGGATTTTCTGCCAACACAGAGGAATAAAGGACTTGGAGAGAAAGTCATATTGATTGAAGAGAAATAAAGTGGTATTTTGATTCATTCTTGCCATATATATTTTCCAAACTTTTTGTAATGATTATGCATTCATTTATCATCAGAAACAAGCAAGCCACAACATGACAATACCCAACAAAATACTTCCACACCAAGATCGGATTTAAGACTAAGCTTGGACCCCTCCCTGTACCACCAGCCAAGACCAAAGAAAACATTCTATGGAAACAAAAGTTCAAGAACTCAACAAACTTTCACATCTCTTATCATCACTGATTGTCACAATTCTATGATAATATCCTATTATTATCACCATTTTGCAGATGGGAAAACTGAGATTTGAGGAGGTTAAGGACCTTGTCCATGTCTACAAAAATAAATTTTGACAGGGCCGAGTTTCAAATTCAGGTTAAGGGTTGACATTGTGCCTTGGTGAGAAGAGCACAAGCTATGGAGTCAGAGAGACCCAGGAGCATTTCTTGGTCCCACCATTTCCAGCTGATGGACCTAGTTTGCTACTCTGTGAAGTGAGGGTAACAGTTCTCCTATAGAATGAAGATATAAAGATAAAATATGATCATGTTCTTAAAACACTTGGAGCATATTAAATACTCAGGTAACTCCTATTGCCCCTTCCATTTTCCAGGTGTTCTGATTTGATATTCTGATTTGGTTGTATTTCAGTGTTTCTTGAAGCCTTGTCTGCAAGCAATAAACTGGGGACCTTAATAAACCATACTGGTCCTACTTCAGTCCTACTGAATCATAACTTCTAGGGATGCAACCCAGAAATCTGGATTTTATTATGCTCCCTCTGTTCATATGCATAGTAAAGCTTGAAAATCATCACAATTCCCCCATAATATCTCATGATAAATAATGCAGCTAGTATTTAAAAGGCTAACATCACTGAGCGATATTGTAAAATTTATCTCATGTGCCTATTTTTTTCTGCTATATAGGGACATTTACATGCTAGAGCTTATCTTCTGTAAATACTCATTTTTGATTATTAATGTTCAGAAAACATTTTAAAAGATGGAATCTTTAATCAAACACTGAAACCCAAGTCTATTGTGCTGGTATAAAGGAAGAGTCTTTTCTCTTCCATGGTTCACAAGAGACTGAAATATGGGCATGGGTATTTCATGTTTTCACTAAAAGTTCAAAGCTCCCTTCCTGCTTTATTAGGAAATTTACTTGGTTCTTAGCTTCACCTAGGCAAGTAAGATAATTTGGGACCATGCAAGTTGAAATCAACAAAATGAAATCAGCAAGGTGAAATCAACACCCAAGGACTATGCCCAGGAAACTGGCAAAGATTCAAGGTACATACTCAGAACAATAAGAAGAAATGAACCCAGTTATGCATCCAGAGTTCATTATTTTTACAGAGAATTAAATGACATGAAGTCTGTCTGTCTTAAGTGCTTCTCAAGTTTTTATGGGCAGAGAATCCAGTTAAAATGCAAATTCTGATTCAGAAGGTATTGGGTGCATCCCATGAGGCTGTATAAACTCCCAGGTGAAGCTAAAGTTGGCCCATGGATCATACACTGCAAGTAGCAAGGGGTTACAAGGCCTTAGCGACCCTACTTCTTAGTTTTCCCATTGTTCTTCGGTGTACTTTCTTATATTGAGCTCCCAAAGCATGTTACTTGTGTGGTTATTTTGCACTTACTTCATTTTGTATTAAATAAGAGTAATTGTCATATATACCACTCTAAAATCAGTTGTAGTAAGCTTCAACACAAAAAATCATGTCCTCTTGATTCAAACCAACATTTATCAAGCATTTATTGTGTATTGGGCACTGTAATAAATGTTTCACATAAATTCTATCAATTAATTATTTAGCCTATTTTGCATAGGTACTATAATCTCCATTTTGAAGCTAAGGAAACTGAGGCTCAGAGGCATTAAGTAATTTGCCCAAGACCTCATAGCTATTAATTGGCAGACATAGGCTTACAAAAATGACTCCAAGTCCAGTTTACTGACAATCAGCATAATGCTTAACTATCATTTTATAATCAGTGGTTCTCCTCTCCTCTAGCACAAGGTATAGAGCCAGGAAAAGAGGAGACATTTTATGAGTTTGTTGAATGGATATTGAATAACAGGAAGACTCTACCATTTTGTTGCTTGGTTTTGAATCAAACAAAAAAATCTGTGTGTGGTGCAGATGGTGACATTTAAACAAAGACATGTTTTATTAGAACGTTCATTTTTCCAAGCTTGTCTTGCTGATTATGTTTGCATCAATTACTGTATCCATTCAAACAGCATTTATTAAAAAACTATTTTATGCCAGAAACAGTATGTGTGGTTACAAACATCACTAAGGCAGAATTTCTGCCATCAAGAAGCCCATAATCTTGTGGGGAAGAGGGAAAATGAAGTGGAAAGGGAAAATTGTGATGCAACAATAATATGTGGGATGGAGTTATGCACAAGGAACTAAGAATCACAGAGGAAGAAACCTTTTAGGGAAAACTTGGTGTGCCAGTTTGGATGCATTATGTCCCCCAAAATGCCATGTTCTTTAATGCAATCTTGTGAGGGCAGACATATTAGTGTTGATTAGGTTGGGATCTTTGGATTAAGTTGTTTCCATGGAGATATGACCCACCCAACTATAGATGATAACTCTGAATTATTTCCATAGAGGTGTGGCCCTGCCCATTCAGCATGGGCCTTGATTTAATCACTGGAGCCCTATAAAAGAGCTCACAAAGGACCTCAGAGCAGCTGAGAGTGACATTTTGGAGTGAAGCTAAGAGAGACATTTTGGAGACGGCCACTCAAAGCAGACTTTGCTGATGCTTTGGAGATGCTAGCCCAGTGTTTGCTCCAGAGAAACTAAGAGAGGACAAAATGCCCCAAGAACACAATTGGAAGAACGCACAGGAGCTGAGAGAGGAGCTGGAACACAACCCAGGATCTGAAGATGCCAGCCACATGCCTTCCCAGCTAACAGAGGTTTTCCAGACACCATTGGCCTTACTTCAGTGAAGGTATACTCGTGTTGATGCCTTAATTTGGACATTTTCATGGCCTTAGAACTTTAACTTTGCAACCTAATAAATCCTTTTTATAAAAGCCAATGCATTTCTGGTATTTTGCATAATGGCAACATTAGCAAACAGGAACACTTGGTGAAGGAACTGATATCTGAGTTGCATCTCAAAATGCTGACTAGGAGTTAGAAAGGCGAGGGGAAGGATATTGTGCACCACCATGCCTAGTTGTCTGAAAGGCATAAGAAAAGGCAGAGACACATGAATGAGCACGGTCTGTCCAGGACTATAGGCAGTTCAGGATTCCTGGCTGTTCCAACCTAGATTAGCCCCAAGACCAAAGAACACGTCTGGCATGGAGTTACCCATGAGTTTAATTAGGGAATTACAAAACAGGAGACTGTTTTTCATGATGGTGGTGGGTTGGGAGAGTGAAGTCAGTGTTCCACCATTCCACAGAGAGAGAGAGATGGTGCCAAGGATGTGTGCGTGTATGTGGGAGGGGTGTTTATAAAGGTTTGTGACCACAGAGTTTCTCGCAAGATTTAGTTACAACAGGATCTTGAGAGATTTGGTTATAACAAGATCCTGTGAGATTTGGTTACTAACAGCGATTAGGGGAGAGAAGTTTTAAAGCTTTCCCCCTGGAGGGAGGGGCCTGTTGCCTGGTCATGTAGGTGACTGCATGGATCTCAGTAATGGAGGCGGGGGCAGGCCTCAGGCCCTGGGTCCTCACACTGGCACATAAAATGCTGCAAGTTTAATGAATGGTAAGAAATGAAGCTGGACAAAGAGGTAGAAACCACATATGGAGAGAGGTAGAAACCACGTTCTCTGCCTAGGAATTTTCAATTTACCCAGTAGAAGAGCAGTTTTCAAAGTGTGGTTGTCAGCCCTCTGGGCGGTATGCAAGGCCAGAACTAGTTTCAAAATAATACATAGGCATTATTTGCCTTTTCACTCTGTTGACATTCATGCTGGGGATGCAAGAAAAATGGTGGGTAAAACTGCTGCCACCTTAGCATAAATCAAGAATGGCACCAAAGTGCCACAGTGTCAGTCACTCATAGCAAAAACAGAAAAGGAAAGGGAAGGTGTGCCAGTTCGAATGTATTGTGTCCCCCAAATGCCATTATCTTTGTGGTCTTGTGGGACAGACCTTTTGGTGCTGGTTAGATTTGCTTGGAATGTGCCCCACCCAGGTGTGGGTGGTGACTTTGGTGGGATACTCCCATGGAGGTGTGACCCCACCCATTCGGGGTGGGCCTTGATCAGTGGAGCCATATAAAATATGCTGACTCAAAGAGACTGAACAGAGTGCAGCTGTGAGTGACGTTTTGAAGAAGAGCAAGCTTGCTAGACAGGAATGTCCTGGGAGAAAGCCATTTTGAAACCAGAACTTTGGAGCAGACGCCAGCCACGTGCCTTCCCAGCTAACAGAGGTTTTCTGGATGCCATTTGCCATCCTCCAGTGAAGGTACTTGATTACTGATGTGTTACCTTGGACACTTTATGGCCTTAAGACTGTAACTGTATAGCCAAAGAAACCCCCTTTTTATAAAAGCCAGTCCATCTCTGGTGTTTTGCATTCTGCAGCATTAGCAAACTAGAACAGATTTTGGTACCAAGAGTGGGGTGCTTTTGCTGCTGAGTCTGCAAATACCAAACATGTTGGAACGGCTTTTTAAGTGGATAAGGGGAAGATTCTGGAAGAATTGTGAGGAGCTTGATAGAAAAGGCCAAAACTGCTTTAAAGAGACTGTTTGTGGAAATATGGACTCTAAAGATAGTTCTGACGAGGCCATGAACAGAGATGATCAATGTGTTGTTGTGAACTGGAAGAAAGGAAATCCTTGTTTTAAAGTGGCACAGAATTTGGCAAAATTAAGTCCTGGTGTCATATGGAAGGAAGAATCTGGAAGCAACAACCTGGAATACTTAGCTGAGGAGATCTCCAGACTACATGTGGAGGATGTATCCTGGCTTCTCCTTGCAGCTTATAGCAAAATGCGAGCAGAGAGAGATAAACTTAGAACTGAACTCTTGGGTTCAAAGAAACCAGAAGCTGATGGCTTGGAAAATTATGACCTTCCAGGGGGTGGAATCCCAGAAGCTACAGCCCAATGTGAGGATGTAACCAAACATGGAACCCAGCCGCCATTTCAGTACAAGCCAAGATTGGAGATGGAATTATCCAGAAAGGATTTGTGGAAACTCCTATTGTCTGATGGCTTTGACCCCTGTGTGCTTCATGCAAAGCCAACAGAATTTTTGTGAGAACTTTATAGACAGAGCCGCTGCCAGTCTGGACTGGAGGAGACAGACAAGGAACAAATTGCAGGAAAAATTTCTTCAAAGACAGAGCCATGGAGGTTGAGGTCTGGAGTCAAGAGGCCCTGGGCTGGGAGAGTGGAGCAGCCCACATGCATGGAAAGGGTGAGTTTGCCCCAGAGGTCGAGGGTGGGCATTCCACCTCGATGCTCTGGAAGAGTTTTGCCACCCGAGGTCCCAAAGAGGGTGGAGCACATTCCCAGGGAATTGGGGAGAGCCTGGCTGCCACCACACTGTTCTGAAGGGGTTGAGCATGTGCCCCGGAGATGGAAGGGAATCCGGGAGCTGCCCCGATCTTTGAGGAGGGTGGGGCCGAGAAGGTGGTCTCCCCAATGTGTGGGTATGTTGGAGCACTCACCTAAGTGTTTGGAGAGGAAAGGGCTGCTACAAAGGCCCTTAGGAAGGGTTAGACTCCTACTCTCTCAAGCCCCAAGGATGCGACATTGTTCTGTTAATGACTCTCAGACTTTGAAATCTAATGGAATTTGTCCTGCAGGTTTTAGGAACTGTTTTGGTCCTGTTAAACCTGTTTTCCTTACTGTTTCTCCTTATGGCAATGGAAATGTTTATCCTATGAATGTCTCTCCTTTGTATATTGGGAGCACATAACTTGTTCTAGGTTCACAGATCCACAGCTAAAGAAGAATTATGCCTTAGGACCCACCACGCCTGTAATTGATTTTGATGGGATTTTGTACTTAACTTTTGTTACTGAAATGATTTAAGTTTTTTGTGATATTGTGGTGGAATGAATGTATTTTGTATTTGGAAAGATATGTCATTTTGGGGTCCAGGGGGTGGAATGTGCCAGTTCGAATGTATTGTGTCCCCCAGATGCCATTATCTTTGTGGTCTTGTGGGACAGACCTTTTGGTGCTGGTTAGATTTGCTTGGAATGTGCCCCACCCAGGTGTGGGTGGTGACTTTGGTGGGATACTCCCATGGAGGTGTGACCCCACCCATTCAGGGTGGGCCTTGATCAGTGGAGCCATATAAAACATGCTGACTCAAAGAGACTGAACAGAGTGCAGCTGTGAGTGACGTTTTGAAGAAGAGCAAGCTTGCTAGACAGGAATGTCCTGGGAGAAAGCCATTTTGAAACCAGAACTTTGGAGCAGACGCCAGCCACGTGCCTTCCCAGCTAACAGAGGTTTTCTGGATGCCATTTGCCATCCTCCAGTGAAGGTACTTGATTACTGATGTGTTACCTTGGACACTTTATGGCCTTAAGACTGTAACTGTATAGCCAAAGAAACCCCCTTTTTATAAAAGCCAGTCCATCTCTGGTGTTTTGCATTCTGCAGCATTAGCAAACTAGAACAGAAGGGAAGGGGAAAAAAAGGAAATGGAAGGTAAGAAAAAAGGAAAGGAAAAAAAAGGAAATGTTTCACTTAAGAGTGTCCTTGATGAAGCAGTAAAAATTATTAATTTTATTGAATCTCAACCCTGAGCACACATCTTTTTAACATTCTGTGTGACAAAATGGGAATTGTGCTATTCATAAATCATTTCTGCTGCAAAGTAAAGTGAGATATTTGTCTTTAGGAAAAGAACCTGTGTGATTGGGTTGTAAGCTGAATTAACTGCTTTTTCCATGAAACACCATTTTTTTTTATTAGAGAAGTTGGGGTTTACAGAACAATCATGCATAAAATACAGGATTCCCATATACCACCTGTTCTGGTTTGCTAAAGCTGCCAGAATGCCAGAAATGAAATGGCTTTTATAAAGGGAATGAATTGCATTACAAATTTACTGTTCTGAGGCCATAAAGGTGTCCAAACTAAGGCATCAACAAGACAGTACCTTCACTGAAGAAAGGCCGATGGCATCTGCGACACCTCTGTCAGCTGGGAAGGCACATGGCTGGTGTCTGCTGGTCCTTTCTTTGTTCCCTGTTTCTGGTTTCAAAGTGGTTTTCTCCAAAATGTCTCTGGGCATCTGTCTTAGCTCTTCTCTCTCAGCTCCTGTGCATCCTTGCTTCTTTCTCCCAGGGCGTTTCTCTCTAAGCGTCTGGGGGTCCTCTCTTAGCTTCTCCAGGGCAAACTCTGGACTTCATCTCTTAGCTAAACATCTCCAAACATCTTTCCATCTTCATCTTCAAGTGTCTGGGCCTGTGCCGGCTCTTAGCTTGTCTTTTAAGGACTCTAGTAAACTAATCAAGACCCACCCTGAGTGGGCGGGGCTCACACATATATGGAAATAATCTAATCAAAGGTCTCACCCACAGTTGGGTGAGTCTCATCTCCATGGAAACAACCTAATCAAAATGTCCCAGCCATAAGTCTGCCCCTGCAAGATTGCATTAAAGAACATAGCTTTTTCTGGGGTACATAATAGATTTAAACTGGTACACTATCCTATTATTAACACCCTGTATTGGTGTGGAACTTTTTTTTACTTGAAAGATGACTGACAGGCAAACTGGTTATTCAGATTTGGATATTTGGCAGATATTTCTCAAAAATGAATGCACTGAGCCTGTCACTTAAAGGAAAACAGCAGATCAGTGTTGCCAACAATAAAGTTTGAGACTTCAGTGAAAATTAAAAATTTGAGAAACTTGCATCCAGCAGAGTGAGCTCAACAGCTTATCAATACTTAAAGACTTCTGATGAGATTGCCAATGATAAAAACAAAAGTGAATTTTTTATGTTTACAATGAAATGTAAACTTTGGAAGATCCACATAACTTGGTGAACCAGTATTTTTCAAACAATCAATCCATGATGTTATCAAATCATCCCTGGATAAAATATCCATTCAAAGTGTAATATATACCAATGAATTTTAATGTAAAGAGAAAAAAAAACTTAGCTGATATGGCTTCAGATTCTACATTGCAACTACCCTTTAAGAAACTACCACTTGTCTAGTTTTGTTGTAGCACCAAAGAAGAATATCCATAGAAATCTGAAAAGACAAATAAAATACTTCTCCCTTTTTGAACTACCTATCGATGGGAGGCAGGATTTTTTCATATATTTCAATCAAACAGTATATTACAACATATTGAATGCAGGAATGGACATGAAAATTCAGCTGTCTTTTATTGAGCCAGATATTAAAGAAATATGTAAAAGTATAAAACACCACTACTCTTCTTCTCATTTTTTATTAGTTTTGGGAAATATGCCAGTTTGAATCTGTTTTGTACCTCCAGGAAAGCCATGTACTTTTAATCCACTCTTGTGGGGCAGACCTATTTTGGGTGGGATCTTTTGATCAGGTTGTTTCCATGGAATGTGACTCAGCCAATTGTGGGTGGAACCTTTTGATTATATTATTCCATGGAGATGTGACCCCACCTATTCAAGGTGGGTCTTAATTAGTTTACTGTCATCCTCTATGAGAGGATAAATGGTAGAGGCACTTTGAAGAGAGCCTCAGAGCCAACACAGAGCCAGACACTTGGAGATACTAAGCTAAGAGATGAAACCCAGAGTTTGCCCCAGAGAAGCGAAGTGAGAATGCACGGATGCTTAAAGAGAAAGCCACTGGAATCAGAAGCTAAAAGCAATGCAACCCAGGAGCAAAGGACCAGCAGACGCCAGCCACTTGCCTTCCCATGTGAAAGAGGAAGCCCAGATGCCCTCTGCCTTTCTTCAGTGAAGGTACCGTCTTGTTGGATGCCTTAGTTTGAACACTTTTATGACCTTAGAACTACAAATTTGTGATGTAATAAATTCTCTTTATAAAAACCAATCCATTTCTGGTATTTTGCATTCTGGTGGCCTTAGCAAACCAGAACAGGAAATAGTTATTTTTCATAACATATTTATGTTAACTTTTAATGGGTGTATTATTGTTACTTTCACTTTGATTATTAACATGGTAAATATTGATATATACAACCCACATAAAGCTCTTTTTAGTTCTCAATAATTATTGAGAGTAAAGGGATCCCAAAATTAAACATTTGAAAACTGCTTCTGTTCATGATAGGGCACTAGTGAAGGATTAAGCAGAGGAGGGCCATGGTCAAATTTGAAGTTTAGAGCTCTTCTTCTGGCTGTGTGCTTTACGACTGTTGACAAAGAATGAGTGTGTAGGATATCTCACTGTTAGATCTTTGTGCTTGGAGGAACACCCTTGTCCAGACCACAGCAGGATTTGTAGTGGGCAGCTAATTTTTCCAGTAAGAAAACATGTGACCTTGATCTAGAAAGGTTTGAATAACTTGCCCTTGGTCACTCACCTAGTAAATACCCATGCCAGGATTCAAACTCAGCTTATTTCCAGGGGAAACTCACAATCAGTCATTGGAAAAAAGTGTCTGGAAAAATGACATTTTCCTAGATCATGGGTCATCCTGAGAAAAAGAGGGCAAAAATGCACCCACATGCTCTCCCAACACACACATACATGGGCAGACATAATACACACAGAGATACAAAGGGATACTTGTATTAGTTTCCTATTGTTGCTGCAACAAATTCCCACAAACTTAGTCACTGAAAACAACAACAACTTATTATCTTACAGTTCTGGATGTCAGAAGTCTGAGAAATGTTTCTCTGGGCTAAAATTAAGGTGTCGGCAGGACTGTGTTCCTTCTGGGTGCTCCAGGAGATGATCTATTTCCTTGTCTTGTCCCACTTCTGGAGGCTTCTTGCATTCTTTTATTCCTGGCCCCCTCCAATCTTCAAAGCCAGCAAGGAGATCACCTCAGACCTCTGCTTCCATAATCACATCTCCTTCTTTGACTTCGACTGGCCTATCTCCCTCTTTCACTTACGAAAGACCCTTTTGAGTACATTGGGCCCACCCAGATAATCCTTGACATCCTTAAGCATCTGTCTCTTTGTTGGGGAGGAGGCACCTAAGTTGTTTTTAGTATGTCACTAATTATGCATAATTCTTAGAGCAAGGTTTTCAACCTTAACACCAGTGACATTTGAGTCTGGATAATTCTTTACCATGGTGGTGCTATCCTGTGTGTTGCAGGATGTTTAGCAGCATCCCTGGCTTCTACCCTCTAGATGCCAGTAGCCTCTCCCTCCCAGTTGTGACAAACAATAATGTCTTCACACATTGTCAAATGTCCCCTGTGAGGCAAAATTGTCTTTGGTTGAGAACACTGTCTTAGAATATATTTGTTCCTTCAGTTAGATTATTTCTTAGTGGCACATTTCCAGGATCAGAATTTACAGGTCAAATAAAAGTCTTTGTAGAGCTCTTGATGTATTATCAAATTACTTTTCAAAAGGACAATACCATCTTACCCTGCCCACCGGTAAAAGCTGAATGACCCAGTTCTGCATCAATCATGTGAGTCTCAGGGAATATCACCTTATTTTTGTTAATGTGATGATTCAAACTGTTGCTTTATTTTTATTTAAATTTGTTTTTCTTGAACACTAGTAAGAATAAAATGTCTGTGTAAGTTTATTCACTACTTGTATTTTTTTTTATTTTGTGAAAGGACATTTCAAATTTTGCCCATTCATGTTACAGAGTTTCTGAGAGTACCAGACGCAGTCAAGAAAATGTAGCAGAAAAGTGTTCTAACAGGAGTGAAGCAATAATTTTTTTCTCAATTAAGGCTAATTCATAGAAAACATTAATGTCTGTGGACTATATTTTTTTCAAGATATTGCTTTTATTTAGAAAAATGCAATATCTGAGATGACCATTAGGCATTATTTCATTATTTCCCAGTCACTGATGGGGTTCTTTTGAAATAGGGAATATCTAAGTTTTCAGGAATTGCATGTCTAGCAGGCACTGCAACATCTGGCTGTTAATGTCGTGCCCTTTAAAAGAGATTTTCTAGATAAGATCTTTTTGGAGTTGTAGAGTCCCTTTGTCATTTCTTGACTGACATTGTAAGCTATCAATTGCAAAATGTTTGAAAAATAATGCCTCTTAATATTGAAAACAAGGTATTTATCCATTATATATAGGGCAATCAGTGATGTTTTTGAAACAAAGGATGTACTACCTTGCCCACTTATTTTTTTAAAAATGTTCCTTACTTTCATGTTTGATATGCTCCATTACATCACTACTTTTTTTTTAATTCTCCCACCTCCTAGAGCAAGAAAGATAGTTGCTAGATAAACACAACTGATTGATTGTCTTCTATCCACCAGAACTGGCCAAGAGAAAACAAAGTGTTCAATAAATATACGGTTGGGGTGGGGA
Source organism: Choloepus didactylus (assembly GCF_015220235.1). Taxonomy (NCBI): domain Eukaryota; kingdom Metazoa; phylum Chordata; class Mammalia; order Pilosa; family Megalonychidae; genus Choloepus; species Choloepus didactylus. The sequence continues at coordinate 178,828,741 of NC_051334.1, forward strand.
TAGACAGGGACACTGAATATTTTCTTCTCTGGGACTCACTTTCCTCATCTATATGTTGAGAGATGTTGAAGTTAGATATTGGGCTCCAAAAAAAGTCTTGATAGTTTTGTTGGCCAATCACAGCCTTTGTTACTGTGGGAGCGCTAGAAAGTTACTCCAAAGAAGCCACAACAAACTTTAACAATACAGTGCCAAGTGTCCTCAGGAACAAATTCGAAAACTGGAATGTGTCAGAAATTCATCCTCAAACCAGATAGCCACTGTGCCAGAAAGCATTAACAAGGTTCTATAGAGTGAAAATTCTATCTTCGATAGCAATCAGAATTAAGAGTGTATAGAATTATACAGAACCCATCTATTTCACAATTTCCATTTATATTAGCTTTTTCATTAGCCCGATTCTGTCGATGTTGTATTATACCAAATTTCGTGATCTTTTAGTTAAAATTCACTCCTTGGAGATGAATTTAACTTAAATATGGGATGTTTCTTTAACACGACTCCAAACTGCAGCTAAAGAGACTTTTAAACTACAGTATTTCATTTTTAGAAAAATCACAATGTCATAACTAGGCAATCTTAGTGAATCTTCTGCTGTGATGTTATTTCTGCCCTGAAATGATCACTTGTCTTCATTTTGCCAAGTTTATTGCCCCAAAAGGATACCAAAAAAGCACAAATTGCTACCTGTAACAAATATTCTAGTGGATTTAATATCTCCACTAAGGCAGCTTCTAGCACTAGTTTTTGGGTTGTTACTCTAAGGGAAAGCATCCTTTCATTTCACTTGCTTTTATTTCTGTGAAGCTGAGTCAAGCAGTTGAATCAAACAAACTGTAGTCCTTTACTGAAAAACATATCAGAAGCTGAAATGCAAGACCAATGAATGACCCATACCCTTGAGCATTAATAACCTATTGGGAAAAAAATAACCTATTGGGTGCTCTTGGCTATGTCTCCACCATACCAGTGCACAGCAGAGCAGAGCAGAAAGTAATTACAGGAAACAGGCATTTACGGAAGTTAAAATGTGCATGGGATGCAAAGAGCCATATTACCAAAAGAAGTATTGCTTCTGGATGTTGTTAGAAGAAAGGGAAGACAGATAGATCACTTTCTGGGATGGTTTGAATGCTGGCCTGGAGATAGAGGGGAGCCTGAGGTTATTTCTTAAGAGTTTTTCCAGCCTCCCAGTTCCTCTGTAGCATCAGGTTCTGGTGGAGAGCAGCTGTATTCCCCCTTGTCTTCTAGTAGCTGGGAGAACATGCTAAAGGAGAAAAAGATCTGTGATATATGCCTCTGTTGGAGTACTCATTGGATGACTTAAAAGCGCTAAATCTCAGTTTCATCCCTGTTACTGAAGATCAACTTGGTGGATTGGATGTAACCACATCTTTACTTTTACTTTCCTTAAACTCTACATCCAAGGTCTATACGTAGGGAAACCTCTGTGTGAAATGGATATAAATCCCCATTTGTTAGCATCATTTGACTCTGGGGGTGTTTCTTGTTCCCACATTTAAAAAAATTCCTTTTCATAATATCTGTACAATCCTGACAACACAACAGGAAATCGAGGCAGTGGGTGCTTTGGGTTTTCTCATTTTAAACATTCTGAATTTTGAGGCTATATTACTTGTAGGGTTCCAGCTACTGGATAATATTCAGTTTAAAATTAAGCTAAGATACATAAAAAAATGTTGATAAGCCATTGGATTCCCTGAGCAAATTTTAAAAAGATAGCCATTCTCCTATTCCATCTCCTAGAAGGAGTGCCAGGGGATTAGGAAGACAGCTCTTAGCTGCTTGCTTTCTCTAAGTTTGGAGAGTTTTACTTCCTACTTGGGTTTCCAGTTCTAGCAATACAGGTCCTTAAGATAGCACCATATATCCAAGATTCAGTCTACCATCAACTTCCTGGGGAGCACTTAACGAGAAAGAGCCTGAGCTGAGCTTTGAAGTCAACAGACCTGGATTGAAGTCGTGCATCTGCCACTTACTCACTGGGATATCCAGCCTTACAACTATGAGCATCAGTTTCGTTGCTTGTCAAATGGAAGTAATAGCCTATAATAACCTTCCAGGACCCTTGGGAGGGCCAACTGAAAAAAACAAATGTACAAAAATAGCAAAATGTCTGGCATGTAAATGGCTTTCAACTAATATTTGTTGAATGTACAAACGCAAAGATGACTCTGTAAGATAGTCATAGTAATTCTCATTTTACAGATGAAGAAATAGGTTCAGAGACTTCCAGTTACTTGTCCAAGGTCATACAGTTGCTCGGGCCATTGACAAAAGACTTATCCTTGACTTCTTTTTTTCCCCCGGTCCTGCCCCTTCCCAACATCTAATCCATTAGCAAGTTTTACCTTAAATTATTTTTAACTTTTTATTTTGAAATAATTTCAAACGTACAGGACAGTTGCAAAAATAATACAAACCCCATACAGAGAACTCCAACATATACCCAAACCCACCCCCAGATACCCAGACCAAAGAATTTTAACATTTTGCCACCTTTGCAGTATCATTTAATTTATTTAAATACCTACCTACCTATCTTTTGAACATTTTGAGAGCAGGTTGCCTGCATCATACTCCTTGAACACATAGTACTTTCATGCATATTTTCTACGAACAAGGGTATTTGCTTATGTAATCACCTTAAGTGCAGTCATCAAGTTCAAAAAGTTTAACATTTATATAAAGCTTACAGTCTATGATCAATTTTTTTTCTTATATCCCAGTAATGTCCTTTTGAGCCTTTTCTCCTCCATTCTTGGATATCCAGTATCCAGTATTTTGTATCCAGTATCATGTATTGCCTATGTCTCTGTGGTTTCTATTTCTTTATTTTTTTAATTGTGGGAACATATAAACAACATAAACATTTCCCTCTAAACCTCTCTCAAGCATACTATTCAGTGGGATTAATCACATCCACAGTGTTGCAGTACCATCGCCACCAACTATTACTAGAACTTTCCTTTCACTCTGAACAGAAAACAAACCTAATTTTGCACTAACTCCCCATTGCCTCTGCCCCTTACCGCTGGTAACCTGTACTCTACTTTCTGTCTCTATGGGTTTGCATACCCACTGGTATTTTCTTTGTGGCTACCATGGGGTTTAAATTTAACATCTTAATTCTATAACTATCTTATTTGCTTCGATAACAACTTAACATCAATAGTATACACACACTGTATTCCTATTAATCTCCACCCTCACACCTTTATATGGTTCTCATTACAAATTGCAGGCTTATACATTATGAGTCCCAAAGCACTGATTTATCATTACGTTTTATGCATTTACCTTTTAGTTCCTATAGAAAGTAAAAAGTGGATTTACAAACCAAGAATACAATAGTTCTCATGTCATTATCTTTACTTGAAAATTTTATTTCTTCATGTGACTTCAGTCAATTGTCTAGTGTCCTTTCCTTTCAATCTGCAGAACTCCCTTTAGCATTCTTGTCAGGTTGGTCTAGTGGTGAAACATCCCTCAACATTTGTTTCTCTGGGAATTTCTTAATCCTTCCTTCATTTTTGCAATACAGTTTTGCCAGATACAGAATTCTGGGTTGACATTTTTTGATTTATGTTACTGTGCTCTTCAGCTCTGTTTTGTTCCTTTTCATAATTTCCATCTCCCTATTGATATTCTCCTTGCATTCTTCTATTGTTTTCCTGATTTCTTGTAGTTCTTTTTCCATATTTTCCTTTAGTTCTTTGAGTGTCTTTAGGACCCTTTTTAAAAATCTCTCTCTGAAAAAATCAACTCAAAATGGATCAAAGACCTTAATATAAGAGCTGTTATTATCAAACTCCTAGAAGAAAAAATAAGGAGACATCTCTAAGACCTTGTGTTAGGCAATGGTTTCTTAGACTTTACATGCACAAACAACAAAAGAAAAAATATATAAATGGGATCTCATCAAAATTGAAAAACTTTTGTTCCTCAAAGGAATTTATCATGAAAGTAAAATGACAACTTACACAATGGGAAAAAAATATTTGGAAACCACATATCTAATAAGGTTTAATATCTAGAATATATAAAGAAATCCTTCAACTTAACAACAAAAAGACAAACAACCCAAATTAAAAATCGGCAAATAGACATCTGTCCAAAGAAAATATACAAATGGCCAGTGTGCTGGTTTGAATGTATTATGTCCCCCAGAAAAAGCCATATTCTTTGATGCAATCTTGTGGGGCAGACATATTAGTGGGGATTAAGTTGGAACCTTTGGATTAGGTTGTTTGCATGGAAATGCACCCCACCCAACTGTAGGTGATAACCCTGATGAGATATTTCCATGGAGGCATGGCCCCACCCATTCAGGGTGGGCCTTGATCAGTGGAGTCATATAAATGAGCTGACAGGCAGAGGGAACTCAGTGCAGCTGAGAGTGACACTTTGAAGAGGAGCTACAGCCAAGAGGGACACTTTGTAGAAAGCACAGGAGCTGCAGATGAGAGACAGTTTGAAGACAGCCGTTGAAAGCCAACTTTTGCTCCAGAGAAGCTGAGAGAGGACAAACATACCAAGTGCAACTAAGAGTGACATTTTTGAGGAACTGCAGCCTAGAGAGGAATGTCCTGGGAGAAAGCTGTTTTGAAACCAGAACTTTGGAGCAGATGCCAGCCATGTGCCTTCCCAGCTAACAGGTTTTCCGGACACCATTGGCCATCCTCCAGTGAGGATTGGACACTTTATGGCCTTGAGACTTTAACTGTGTAAACAAAAAAACCCCCTTTTATAAAAGCCAATCCATCTCTGGTGTTTTGCATTCTAGCAGCATTAGCAAACTAGAACAGCCAGAAAGCACATGAAAAGATGCTCAACATTATTACCCATCAGGGAAATGCAAATCAAAACCACAATGAGATACCATGTCACATCCATTAGAATGGCTGCTATTAAAAAAAAAAAAAACAGAAAATTACAAGTGTTGGAGAGGATGTGGAGAAATAAGAACACTCGTTCATTGCTGGTGGGAATGTAAAATGGTGCAGCCACTGTGGAAGACAGTTTGGCAGTTCCTTAGGAAGCTAAGTATAGAATTACCATATGACCCAGCAATCTCACTACTAGGTATATACTCAGAAGAACTGAATGCAGGGACTTGAAGAGATACTGCCACACTGATGTTCACAGCAGCATTATTCACAATTGCCCAAAGATGAAAGCAACCCAAGAGCCCATCAACCAATGAATGGATAAACAAAATATGGTATATACATACAATGGAATATATTCAGCTGTAAAAAGGAATAAAGTCCTGATGCATGCAACAACAAGGATGAAACTCGAGGACATTATACTGAGTGAAATAAGCCAGGCACAAAAGGACAAATATTGTATGATCTCACTGATTTGAAACAATTAGAATAAGAAAACTCATAGATCAGAATCTAGAATATAGGTTTTTAGGGGATGGGGTAGGAATAGGGTATGGAAGTTAAGGCTTCAAATGTACATGGTTCCTATTTGGAATATGGAAATATTTTGGTAATGGATTGTGGTGATGGTAGCACAACATTGTGAATGTAATTGATAGCACTGAAATACATATCTGAATATGATTAAAAGGGGGAATGTTAGATTGTATATATGGTAACAGAATATAAATTTTTTAAAAGTCTATGGAAAACTACTCTACATGAACAGTGAACACTAAGGTAACCCATGGATAAAAAAAGTGGTATCATCAATTGTAACAAATGTTACCCGCCAATGCAAGGTGTTAGTGGTGGGTGGTGTATGGGAATCCTATATTTTATGCATTATTGTTCTGTAAAACACATCTTTTCTAATAAAGAAAAAAACTAAAATAAAAAATTCTTTGGAGTATCCCAAGTGTGATCCTCTTCATTGAAGGTTTCTAATGCTTTAATATTCTCCTTCACCATGGCCATCACTTCCTGTTTCTTTATTTGTTCTATGATCTTTTGTTGAAACCTGGATATTTTAATGTATTACAGCTGGAATATAGACTCTAAGGCATCTGTTCCTTAAGCTTGTATCTAGCTAGAGTTATAATAGAGCTTTCCTTGCGTGCCAGGAGAGCTAAAAAGAGGAGGAGGAGGAGCAGGAGGAGTAAAAGAAAACACCTTTCCCAGTCTTTGAAGGTGACCTGTGCAAGTTCTTTCCCTCAGAACTTATCCATACAAAGAGTTTAGGATATAGCTCCAGGTCATATTGGAGAGGCCTCCCTGGAACTTTCTGCACATACCTCTTGTCTTGGGCATGCACATGTGGCCCTAGGAATTCCCCCATGTATTCGGATAGGAGAGTCCCCTCTTCCCTTGTTTCCTCCTGGTCCTGGGCACTGCACTGTATGCCCTACATCCAGCAATCTCTTGCCTCAGGCAGTATGACTTAACTGCTCTCCCACAGTATTCTGTAGGAGAGCTCTGTCAGCTACCTTCTATATGCAGGGAAAGTTCTGGAACAACTGGTCCCTCAGGCCACCACCAGACAGATTGGGCCAGACAAGCTATGTGCACCAGGGTTACTCTGCTCACTTCAGAGGGATCATGGTGACACTAGATCCTACCGCTTTCAAGTAGCCTTTTCAATTTTAATTTGGTGCTGGCGCTGTTACTGCAGTCCTTTAACTGTTTTCTGGGGCTTTGAGAAAGATATTTCTACCAGTTTTTACTGGTTGTTCAAAGCTTCTGTCAGTGGACAGAGTCCTGAAGCTTCTCACTCCATCTTGATGGGGAGGACTCTACCTTAAAATTTGACCTCAATTCCTGCCCTTTTTCACCATCTCCACCACAACTATCCTAGTCCAAGCCTCTTACCTCAACTCTTACCTGGCTTATTACAACAGCCCCTCAAGTGGTCCCTCAGCTTCAATTCTTGCCTCCCCTACCATATGTTCTCAACACAGAAGCCAAAATGATCCCTGAATGAGACTATGCCACTTCCCTGCTGAACACCCAACAATGGCTCCTCACTGCACTTAGAAGCAAACCCAAATCCCTTAGCACAGCCTTCAGGACTCCAATCTCTCTCTGTCTCTCTGATTTAGTCTCTTACCACTCTTTCCCATATCCACTGTTTGAATCACGCCAGCCTAATTTCTGCTCCTCAAGCCATCCCTCTACTTGGAGAGTGTTCCCACCAGATCCTCACAAAGTTTCTTCTCACCATTTAGGTCTCTGATCAAATGTCATCTCTTCGAGAGGTCTTCTCTTACCACCTTATCTAATGTCATCCCCACCCAGTCACTGACTCCTCATTCTGCCTTATTTTCTTCCCGGCCCTTCTTACTATCTAAAATTACTGTAATTATTTATGCACGTTTTTACTTGATTATTTTCAGTCCCATCCTACTCTCCAAAGGCCATACTCCTGTGATATGAACAGACAAGATGAAACAAAGCAAAAACCTAACCCGAAACAGAAACAAAGAACAGTCGTTTTAATGGAAGGGAAATCAGTTAAAATCAATTTTGATTTTTTAAACTTAACTAGCAAAGCCATTCGATCCCAGCCCACTGTCGACACAGTCTAAGGCAGACATTTTTACAACGTCTTCAAACCCTCGGTACACTATTTAGCAAAAAGGAAATCAGCCAGTTCACTCGAGAAGCAAGAGTAGGAGTAGCATGGATGATTTCCTCTTAATTTAGCCCATTAGTTGCAATCCTTCCTCCACCAAGTCTTTTGCCAGAGCTACTAAGAAGAAGCCAAATTCCAAAAGGGGGAAGAGAAATGAAACAAAGTAAAGTTTCAGGGGCTGAGAGATTTCAAATGGAGTTGAGAGGTCACTCTGGAGGTTATACTTATGCATTATATAGATATCCCTTTGTAGTTTTTACTGTACTGGAATAGCTAGAAGGAAATACCTGAAACTGTTGAACTGCAACCCAATAGCCTTGATTCTTGAAGATGATTATATAACTATATAGCTTACACATGGTGTGACTGTGTGTTTAGGAAAACCTACTGGCTCCCATTTCCTTTATCCAGTATATGGACAGATGAGTAGAAAAATGGGGACAAAAATTAAATGAAAAATAGGGCAGGTTGGGGGTGATGGAATTTTTTGGGTGTTCTTTTTAACTTTTATTTTTATTCTTTTTATTATTTTTGGAGGTGATGAATGCACAATTATATGATGATACTATGAACAATTTATTGTACACTTTGGATGATTGTATGGTACATGACTATATCTCAATAAAATTGCCGGGAAAAAAAAGAAGCCAAATTGACTAATTTGATCTTTAGCTTCTCTCACCAACCTTGAGCAGGGCATACTGGAGGTGCTAATGAACAACAAAGCGGCTCAATGTGCAATCTCAGGAGGCCGGAGGAGAAGCAACACAGAGATCCTTGACCTTGTTTCTAATGTGCTTTGCATTTTGCATCCACTTTTCTGGCTTGGAATATGAAGACATAAGCCCTGGTTTATTTACCCTTAAATACCTGCCGATGCAGGGAGATGACTAGCCTGATGGGAATCAACAAGAAGAGGAAAGTGGTTCAGGGCCCTACCAGTCACCCAGACAACAAAGGAAAACAAACTGTCCAAGTTCAGGATCAACACACTTCACACATAACTCAGGCTTCACCAATACCTCAGTGGGCAGCTCAGGGCATGGTAGTTCACACTAGCCCCACACCACAGTGGAGACTGTATATTATCATTGTTGCTGTATAAAATTACACATATTAACTGCTTAGTAGATTCTATAGTTCATTTTATAGTGGTTTGTTTTCTGAAATAATTCTGATTATGATGGATCTAACCAATGATTGAAGCCTCTCTCCAGAAGGCCTGTATGACATTGGTAAAAGGGTCACCAAGTAGAAGCTCTTTGGATGGGCCACCCTTCACATCCTACTACATGTGCCCTCACAATTTAATCCCTACCCAAAGCTCACAGTAGCTGGGAATAGCTGACATTAGCCCATTAGCTCTCATATGAGTCAAAAGATTTTGAGGTGCTGTTTGACATGAACTCAAATGTACTGGAAACCTCCAAAAAGCGGGCCCTCCCAGGTAAAAAGGAAAAAATATGACATAGCTTATCTATTTATGAATCACATACCACTTCTCCCTAGCTGAGCAGCAATTCCAAAAAGTCGACTATGAATTTGGTAATCATCTAATTCATTTGGAGCTCTGAGTTATCCAATTTGTTCACACACAGTGAGCAAAGAAAGTAATAGTAGGCCACACTGTGCTGTGCTGGCAAGACAGCCTCAGAGGCCCAGATTTCACTCCCAGTGTAAGATTTACACTGCTCAGCAAACACTGCAATGCACCTCTTTTTGCATTTCTATTTAAACAAGTGTTTGGATAAATGCTCTGATGTCACTTCTCAAATTAAAGACTGCTGCAATACCCAACTGCAAGGATTTGTTTAACATTCTGTCCATGCATCGCTGCAGAGTCAACATATTTCCAAAGTTATTTCATAGAGCAAACCTTCCCTGCAAGAGAACAGTTAGGTCCTCCACACAAATTGGCCACCTCTGGAGCATTTCCTCTTGGATGCTAATTTGTCATATTACAGATTTAGGGCACTATGTCTTTACTTCCCATGCCAGTCTGCTCATCTGTTCCGAGGTCATCTGTCTTTCTAGTAATCAGTGTTTTTACTCTGTGAGAGAATATCATTACTCTTTCCCAATAAGGCCATGGTTTCTTAAGCAAGGGTGGAGTTTAGTTTTCCATTAATCTACACTTAATTTCACATCAGAATGCATAATAATAAATAGCTATTTTGGGGCTTCTGGTTTATACCTGGCACCTTGCAGGAATCAGGGCAAAATGAAAATGGTGGACCTCTTATTCATAATTATTAAGAATCTTAAGATGGCAACAGCAGAGCATTAAACCAAATGCAGGGCCCTGTGTGATAATAAAGGTCGCATGCCCAAGCAGCTAGCCCTGCTAATAGCTAATTTGTTCATTATAATAGCTCTTTATGGAAACATCGCTATTTCTAATTTGCAAGGGTGGAAACCAAAGCTCAGAGAGGTAAAGTAACACATCGAAGATCACACAGCTAGGAAGTGGTGGAGCTGGGTCTATTTGACTCAAAAGCCTTGCTTCTTTCCCCTACGCTAGAGGTCTGCAAACTCCGGCCGGCAGGACAAACCTGTTCACAAGTTAAGAATGGTTTGACAAATTTAAAAGGTTAAAAAAACTCAAAAGAAGATTTTGTGACACAGAAAATTATATAAAATTCAAACTTCAATGTCCATTGAAAAAGATTTATTGGAACATAACCACGGCCATTCACTACTTATTATCTAGGACAATTTTTGCACTACAGCAACAGTGTTTAGTAGTTGCAGCTGAGATCTTATGGCCCACAAAACCTAAAATATCTCCCTCCCGGCCTTGTACACAAAAACTTTGCCAACTGCTGCCTTAAACCACGGAGCCAGTGAGTACGTACCCTTTTGGAAGAAAAAAAATAAATGCTTATATATATTTTAATTGAATATTTCATCCCCTAGTAAAATAAATAAATAACAAATCACCAAGCAAACTACTATCTTATGTCATTCTGCAGTCTATTTTCCCCATGGCAAACCAGACCACAAGTCATGCAGGAAGTATTTATAGCATGTCCCAGAATCAATGTTCTCAGCCCTACTTTCAACCTTCATCTTCCTAATTTCCTCAGATCCTGGGAGCCGACTTAAAGCCCCATGGACACTGCCTGGAATCTCCTTTGTCTTAGCATTTACAATTCAAGCCCAAGCAATTGGATAGAAGAATTTTATCCTCACCCCCATTCTGACTGTTGGGATGCACACCATGATGGGGTTCCTTACTTCATTCATTCCATCCCCTTAAATCCTGTTTGTATCGTGAATAATGTGTCTATGCATTTTTCTGTTAGATGCTACATACTGGATAGTAGAGTAATACTTTATTGGAAAGCCAAGGCTATCAAGCTCTTCGTTGTGTCCCTTGAATTTTCAGCAAAGGCATTTTGCTGTTCTAAAGCATTAAGATGTGTGGTTGATTCCTGGCAGAGTATATCCTACATTATATTGGCCCCACAATGGCTGCATACTTATCTAGCACTTTAACACTCAACAACCACTTTCATCTTCAAAGCACTGCCTCCTGATTTAATTAGTCTTTCTAATTCCCCACGAAGTAAGTGTGCTATACTTCTTCCTAATTTATATTAAGGGAAAGTGAAGTAACAAGAAGAAATCACTTATAGAATATTGTGGATCCTTCTTAATGAGTCAAGAGCTAGTTAGGGTGACCTGGATTTTGAGAAAGCAAACAGGGTCTTGCTCTCTGGAGTAACCTCATAGAATTCCTAATTATTCTTACTTGAGCCCTCTACTCATACCACTACCTAGCACAGGGCTTAGCAGATTGGCTGCTTAATAAATATTGGTGAAGGAATGAAATAAAGGAAACAAAGCACATTTTAAAAACCAGAACATAACAAAGACTAACTGAGGCAAGCACATACTCGATTTGCTTTTCTCTTGCTTTGTCCTATTGAAATGAGAGTATGCCTATGCTGATAATTTGTTAAATGACTTCCACATAGTGCCCACCCATTCTCTGCATGAAGCTTCATTACTTCACGCTCTTGCATAATCATGTTATGTAAGAGATTTCTCTCACTAAATGTCACATTTCAAGTGCTTTGTAAGCCTTAGCATAGAATGAGAAACCACCCAACCCAATTTCTGCTGAAGGTAACATTCCTAGGTAGCCCTGATCCTTTTATCCCAGCCTTGTCATTCCTTGCATGCCCTCTGGCTAGGGTTAATCAGACCACAGATAGGGACATGACCAAGTGATAAAATATGATGTGGCCTGCCCCACCCCCCACACCACCCCTCAAAAAAGTCTATCCAAACAGGAACAGGCTGAGCCAATCTGCCTCTTGTTATCAGAAATTTGAAATGAAAAACAATGCAAGGAATGAAGTAATTAACAGGAGCTAAGGCTGTAATGCTACACCCAATTCTGGTGAGAACCCATGAAGAGGTGAGAGTTACAAGAAAGCAGAAACTATAAGTAAAGAGGAGTTATGAAGTAAGAGTAAACACATGGAGCCACGGGTTTCCCCCCTCATTCACTGAATGTTTTAGATTTTAGCACCTCACTGTCTATGTTGTACTCTAGCCATATGCTTGCAATCAATTTGCAATTTCAAAATCCACACAGATGATTCTTCTACATCCTGAACTCTTGGTTCCTTCACATTCACTCTTCAACCTTTACTTACCAAAGGGAAGATTATTTATAATTAAATCCTCTTTCAAGAAAATTTACAATATATTTTAATGACCTCACCTACTTTAATTTGTCTAGAAACCACTCCCCTTCCCATTTAAAGCAAGATTAAGTGTTCCTCCTCTGTGCTGCTAAAATATTTTCCCAGTGTCTCTGTCAAGGCATTCAGAAATTTTATTATAATTATCTGCTTATGTGTCTATCTCTCTCTACCATAATGTGAACTCTGGAAAAATAGGTGCTATGCCATATGCATCTCCATATTTATACCTCTTAGCACAGTGCCTAGACCAGTGCACTCATTTATAAAATAAATAAACATTTATTGAACACTTACTAACTCCATCTCTCAGAAACTCCACTGCTCACAATTTTCCTTTGTGGGGGAAAAAAGTCAATTAGCTCTCGAATGGAATGCTGTATTAGATCTTCCAGTTAAGAAGAAGGCAAATTTAAAAGACAACTGTATTGTACATTGGAAACAGAGTCAGGTGTATTGTTTTCTCTTTCTCTATGCCTCTAAAAGTTGTTATGACCCAGCACTAAATACTTCTCCAAATTGAAAAGTATAGACTAAAATGCTATAATGATTTTAATAATAAATTTATCCTGCATGCTAATTGTGACTTCCAATACTTCAGGACTGTTCTAGTTTGCTAATGCTGCAGGAATGTAAAACACCAGAGATGGACTGGCTTTTATAAAAGGGGGTTTATTTGGTTACACAGTTACAGTCTCAAGGCCATAAAGTGTCCAAGGTAACACATCAGCAATCAGGTACCTTCACTGGAGGATGGCCAGTAGTGTCCGGAAAACCTCTGTTAGCTGGGAAGGCACGTGGCTGGCGTCTGCTCCAAAGTTCTGGTTTCAAAATGGCTTTCTCCCAGGATGTTCCTCTCTAGGCTGCAGTTCCTCAAAAATGTCACTCTTAGTTGCTCTTGGGGTATTTGTCCTCTCTTAGCTTCTCCGGAGCAAGAGTCTGCTTTCAACAGCCATCTTCAAACTGTCTCTCATCTGCAGCTCCTGTACTTTTTTCAAAGTGTCCCTTTTGGCTGTAGCTCCTCTTCAAAATGTCACTCTCAGCTGCACTGAGTTCCTTCTGTTTGTCAGGTCATTTATATGGCTCCACTGATCAAGGCCCACCCTGAATGTATGGGGCCACGCCTCCATGGAAATATCTCATCAGAGTTATCACCTACAGTTGGGTGGGGTGCATCGCCATGGAAACACTCGAAGAATTACAATCTAATTAACACTGATAGGTCTGCCCACACAAGATTACATCAAAGAATATGGCTTTTTCTGGGGGACATAATACATTCAAACCAGCACAAGGACTCTATTTGAAAAAAGAGAGAGGGAGAGAGAGAGGGAGAAAGAGGATTTTCATTCTATACCAGCATTAAAATCTGAGAAACTCTTTATGAAGCAACTGGCATACAAAATATACAGGACAAATATTCAGACATTGCATTTCCCTGTGGCAGACTGTAGGAGGCAAAGTGTTCTGCAATAGTCCTTCTGATATTACCACTCCTCATTAATGGATTCCTTTTTCAGGGAGCCAGACTCTTTCATCTTAACTTCTCCAGCTGCTATTAATTCCATCCCCATAGTAAGATAAAAAGCAGGAACAGCAAGCTATTAACATTAGGGAGTCCTCCTTGATATTTCCTGTTTTTATGTTCAAATGGAAATTTTGTATATCAGCTCTCCTCCATACATTTTGCTTTATTTTACATAGTTTATCTTGAGATACGTATTTATAAATGATCTTCCAGATATTCTTAATTTAAAAACAAAAGCAATTCTTAGCTATGGGAACTATTAGGTTGCTTTGCAGAGGTGTTACTTTTTTTTTCTTTGAATGCAAATAAAACATAACCGATTTTAGTCAATTATTTCAATCTCTTCCTTCCACCTGTGCTTGTAAAAGTATCAACACTGACTGCTTGGAATTTTACTCCCTTTTCTGTAAAAGTACTAGGAGGATGAAAAGATGGTGAAGGAGGGTTTTTTAGTGCAGTATTGCCAATTCTTAAAACACTGCAAAGCACAAGTGAAGGGCTAAGTGGGGACTATGATATTTTCATCATAAATAAATAAATAAATAAATAAATAAACAAACAAACCAATTATTTTATTTTTACCCATAGAATACTTCACTGATTTTATAATAGAAACCAATAATGTTTTAAAGATACTTATTTTGAAGGCATATTTCCTAATAAGCAGATATTATATAGAAAATAAGTTAACTGCAGTTACTATATTTCTTCCACCAGTTCTCAGGGCCAAATAGGTTTCTTTCTACTGTGTCTATCAGTAGGTACTCAGTTAAGTCATTAAAAAAAATATTTTGGATTTTTGATCCTGCCCTCAGATTTCTATGAAAAAAGTGGAAAAGGAGGTACAGGGTGCTTTTTCCTATATAGTTTATGATTAATTTAATTGCCTTTATCTGGCTCCTTGAAATGCTAAAACTGCATAGTACTGTCTCTTCTGAGGTTACACATTGCTAGTCATTGTTATGCTACTTGCATAATCAAGTAAATACATGAATTACATGTGCACTAACTTCTTTTGAGTTTGTTCTTAATTGAGTTCTTGTAAAAGTCACTTTAAATTTACAGTGATGGCTGACCTCCAGGGAATGCAACTGTCAAGACACAAAGAAGGTCGTCCAGGGACTTAGAGAAAGGCAAACCTTCATTATGCAAATATTGTGTTTTCTAGATATGGATGCTCGGTTATTCCTTTATTGCCCTAAAGAAACATAAATATTATAATTGCAGCTTTTATACAGAAGAAACCCAAGAGCTTGTGTCCTGGCCAGTAAAAGAGCCCTAGAGAATACTAAATATTCTAATACTTAGTAATATTAATACATGGGAAGAATAATACAATTTTTTTTAAAAAAAATACTGTTATGAGGCAAGAATTTTCCAGACTTCTACCCAATTTCTTTATGCTCTAACAAACACCTCAGGGGAGTGTTAAAGACCAAGAAAGCTGAGAATTGGGGGGCTTTAAGAAGCACTGGACCAGAGACTTGTTCTTGTCTTTTCTAGGTTCTCTTCAGTCTTTGTAGAGGAAACAACCCATGCCCAATCCCCGAAACTGACAGAGGTCTTTTAAATCTGCCTAGACCTGCTTGGGATTGGAAACTTTCCTGAGGACCCATCCCAAATCCTTGGGGCCATGCTAGAATGGAATGCACATCAACTGGAAAACTAAAATAATGCAGTGGTAGCAAGGAGATCCAGGAACAAGGGAAGAATAAGCCAGGAAACCTGCATGGCTTCCTTTTGATGCTTGGCAACATGTTTCTTCATTTCTTGAATATCATCCTGTTCAGACCTATGCAGACTATGTACTACATAGGTAATATACTGCTGAATTTATGGTTCCCTCACTATCCCTCTGTTGATTTTTATACCATATGCAAACAATTTGTAAACATCCACTAAACAACTGCTACATGCCGAATATGGTGCTCTATGCTAGCAAGAGAAGAATAGTTAAGAACAAGGCTTCTGGTGCCAGAATCTGGGTTTGAATCCAAGCTTCAACATTTACTAGTTGGGGTAAGTTAGTAAATTTCTCTGTGCTTTAGTTTTCATCTGCAAGAGACTAAGTATCTGTAGTAGGCAGAATACAGATCTGCAGTGGCTCCCCAAAGATGTCCACATCTTAATCTTAAATCTCTGGAGCCTGTGAATATGTTACTTTACATGGGACAAAGGACCTTCGATGTGCTTAAATGAAGGATCTTGAGATAGGGAGCTTATCCTGGATTGTTTGGGTTGGCCCAATCTAATCCCATAGGTCTTTAAAAATGGGGAATCTATCCTGGCTGTGGTCAGAGAGAGAACCAGAGAGATGGCATTATGGGAAGAGCCATCATTTTTGGCCTAGAAGATGGAAGAAGGGGGCCATGAGCCAAGGAACACGAGCATTCTCTGGAAGCTGAAAAAGGCAAGGAGTGGTATTCTCCCTTAGAGCCTCCAGAAAGATACACAGCCCTGCTGACACATTGATTTCATCCTAGTGGAACCCATTTTGGACTTGTGACCTGCAGAACTGTACACTTTAAGCCCCTACGTTTGTGGAAATTTTTAAAGAAGCAACAAGATACCAATATATTCCTCAGAGTTGTTGTGGGGATTAGGTAAGTGATTACATGTAAAACATTTAGAATGGTATTTGGCACATAGTAAGTATCTTTTAAGTGTTAAGTACCACCACTGTTATTATCTTACGAGTAAGACAAAGGGTGGATCTTAGATAAAGGCAGAGAGCTCAAGCAGATGTGAGCAGCAGAAGCCAACACATGTGAAAGTAGAACAGCCAGGAAACCTGCATGGCTTCCTTCTGATGCTTGGCAACATGTTTCTCCATTTCTTGAATATCATCCTGTTCTGAACTATGCAGACTATGTACTACATAAGTAATATACTGCTGAAATCTGGTACTATTTCTGGGCAAGAATGGGTTAACCTAGCAGGCCTGGATTGTTCAAACCCTACACATTCCAAAGAAAGGCCTGTCTTCAGGATGGGCCTTTGGCAGGCTCTTAGAAGACAACCCCTGAGTCTTTGGAATACTCTGTTTGATAAGAGTATGTTTGTATGCCCAGGCCTTGAACCATGCTGTACCAGTTTGACCAGATGAGTTTATCATAACAATGTGATTTATGGTGAATGCCTGTTTTAGCTGGAGGAAGGGAGTGAAAGAGGGGAGATCTGGAGTCCAAGTAACTAAGATCAGTCATGCAGGCACCCAATGCAGAGGGACTGTTCTTGTTTACTAGGCTGCTCTAAGCAGATGCTGTGAAATGCATTGGCTTTAAGCAATGGGAATTTATTAGCTTACAGTTGAGGCTGTGAGAATGTCCAAATCAAGGCATCATCAAGGTGATGCTTTCTTCCCAAAGACCAGCTGCCAGTGATCCTTGGCTCCCCTGCCACATGGCAAGACACATGGTGGCATCTCTACTGGTCTTTCCCTTCTCTTCTTTTTTTTTTTTTTTTTTTTCAGAAGGAATTCTTGAATAGTAATTCAGAAACATATGTCTCACAAAAACATTTTATAAAAACAATATCATTTCAAAAATACCAGGAAAGATGCACTCATTTTTTCCTGTTTCATTTCCTAAAATCATTTTCTGTCCATTTCATTATTACCATATTCTACTTTACCTATTCCAGCAACTGGCCAGTTTTCGATGTCTGAATCAGTGAAGAAATCCTGCAGATGGCCTGAACTCAGCAGAAAGAACACAGAAAGAAGCTAGACATGTCTTGCTTCTTTTCATTAAACATCTCTTCTGCCTAAACAATTAAGATCTTCAAAATTCCTGGAATTATATTCTAAGATCCACTGAAACGAGACATACTGCCAAAAGCTCCTTTTCATCTTGGAGCATAAAAGACTATGGTAATATCTGTCATTTGTAAACAGATAGGGGAAGATTCTGTCACAAGAGATAGAGTGTAAATTATATCTGCAGGCATAATTTTATTATTTTCAATACTGGGAGGATGGTAATCTCAAATATGTGCTATTTTGTCCTTTGTAGAAATCTGTAACGAGTATTCTGTTGTATGCAAAATACTGTCTTAGTAAAGGGTATTTCGGGGAGGGTATGGTACTTTAAAAGGTACAAACCAAGTTCCTTACTGAATCCATTTTTCAAACCCTTCTTGTCCTTATGTAAATGAAATCTCGGTCATCATCTTTAGAGACACACATGCATGTCGGGCACAGGGAGGAAGCTGCCTGCCTCGTGCTTACAGAAGTTAGGGTCTACCGCTGAAGCGACAGGGTTTCCTATATACAGTTTTGATAATTTATTTACCTCAACATAGATAAACGTATTCTGTTAGCCTGCTAGCAATATTCTAAACCCAACCTATTACAGATGTCTCCTTGTATTTGTAGCTTCCCTTAAGTACTAGGGAGGATGCTAGCAACAGCATTTTGCAACATTCCTGAAGCCAAATAATGACAGAAGAATTTCCCACATCGTCGGAGACTTTTTTACTAGAGAATTTCAAAGATCCCAAAAGCAGCATTTTGTTTCCTGTAACTGGCTAAGCATCACATGATTATGAAACCGGTGGCAACACAACTCAAGTGGGCTGAACAAAAGATCAGTATTCAGGAAAAGTAAATTCTGGTCTCAGGAGTATCAGCGACTTCTAAGAATCCATAATTTATCTCCATTAGGAAACAGACCCTGCACAATATGAAAAATAAAAGGGAAGTGTGTTAGAAGAAAGAATTCCATATAACACAGGATGTGAAAACAAAGGCATAGTCTCGAGTGGTAAAGAAAAAAGAAATTTGTTAATATCTTAGCACTTAAGAGCTGTAAAAATATGCATTATTTAATAAACAAGCAAAAACATGTTAATCGTGTTTAGATTTGAAACTGTGCTGTGAATTTGAATAGTGCATTCAACTCCCGGTACCAGGAGACAAACCACAGGCCCTGATGAGAGAGAGCTATACAGCTCCCAGCCTCTCTACTCTCCCTGTCCTCTCAAAGAAGTTCCAATTACAGTGTATTAATTTAAACAGGCTTCCAGGATAATGATTACATGTATCAAATGTAAACATGAAATTTGGCCAAACTAAGCATTTGACAGCATAATCCTGCCGAGCAGTGGTGATCCCAGCACGCCTATTTTCGGCTGTCCCTCTGACCTCATGCCTCATCAGATAATTGAAAACAATGACAATCTAAAAAGAGGCCACCTCCTCTTGCAATTACCAATTCAAGGGTTAGATATAGTGAAAGCAGTTAGAGCAAAGGAAGTAGACACATACAAACTCAAACGCACCCACAAAATCATGGCAACTTTCATATCGGACAGTGGCTGAGTTTCATAATTTATTGCCTAGCTTTGCTATCAAGAATTCGAGTAAAATGCTCAAGCAAGGATGTTTCAAAGAAGCTATGAATTTATAATTTACTCCATGATAAAATGGACATGACTGGAGAAGGATCACCAGCTTGCTGAGACAGAAGTCAGCAAGAGAGTGCAATCTCCGTGGCAACCTGATGCCACTTCTAACATCCCAAACCTTTAACCAGCTGAGAAGCACAAGCTTGAGTTGCTGCTTAAGAGGATCTGATTTCAACAATAAATGTAAGGTACAGTTATTTTCACTTCTCCTCTGAAAGACTAGTTAAAGGGGACACAAACAATTCACAACGTTTTATGTTCTAGGCGATCATCACTGATATACAAGTTTGAAAAAGAACTGTGACTGTATCTGCTTTAAAAATTTTTGATTACCACAAGCTTTAGATAAAAATCATTTTAAAGGGTCAATTTTTTTCATTTACATATAATCAATACATCTTATTTACATACATACATCTCAATTTTAATTCAAGTTTCTTCATATAAAGTCAATATTTTATCTGGTATATAACTGTTAAATCCTGTTTTTATAGAAAGACTATTTAAATACCTTCTCATTCACAGGCAGTTTTGATGATGTTTGTCTCCATACTGAGAACGGAATACAGGTAAAAACCTAATGAACAACATAAAGATTAAACCCAGTATTAACACCCTGTCTTCAGTCCATGTCAGTTATTTGAGTCCACGCCTCCCCTACATACAGCCCAAACATGAAGCAAGGATTATTCTGACAACCTTGAAAAAGACCTCTGACTCAGAAGACGGCGACCACGGCTAGTGCAGCTGCTGATGTGAAAATTCTTACATTGGGTTCATTATTTCCTTTCCAAAAAAACACTGAGTTTTCTGGTGATATTTAACTTTAAAAAAGGTACCTTGGTTCTTTAACCCTCAGAGAAATGGTATATTTAGGCAGCTAGACAAAAACATAATCAGGAGAACGTATTATCTTTGTCCATGCTCTCCAAAGGGTTAAAGTGCATGGATTTCCTATTGTCTGTTCTATAAGGCATCCTATTTCACTTTTTTCTTAAACGAAGCTTTTTCTTTGGTTTCCTGTAGTTTCTCGGTGAGCCTGTCCTTGGTCTCCTCCATTTTCTCGGTGAGGAGCTCCTTGGTCTCCTCCATCCTGTCCTGCAGGTACTCCTTAACCCGCGGAGGTGTCGACATGCAGCCGCTTCGGCACAAATACTTCACCGCCAGGGAGGTGCCTCCCAGGGTCGCGGTGTACCCGGCGGGGGTGGCGATCTTGAACAAGGCTGTATGCCATGAGCACGTTTCCACTCTGGGAGTTTTTCAGAATGCTCACTATGCTGTCGGGTAACCCCATCAGTTCCAGAAAAGGAACAACATTCACTCCTTTTATGGCTGCATAATAAAATGTTCCAAACCAAACACCAGAAGTTGTTAGGTGCACTGTAATCAAAACTTTTTCATATTGTCTAAATGTTTTCTTAAATCATTGGTACAAACTAATAGATTTGTCTTGTAAAGGATCAGGTTCTTCCTTCTTTCCTGCAGGAGTTCCCTGGGATTTGGCACTGGATGATGCACCTCTCCTGGAGGAAATATCCTGATCCCACTGTTTATGGGGAAGGACCCCAGGTTGACGTCAACAGGCATCAGATGGCTTCCTTCCCTTTGCAGCGCACTGGGCAGCAGGTAAGTGCAGCCACTGTCTTTGAGGGCCCTGCGCCAGAACTACTTTGGATTCAGCTTTACACAAAAGTAATAGTCCCTTTAGGCTGCAACAGTGTCCAAAAAGACCGGCTCTAGGTGGGTCCAGCCGTGTTCTGTGTGTCAGTCGAGATACAGTCCGTAGAGCGTTCCACTGCATTTTGAAGGGTGCTTGATGGATTTCAGCTTCTACAGAGACTGGAGCCGTGCTGGGGATCTTCCGTGCACAGGCGCGTCCTCAGCAGGTTCTACCTCCCGCCTCCTGCTGTACCTGGCCGAGCTGGGCCGGGAATGACAGCCCTCGGGCTCCGCGCCTCTCCCTTCTATTCTGGATTTCATTGCTCTCAGCTTCTTGCTTCCATAGGCCTGCCTCTCTCTCTCTCTCTCTCTCTCTCTCTCTCTCTCTCTCTCTCTCTCTCTCTCTCTCTCTCAATCCCTCTCCCCCTCCCTCTCCCTCCCTCTCTCCTCCCCCCTCCATATTCATCCTGTTTATAAAGGACTCCAGTAAGAGGATTAAGACCTACCATGGGCCATGCCTTAACTGAAGTAACCTCAACAAAAGGTCCTACTTACAATGGGTTTATACCCACAGGAATGGATTAGATTTAAGAACATGATTTTCTGGGGTACATACAGCTTCATACTACCACAGGGACCCCTAACACAATTTCAGTAACCCTTAGAATTATAAGGAGGAAAGAATAGCATTGGGCTGGTTATTAATGTGAATATTGAAATAAAACTTGGGAACCAAAATTCAGCCTGACCTTGTTTAAGCTAATCAGAGAACACATCATGAAGTCTGCCACCCATTGATGAGATGTGTAGACTCATCTCACAGGTTCTAGGACCCACATACCTTACCTCCCTCTCTAATCCATGTACTCCATGCATCTGCAGGGTAACCTTCCAGAGAGTGGGGAGTCATTCTTTAGTCCCTGGGTTACAAGGAGCTGATGAATTTCTTATAGCCCTAAAGGGGAAGTGATGTTTGGAAGTAGACTATGAGGGCTAGGACAGTGAAGTATGTAACAACAGTAGCTTAAACTTTATTATATCTTTTGCCTAAATCCCTGCTAATCTTGGCTCCCTATGAACTTGGATCCTCAGGTTTGATCACAGATAAAAATGGCCATGGCAAGGGGTACTATAGAATTGTAAAGAATCCTTTGCCCTCTGTTTTGATTTGCTAAGCAATA
The DNA here is from genome assembly GCF_015220235.1 of Choloepus didactylus. Lineage (NCBI taxonomy): Eukaryota > Metazoa > Chordata > Mammalia > Pilosa > Megalonychidae > Choloepus > Choloepus didactylus. Next base: position 178,850,814 of record NC_051334.1, read on the forward strand.
TACCAGAATTTGAATGCAATATACCAGAAATGGGGTGGCTTTTTTCAATGGGGATTTATTAAGTTGCAAATTTACAGTTCTAAGGCCATGAAAATGTCCAAATTAAGGCATCAGGAGGAAGATACCTTCTCTGGGGAAAGGCCGATGGCATCCAAGGTTCCTCTGTCACATGGGAAGGCACATGGTCACATATGCTAGTCCTTCTCTCCTGGGTTTTGGTTCCAAAATGACTTTCTCCCAGGGAGTTTTCTAAGTGTCTTTGACTTCTCTTCAAAACGTCTCTGCCTTATCCTCTCATAGAGGACTCCAGCAAGGGGAATAAGACCCACCTTGAATGGGCGGGGTCACATCTCCATGGAAATAACCTAATCAAAAGGTCCCACCCACAATAGGTCTGCCCCCACAAGATTGGATTAAAAGAACACAGGCTTTTCTGGGGTATATAATCGATTCAAACCAGCACATCCCCTAACTTTTATACTCTACCTAGGACTGTCCTCTGTGCTACTGAAATGCACAGAGATTATTTCAACTATACTCTATTTTTTCAGCTACAACCTGAAGCCTCTACTTAAAAAGCTTCACTCTAAAGAAACAAAAGAAAACAAAAAATAAGCATATGTCATTACAGAATGGAAATAGTTTCATGAGAATTTTCCTTAAGGCACTTTTTAGATCTCAGATCAATGATCAATCTATAATAGTCCACACTTACCCGAGGCTCTTTTGTTCTCCAAACTAAGCACATTTTTCATCACATTCCTCTAATCTGAAATCATTAATGGCTCCTTGTTTCCCATCCTGTCAGACTCAATTACCCATCCGTGAATTTCAAGGTGCTCTTTAATCAGACTGCATTTTACTCATGCAATCCTGTCTCTCTTCTCACTCTGTTCACGCCACATCTTTCATTCTGATGAGTCCAGGTTTCTCACTGTCCTTCATGAAGCCATATTTCCTCTGACTTCTAGACCTTTGCTTGAATCATTTTTCAATCAATCTCCCCTCCCCTCAAACACACACTCACTCCAGTGGCCCAAATCGAGCCTGTCCTTCAAGGTTCAGTTCACAGTTCGTGTTATCCACAAAAACTGCTCTGAATACTCGAATCCTTGATGCTTTCCCTCTTCCTGGAACTGGCCTCAGATCAACTTGTTCATTCCTGCCAATGGACTTTTGCACATTCTATTTCCTCTGTATTCTACCAATCCATTCTACCACCTCCTTCTACTATTGAACTTGGTAGACTCCTAAATAATCCTATGAACATTATAAATTCTTGTACCACAAGATTATCTGGGCCCTTTTGTCATGAGCTTTGCCTCTATTACTGTGCTTTTGGAAATATGCATTCATGGTCTCCATGTTTTGCAAAAAAGATAGCTCTAGAATTTCAAGTGGCTAGCTCTGTCAGTTTATCTGAAAAGCTTTGCTTTTCACCAGGTCTGAGTCTCTCCTCAGGGGCCAGTTGCCTGGAAGGCTGCATTTCCTCTGACAGCTGCTCCTCAGACAGTTCAGGAGGGCCAGAAGTCATAGCATCCCACATCTCTACTACCTCCTCCAAAATTACACCCCAGAGATTTTATAACTGTGCTCTGATCTCTTTAAGAGTTATTGCCAACCCTGTGTTTCTCCTCCTCCTTAAAACATAACCTGCTAGTAAAAGTATCCACTCTTAACTTCACCTGCCCTGTGATGAGTCCCCTAACCTGCCCCATGACCCTCCTAGTCACCTGTGCTTCTTTCCACCTAAACTGTCCTGGTATTTGGTAGGCAAATGAGAGCCTGAAGTATTGAAGTATCAGACTCCCCAGACTGAGGACCTAGCACTATAGCAGACCAATTAAAAAAAAAAAAGTAGGGGAGGAAGAAATACACAAATAAAGGACATCCTTTAGTTCTCCCTAGTTCAATAATGGCTCCTTGAGGGGTCACTTTCCAAATTTCCTAGAGCAGGCTCCTTGCTCACCCCCGAGGACTTGGCAGCCCTAATTGTCCTGGATCTCTTTGAATCCCACACCTTACTAATCTCTGCCAAATATTTATTCCAGGGAAAGAACCCTTACAGTATCTTTCTTTCAAACAGGTGCACAAAGGAAGGGGCTAAAGTTGAGATACCCCCAGCTGTGTTCCAGCCCCTGTTCTTAATTCACCAAACACCTCTCTGTACCCTAACACACTGCTACTTCTGTATCCTTCCCCAGATCCATCCCTTTCCTCCCCCAGCCAAACTATTTTCTGGCATACTCTGACACTTCCTACTCACAGTAATGTCACCACTTCTCAAGAATGTTTCTGCCTTAGCCTGGTATGGCTCATCAACCTCACCTACCACAGTCATGCCCCAGGCCTATGACAAGTTCAAGTCCTTTATTCCCCTGTATGGGAGAGGAACTCCACTGTGCAGAAAGGCCACCCAGCACTGCTCAATGGTCACCTCTCTGTGGCATAGCAGGAGGCCTTCCCTAGGGATTAGGGATGGAAGCAAGTGAGGTACTTGTGGTTCCAAGATGTAGTTTCCATATTATCAATTTTTGTTCTTCAAGTATAGTCATAGGATCAGCTATAGTTATGGTCAGCCTATTTAATGTTAGTTGTAGTTATAGTTAGTTATGGTTATGGTGAGTTATGCTTAGTTGTAGTTATGGTAGTTGTGGCTTGTTGTCATTCTTAATGAATTGTGATTACTAGTTGTGGCTACTAACTAGTTGTGGCTATTAGTTTTGACTAACTATATGTGCCTACTTGTCATGATCACTGAACAGTCATGGTTATTAATGAAAACTACTAACTAGTCATGGTTACTGGTTACTGCTACTAAATGTGGTTATCAGAGCTACTAACTAGACATAGTACTAGTTATGACTACTAACTGGCAATAGTTATTAACTAGCAATGTCCTCTAGTTATGATTACTAACTAGTCATCCAAACCAGGAGCAAGTGCTAACTAGTTGTGTTAGTTATGACTAGTTCTAACTTGTTTGTAATAAACACAAGACAATGGCTAGTCATACTAACTAGCAATGGATAATCAGCAGTAACTTATCCATGCCCATTAACTACTAACTAGTTATGGATACTAACTAATAATATTAATTAGTAATGACTATTAGCTAGTCTGTGGTTATCAGATATGACTGGTAACTAGTTGTGGTTACTGGTCATGACAACTAACCCATTGTGGCTATCAGTTATCACCCCTAAGAAGCAATGGATATTAACAAGCAGTAACCAGTAGCTATGACTATTAACTATTAATGACAAATAGCTATGGGAGTAACTAGTAGTTTTGATTTGTTGTGACTATTGACTAGTTGTGGTCACTGGTCACAACTACTAACTAGTCATGGTTACCAGTTACCAATGACAATTAGGTGGTGGTTACCAGAAATAGCTGCTAACTAGTTGTGGGCACTAATTAGTCATGGTTACTAGTTGTAACAAGTTGTTGCTACTATTTGTGATTACTTGTGCTATTGACTAGTTTTGATTGTTGCTTATTGCTAGTTATAGTTATGGTTAAGTGTAGTTGTTAATTATAGTTGATTATGGGTATATTCATTTGTAGATACATTTAGGTATAGGTAGTTAAAGGCATGGTTACTCATAGGCAGTTATAGTTGTAAGTAAAGAGTGTTAGAATGTTAGAGTTACAGTTATTTGACAAGTAATATAATCTACTCATAGACTTATCTTTAGGTCTTCCAATGCTTTCATGAAGCAGTTTAACCGGGCAACATATTTTTACTATTTTATTCCACTACATTGCTTTGGCTCATTGTTACTTACATAGAACCTAAAGTATAATATATCTCAACATAAAGCCATGTATGTAAACTCCTGGTGGTTTCCTTGACCTCCTGCAACCCATCTGTTATGCTCAGACACCTGGAAGTACCTAACAAGTGAAAGGCCAACCCCCTTTGTAATCTTTATTCCTAGAAAGTGCTCCCTGGCTCATGTCCAATCCTAAGGAGAAGTGAGCTGGAAAACCTACAAGGAAACCTGATTATCCTATTTGCAATCTCTCTGAACCAACCCTGCCTGAGCCCCAGGTCCAGCGCTCTCTCCAATAGTTTCCATGTCATTGAAATTCAGAGGTGCCTTTAGCCCAACCTGGAATGCAAGACAGGCCCACAGGGAGGTAGAACATATCTTGTGCCTCTCTTTCAATGTTCTGCTCATTCACCAAGTAGAAATTAAATCTTCACCTCCTACAGGAAGTCTTCCCAGATGCGTAAGGTCAAGTTTCATCTCTCCTTCTACCTCAATGTTTTGTCTGTGGGTCTAGCGTGGTACTGAACGCATTCTAGCTGGTATCAGCATTAAAGCCAATGTCTGTTCTCCTCCATGGACTTAGAGTTCCTGGAGGATGGGGCCACCTGCCTTATTTATTCCCCATGCACTAGAGCACGGAAGTGGTTCTAAGTGCTGGGTCATGTCCTACTTGCGAATCAGTCACAATGAACATTACTACTAATGGAATATCAAAGTTCAAGATGGCTTAATTTGTTCTGATACTCATACTTGTGTGTGTGTAAACATATACATATATATTCATTCTAGGTTGTACCAGAAAATGTCACTGTTGGTTGTATTCTGATAGCCTTCATTCCTTCATTCCTTCATTCAGTAAATATTTGTTGAGCACCTGCTTAGAACCAGGCACAATTCTAGATACATGGAGTATATCAGTGAAGGCCATCAACAAGGAACCCTGCTCTCATTGGGCTTATTTTATAGTGGTGGACACAGACAATAAACCACAGACATGAAAAAACAAGCTAATTAGAGAGTAAGTTAGCAAGCCAGATGTGCTATGGAAAAAAGAAAACAGAGCAGGGTAGGGGGAAATAGGTGTGCCTTGGGGTGAGGAGCAGGTTGCAATTTAAAAAGGATGGCCAGTGCCGGCCTTGAAATGAAGGTGCTATTTGACTCAAAAGGCCTGGCGAGGGGGCAGCCAGGTAGATGTAGAGAGGGAAAGCTTTCCAGGATGCAAAGACAGCCAGCAGAAAGGCCCCAATTTGGGAACGAGCCCGGCATGGTCCAGGGACAGCAGGGAGGCCAGTGTGGATGAAGTGGAGTGGAGTCACTACATACAGCCCCCTTCCCAATGCACCCAACACCCCCTGCACCCCCACACACTGCTACTTCCTGTATCCCTCCCCAGGTCCTTCTATTTCCTATCCAGTACCCTCTGTCCCTTCCTCCTCACAGGACCTGGACAACTAACTGCATCTGTGGAGACAGTTTCTGCCTCAGCTTGGTAGGGCTCAGTGGCCTCACCTGCCGTACCTGCCATAGCACGTCCAGGTCCTCTGTTCCCCTGTATGGGTGAGGCTGGGCTCCTGCAAGCAAAGGCCACCCAACACTGCTCCATGGTCACCTGACTGGCTGTAGTACAGTCAGGAGGGCCCTGTCTTGATTCCAAAGGAATCAGTAGCCTTATGGGAAAGCTGGGGAGGTGCTCGTGGTTCCTGGAGGTTCAGGGGAGAAGAAGGCACAGAGCTTTGGGAACTCCGGGAATGCAAACCTTGGTTGAGGAACAAAAGCTGACAAGATCAGCAGTAGCTTCCTGGTGCTGGGTAACCCCCAACCCCCGCCTGTGCCTGCTAGGCACCATCTCAGCCCGTAAGCCCATTTGACCTCTCTGACAGATATGGGGCAGAAAACTCAAGGGACTTTCTCAAGCTTATGCAGCTTTTGAGTCTTGGAGCCAGCATTTTCCTGGGACTCCTGGGTCCATGCTCTTAATTGCTGTGCTGTACTCACACAAGTCCCAAGCCATCTCTTGGGTAAAATGGGGCAATAGGACTAGACATTCTGTTGGGACCCATCCGCCTCTAAAGACTAAAAAGACAAAGTCTACAGGAAGACCAGTCTGCCACTATTTTCTACCTTGCTTTTTAATGGCTCAGAGAACTTAAGTAATCTGTCCAAGGTCATTCCCACTGCAGAGCTGGAATTTGAATCCAAGTCTCAGTGCCTATAAAATTTATGTTCTCTACCATTTGCTGGATATTCAGATACTTACGGTGGGAGAACAGCAAATATCAAGTCTCAACCTCAGATGTGATCACATGCTTATGAGATTACAAAACTCATCAATAAAAGAAAACATTGAGACTGGAGAAGATGGCAGCATAGAGAGGAGTGGAAGTTAGTTCCCCTGGAGCAACTAATAAACAACCAAGAACAACTAGTAAATGATCTGGAATAACTGCTGGGGAACAATTGTGACTATCCACACATTGTGCACCAGCCTGGATTGGAAGGAATGCCTGAGATTGCAGCGTGGAATCTGTAAGTAGAAACTGCAAACCCAAGCCAGAGCCCCCTCCCCCCGTGCAGCCTGAGCTGCAGCACTCTCTGAACAAGCAAATATACCTCAGTCCAGCCCCAACAGGGATTTAATTGGCAAACATGGACTGCTCAATGCAAGTTGAAAACCCCCCAACAAGCAGACAGAGGCCTTTAGTGACCACTGACCTTGAAGAGCGAGGGGACTTCTCTGTACAGGGAGGGGGAGCCCAGAGGACTGGGTGACATCTCTGGCCAATGGATGAAACTGAGGGCCATGGACTGACTCTGAAAGAGGGCTTTCTGTCCCTTTTTCTCTCAACCTGAGAGGCTCAGTGGAGAAAACCTCAGCCATTTTCAGCTCACAGTGATCTGCATTAGAGAAAGCCTCAGACATTTTCAGTTCACAGCACTCTGACCCAGACAAGGGTGGAGATAGCAGAGTCAGAGAGACAAAAAGCCTATTTAAATGCAAGTGAAAACCCCCTAGGAAAGAGGTGGTGCCCAGCCCTGCTACCCGCATTCCATTCAGAACCAGACCCCAGAGCCTGGGGGAAAACAGCCAAGGGCCACACCTCCTTACACCAGTCTGGAGCTACAGGCTGACAGGTGCCACCTGCTGGGCAGAAAAGCACAGTGGCTTGAGGTGTCACAGGGTGCATCAGTCTTCTAAGACACACCCTCAGGGTGTGATACTATTGCCTCATTCTGAGATCTGAGACCCTTCTGGTCTGGGAAAACCTGATTGGGGTAACCAAGGAAACCAGATGCCTAGACAGCAGAAAACTACAACATACACTAAGAAAAATGAAGTTATGGCCCAGTCAAATAAACAAACTTACACTTCAACTGAGATACAGGAATTGAAACAACTAATGCTAAGCCAATTCAAAAAGGTTAGGGAAGATATTGCAAAAGAGATGAAGGCTATAAAGAAAGCACTAGGTGAACATAAGGTAGAAATCGAAAGTTTGAAAGAACAACTGGCGGAATCTATGGGAATGAAAGGCACAACACAATGAAGACATACAACAGTAGATCTCAAGAGGCAGAAGAAAACACTCAGGAACTGGAGAACAAGATACCTGAAAGCCTACACACAAAAGAACAGATAGGGAAAAGAATGGAAAAATATGAGCAACATCTCAGGGAATTTAAAGACAATATGAAATGCATGAATGTACATGTCATGCATGTCCAAGAAGGAGAAGAGAATGGAAAAGGGGAAGAAGCAATAATAGAGGAAATAATCAATGAAAATTTCCCATCTCTTATGAAAGACATAAAATTACGGATCCAAGAATCACAGTGTACCCCAAAAAGAATAGATCTGAATAGGCCTACACCAAGACACTTAATAATCAGATTATCAAATGTCAAAGTCAAAGAGAGAATCCTGAAAGCAGCAAGAGAAAAGTGATCCATCACATACAAAGGAAGCTTGAGAAGACTATGTGTGGATTTCTCAGTAGAAACCATGAAGGCAAGAAGGAAGTGGTGTGATATATTTAAGATACTGAAAAAGAAAAACCACCAACCAAGAATCCTGTATCCAGCAAAACTGTCCTTCAAATAGGAGGGAGAGTTTAAAGTATTCTCTAACACTCAATGAGAGAATTTGTGAACAAGATAGCTGCTCTACAGGAAATACTAAAGAGAGCACTGCAGACAGAAAGAAAAAGACGGGAGTGAGAGGTTTGGAACACAATTTTGGGTGATGGTAGCACAACAATGTAAGTATACTGAACAAAGATGACTGTGAGTATGTTTGAAAGAGGAAGGTTAGGGGCATGTGGGACACCAGAAGAAAAGAGGAAAGATAAAGACTGGGACTGTATAACTCAGCGAAACCTGGAGTGTTAACAAATGTGATAAAATGTACAAATATGTTTTTTCATAAGGGAGAACAAGCGAATGTCAACCTTGCAAGGTGTTAAAAATAGGGACATATTGGGGGAAAATACAATCAATGCAAATTAGAGACTATAATTAACAGAAACATTGTATTATGCTTCCCTTAATGTAACAAAGGCAATACACCAAAGCTAAATGCCTGTAAGAGGGGGACATAAGGGAAGGGTATGGGACTCTTGGCATTGGTGATGTTGTTTAACTCTTTTATCTACTTTAGTCTAATTCTATCTTTCCTTTTGTTGCTTCCTAGCTGTCATGTTTGTTTTTCTGTTTGTTTTTTTTTTGTTTGTTTCTTTTTTTTTCCTTTTCTTTTGTCTCTCTACCTTCTTTGACTCTTCCTCTTGCTTTGTGGAAGAAATGGAGATGTCCTTATATAGATAGTGGTGATGGTGGTGAACACATGAATACATGACTATACAGGTAACCATCACTTAGGACGGAATGTATGGTGTGTGAACACAACTGTCTTTAATAAAACAGGGTTGATAAAGAAACATTGAGGACACTATATTGAGTGAAATATGTCAGATACAAAAGGACAAATATTATATGTTCTCGGTGATATGAACTAATTAGGATATGTAAATTCATAGATGTGAAATACAAGTTACCAGGATATAAAACGAGGCTAAAGAATGGGGAGCGGTTGCTTATTATGAGCAGAATGTTCAACTAGGTTGAACTTAAATGTTTGGAAATGGACAGGGGTGATGGTAGCATGTTGTGAGAATAACTAACAGTGCTGAAAGGTGTGTGAAGTTGGTGGAAAGGGGAAGCTCAGAGTCACGTATGTCACCAGAAGGAAAGTTGGAGGTTAAAAGATGGGAATGTATAAAACAGTGAACCTTGTGGTGGGGGCAATGTCCATGATTAACTGTACAAATATTAGAAACCTCTTTCATGAAACAGAGCAATGTATGACACTATAACTAGAAGTTAATAATAGAGGAGCACATAGGGAAAAATATACCTATTGCAAGCTATGACTACAGCTAGTATTATTTTAACGTTCTTTCATCAACAGTAAGAAATGTACTACACCAAAACTATGAGTCAACAATGGGGGGGTGGTTAGGGGTATGGGAGGATTTGAGTTTCCTTTTTTTTGTCTTTATTTTTTCTCTGGAGTGATGAAAATGTTCTAAAAATTTGAAAAAAAAACATTAATTGTGGTTATGGATGCATAGCTGTATGATGTTACCAGGGGCAATTGATTGTACATTTTGAAAAAAATGAAAAAAATAGAAAACATTGAATGTGTGTCCTATATATAAACTGAGTTCACAATAGCCATTTTTAGATGGAGATATTCACCATCTTGCCAAACACATGCTAGGAAGAAAAATCAGCAGGCTTCAGTCATGAAACTAAAAAAAAAAAAAAAAGAAAGGTACCCTGATGCATGAAATAAAAGTCACAGTTGGTGCTGTAGATGCTATCTACTGCCTCACTTTTCCCCAGAAATTCTATCATTGGGAAAAAAAAAGGGAAATATAGTGATGGCTTCTGAAGCAACTCTCATCTGACATGGTGACTGCTTCACTTATTGGAAGAAAAACCCCGGGAGAATCATTGTACACTAACATGTCCTGAACTTGAACCAGCCACAGGAGGGATTCGAAGCTAACTTATGGGAATGGATCAATATCAACACAACCTTCTGGTCTCATTAGTACTCCACTGGAATCTATCAGATTAAAAATATGTGAGGTCTCCTTGGATTAGACTTGCTGAGAACTGTACTTCTCTTTCCCTTAAGGCCTTTATCACTGTCTTTTCTGTGTGTCTGGTACATAATCAGCACTCACTAAAAGTTTATTGAAAGGACAAATGCACGAGGAATATGGGAATGAATGCATCTTGGGAAATGGAAGGAAAAATTTATCTTTAAACTAAAAATGGTAAAACAGGCAAGAAAGTGAGTGGCCAGGTAGTTAGGGGTATGGGAGAATTTGAGTTTGTCTTAAAAAAAGCAGGGTTCATGAAGAAACCTTGAGGACACTATATTGAGTGAAATAAATCAGACACAAAAGGACAAATATTATATGGTCTCAGTGATATGAACTAATTAGGATATGTAACCTCATAGATGTGAAATATAGGTTACCAGGATATAACTGGTAACTTTATATGCCCTGAAAATTTAATAGAAATGAAACTATCTCCTCTGAAAAACAACTCCTAACATCAAATATTTTCTGCCTACTCAGTCAAGAATTGTTCCATGTTTGGTCTTAAGGTAGAGGAGGCAGTTAATCAAACATTTTGGTCAAATTGATTTTACAAAGTCTCATTATATCACTTGTAGAGATCATTTGCCCAAGGTCATAGAGTTAGTAAGCAACGGCCTCTGGAGGGTGGTCCTACTCCCATGGTTCCCAAGCCTACACTTTCCACTATACTCTGCAAGAAAAAAACCTGACAGATTCTGTGCAAACATATGAGAAGGGTCTCCTGTTGCCTGAAGAGGTTAGGACCATCTCAAAGGAGAAGGTATCATTTGAGTTATTGAAGGGGCATTTTTTGTCAAGAGGATGGAGAAGGAACAGGAATGTAAAATAGATGGAATAATATGTGTAAGTGCAGGGAGGAGTGAAAGAGTCCAGAGTGTCCATTCAAGGATCTGCAATTAACTGGTATCATTGAAGTTCATGTTGACCATGTGAACCATGGGGCTGAGGCTGCCATGCTAGGGAGCTTAAGTGTCCTAGACAATGGAGGACCCATTGAGGGATTTGGATCAGAGAAGTGAAAAGCTTAGGTTTTCTATTTTGAAGACATTTGGCTGCAATGTGGGAAATGAAAAGGAGGGGAGCAAAACAACCTAGAAAGCTGTTGGGAGAATCCAGATAAGAGAAGAAGGAATGGTAGTAATAGAAGTAATGGAGAGAACTGAACAGAATAGAGATCTGGAAAATCTCAATATAATTAATAAGGTCTGGTGACTGAATTTGGGGATGAGATAGAGGGGGCTAGAGGAATTGAGGGGGAAAGACAATTAAACCTGCTAGGCTGTCATGCTGAATGGTGCTGAATGTGGCATTATTTGTCAAGAAAGAGAAGACATGAGCAGGAACAGGTCCAGGGATGGTGGGCATCAGACTGAGGACCTGACTTGTGTTTAGATCCCAATTTTGCCACTTGAAGAATGTAGTTTAGCCAAGTTACTTATTCTCCCTGAGTCTTTTTGTTTGTTTTTCATCTATATCATGTCTAATTAGAGCATTCATCTCAGCATTGTTGGAAGGTTTAAGTGAGAAAATATCTGTCACAGGCTCTGCACAATGGTTGGTTCATTTAGTGGAAATTCATAAAAATATGTGTGGGATTTATTGAGAGTTTGAGGCTCCGTTAACACATCCAGGAATGAGTGACCTTCCTAGGGACCCTGGGATAGCATAATGTTTAAGACTCTTGACTTTTGTTCCTTAATGGTTTCACTTTATTTAAAGTAAAATATATTTTCCCACTAAAAAAATACAAAATATTCACAGAAAATTGAAAACAAAGGACAGTACAAAGGAATGTAATTTAAATTATTACGCCAATTTTCACCACCTGTTACTACTGATAACATTTTGGTGTATTACATCCTATTTTTTCTGTTCTATATTATTCTCTTCTATTTATATTTATCTGTATTCTTGTGAAAGCATCACACTGTTACAGTTAACTTTAGATATTAATATCTTATAGTAAAAGTTCCCTATTTACTTTTTCCCAATTTCAAACATTTCCTGGCTAGTCTTTATGCTTATTCTTTGATATGAACTTTAAAATATTTTTAAAGTACCAGGAATCCCATATTTTTCTCTGGAATTATATTAAATTTATTCATGGAGAATGGACATCTTTACAATGTTGGGTCTTCTAATCTAGGGCTATGATCTATCTATTCTTGCTACATTTACTTTATATCTATGTGACTTTGGGCATCTTATTTAACTTTTCCATAACTTAATTTACTCAACCATAAAATTGTACCTCATTTTATCATGAGGATTAAATGAGTTGATACATGTGAACTATTTGAAACAGCAACTAGCACATAATAAGTGCTCAACAATTCATAATTTTCCTCATATAGGCCCTACATGTTTTTTGTTATGTTTTCTCCCGATTTCTATTTTTTTGCTGTTATTGGTAGGGTTGCCAGATAAAACACAGGATGCCCAGTTAAATTTGAATTTTGGATATACAATGAACAATTTTTGTTCTATGCAATGTTTAAGACATACTTATACTAAAATATTATACATTGTGTATCTGAAATTCAAGCTAACTGGCCTACCTGAATTTTTTTCCTTTTTTTTTTCTTTATTAAATTCGTTAACACTCTGTCATTGGGAATGAGAGATTTTCCACTACAATTTTAAACTGACTATTGGAGGAATATAGGGAAGGTGTTCTATTTCCCTAGAGCATAAAAATGTTAACATGAATTGAAATCACGTGGAGAACTTGTTCACACACAGATTGCCAGGCCCCAGCCCTAGTTTCTGATTGGGTCTGGGGTGGGGGTCCTTAATTTGCATTTCTAACAATCCCCAGGTGTTGCTGCTGGCCCTGCCACCTCACTTTAAGAACTTAATAGAACTCTCATTTCTTATTCCTCACACTTCATCACTGGGTTCTCTTGGTTTTGTCTTATTTTTGTTTTGTTTTAGTAGGAGGTCATATCGTCCTCAATTAATATTAATATTATCTCCAGATGTCTCGATAATTAAACTTTTATTTTCTTATATCTTGAGTTTGCTTTAACTTCCAGGTGATGCGAAGTAAGTTTAGTCACAGTTTATATTCTTGCCTTATTCCTGATTTGAATAGGGATGTCTCTAGTGTTTCAGCATTCTGTGTACTGTGGCTATTGTTTGCATGATATTTTTTAGTCATTTAAAAGAATGATTGATTTTTAAATCACCTTATTCCTGATTTAATAGAACTTTGTTGCCTTTTAATATTTATCAATATGGTCATATTTTTATCCATTGTCCTACATATGCATCAAATTATGTAAATAATTTTCTAATATTCTACTGGCTTTGCATTTCCAAATTATGCAAATATAGTCATGGCATACAATTATTTAATATACTACTGAATTTTATTTGCCAGTGTTTTAGAGTGTTCCTATACCATATTTGAATTATATTTTTTTTCTTTGTTAATCAGGATTATTAGGATGTAACCCTGGGCACTTGACTCCATCTCTCAAAGCCTCACATTCAGTATCCATCAAATGGGTAAAATAGTAGCTCCTCTCTATGAGAGTTGCTGTGAAGGTTAAATGAGCTAATACAAAAATATTTTTGGCAAACACTATACATGTTTACTATGGACCAGCCACATGTTTAATCTTCCCATGTAGGTTAACCCCACTGGATCCTTTTAGCTCTTAGTCAGGTTCTCAGCACAGCAGCAAGTGCGTAATTTGAGTTCCATAAAAAAAGGGTTATAATTATCCATATCATGTGGGGAAAGCTGGTAATTTAGGACTTACTATCTATTAGAGAAGGCAGTTGTCAATCAAATAATCACACACATCCTTACATACTCCCAGCCCCCACAGAAATGTCGACTTACAACTACCACAAATGCCATAGTTACAGAGGGTGTGTAATAGAGTGCAGTGGTCAGGAAAACTTTCCCTGAGGAAGTAAAGCTGGAGCTGAGAGCTGAAGGATGTGAACGCAGCCTGGTGAGAGAAGTCTAGGCAGAAGGAAGAGCAGGTGGAAAGTGCTGTCAAAGGACGGAGCACTGAGATTATGGATGAATGAAAGGTTAGTGCAACAGTTGGAGAAAGAGCAAGGGGTGACATGAGAGGGTCCTAGAGAGGTGGGCAGGGTCCAAATCACCCAGGACATGGAAGACCATGTTGTTGATTTTGTTCTTTGTCATTGGAGCAGTGGAAAGCCACCAAATGGCTTATAGGGAGGGATTGTTATGAACAGATCTCCATTCCAAATAGATTCTTCTAGTTGCTACAGTTGCTATGAGTGAGTATAGTTTGATTTTGTAGATCATATAATCAAAGTCATCTGTTTTAGTTTTGTCCTTAAAAATTCAGTTGTTCACCTTTAAAACTGCATTGCCTTGGATAAATTGACTTAACCTCAGTATTCTCATCTGCAAACTGGGAATAATACTGAATTCATTCATTCAACAAATACATATTTTCACCCACTACTTACCAGACACTGATATTTCATAAACTTTTGATAAGGATTAAATGGGATAACCTATATAAATTGTTCAGTGCTTGGTAAAGAGCATAAAAGAAAGAATGGGGAAAAAATTGAAAAAATCGAAACGGACCACAGGGATATGATAGGTAATATAAAACGTCCGAATATAAGACTCATTGGTGTTCCAGAAGGGGAAGAAAAGGGTAAAGGTCTAGGAAGAGTATTCAAAGAAATTGTTGGGGAAAACTTCCCAAATCTTCTAAACAACATAAATACACAAATCATAAATGCTCAGCGAACTCCAAATAGAATAAATCCAAATAAACCCACTCCGAGATATATTCTGATCACACTGTCAAACACGGAAGAGAAGGAGCAAGTTCTGAAAGCAGCAAGAGAAAAGCAATTCACCACATACAAAGGAAACAGCATAAGACTAAGTAGTGACTACTCAGCAGTCACCATGGAGGCGAGAAGGCAGTGGCACGATATATTTAAAATTCTGAGTGAGAAAAATTTCCAACCAAGAATACTTTATCCAGCAAAGCTCTCCTTCAAATTTGAGGGAGAGCTCAAATTTTTCACAGACAAACAAATGCTGAGAGAATTTGCTAACAAGAGACCTGCCATACGGGAGATACTAAAGGGAGCCCTACAGACAGAGAAACAAAGAAAGGACAGAGAGACTTGGAGAAAGGTTCAGTACTAAAGAGATTCTGTATGGGTACAATAAAGGATATTAATAGAGAGAGGGGAAAACTATATATGACAAACATAAACCAAAGGATAAGATGGCTGATTCTAGAAATGCCTTCACGGTTATAATGTTGAATGTAAATGGATTAAACTCCCCAATTAAAAGATATAGATTTGCAGAATGGATCAAAAAAAATGAACCATCAATATGTTGCATACAAGAGACTCATCTTAGACACAGGGACACAAAGAAATTGAAAGTGAAAGGATGGAAAAAAATATTTCATGCACGCTACAGCCAAAAGAAAGCAGGTGAAGCAATATTAATCTCAGATAAAATAGACTTTAAATGCAGGGATGTTTTGAGAGACAAAGAAGGCCACTACATACTAATAAAAGGGGCAATTCAACAAGAAGAAATAACAATCATAAATGTCTATGCACCCAATCAAGGTGCCACAAAATACATGAGAGAAACACTGGCAAAACTAAAGGAAGCAATTGATGTTTCCACAATAATTGCGGGAGACTTCAACACATCACTCTCTCCTATAGATAGATCAACCAGACAGAAGACCAATGAGGAAATTGAAAACCTAAACAATCTGATAAATGAATTAGATTTAACAGACATATACAGAACATTACATCCCAAATCACCAGGATACACATACTTTTCTAGTGCTCACGGAACTTTCTCCAGAATAGATCATATGCTGGGGCATAAAACAAGCCTCAATAAATTTAAAAAGATTGAAATTATTCAAAGCACATTCTCTGACCACAATGGAATACAATTAGAAGTCAATAACCATCAGAGACTTAGAAAATTCACAAATACCTGGAGGTTAAACAACACACTCCTAAACAATCAGTGGGTTAAAGAAGAAATAGCAAGAGAAATTGCTAAATATATAGAGACGAATGAAAATGAGAAGACAACATACCAAAACCTATGGGATGCAGCAAAAGCTGTACTGAGGGGGAAATTTATAGCACTAAATGCACATATTAAAAAGGAAGAATAGATAAATGGGAACTCCTCAAGCTTAGAAGTTTCTGTACCTCAAAGGAATTTCTCAAAAAGGTAAAGAGGCAGCCAACTCAATGGGAAAAAATTTTTGGAAACCATGTATCTGACAAAAGACTGATATCTTGCATATATAAAGAAATCCTACAACTCAATGACAGTAGTACAGACAGCCCAATTATAAAGTGGGCAAAAGACATGAAAAGACAGTTCTCTGAAGAGGAAATACAAATGGCCAAGAAACACATGAAAAAATGTTCAGCTTCACTAGCTATTAGAGAGATGCAAATTAAGACCACAATGAGATACCATCTAACACCTATTAGAATGGCTGCCATTAAACAAACAGGAAACTACAAATGCTTGAGGGGATGTGGAGAAATTGGGACTCTTATTCATTGTTGGTGGGACTGTATAATGGTTCAGCCACTCTGGAAGTCAGTCTGGCAGTTCCTTAGAAAACTAGATACAGAGTTACCATTCGATCCAGTGATTGCACTTCTCGGTATATACCCGGAAGATCGGAAAGCAGTGACACGAACAGATATCTGCACGCCAATGTTCATAGCAGCATTATTCACAATTGCCAAGAGATGGAAACAACCCAAATGTCCTTCAACAGATGAGTGGATAAATAAAATGTGGTATATACACACGATGGAATACTACACGGCAGTAAGAAGGAACAATCTCATGAAACATATGACAACATGGATGAACCTTGAAGACATAATGCTGAGCGAAATAAGCCAGGCACAAAAAGAGAAATATTATATGCTACCACTAATGTGAACTTTGAAAAATGTAAAACAAATGGTTTATAATGTAGAATATAGGGGAACTAGCGATAGAGAGCAATTAAGGAAGGGGGAACAATAATCCAAGAAGAACAGATAAGCTATTTAACGTTCTGGGGATGCCCAGGAATGACTATGGTCTGTTAATTTCTGATGGATATAGTAGGAACAAGTTCACAGAAATGTTGCTATATTAGGTAACTTTCTTGGGGTAAAGTAGGAACATGTTGGAAGTAAAGCAGTTATCTTGGGTTAGTTGTCTTTTTCTTACTCCCTTATTATGGTCTCTTTGAAATGTTCTTTTATTGTATGTTTTTTTTTTTTTTTAATTTTTTCATACAGTTGATTTAAAAAAAAGGGGAAAAGTTAAAAAAAAAAAACAAGAAAAAAAGTATGTAGTGCCCCCTTGAGGAGCCTGTGGAGAATGCAGGGGTATTGGCCTACCCCACCTCGATGGTTGCTAACATGACCACAGACATAGGGGACTGGTGGTTTGATGGGTTGAGCCCTCTACCATAGGTTTTACCCTTGGGAAGACAGTTGCTGCAAAGGAGAGGCTAGGCCTCCCTATAATTGTGCCTAAGAGCCTCCTCCTGAATGCCTCTTTGTTGCTCAGATGTGGCCCTCTCTCTACCTAAGCCAACTTGAAAGGTGAAATCACTGCCCTCCCCACTACATGGGATCAGACACCCAGGGGAGTGAATCTCCCTGGCAACGTAGAATATGACTCCCAGGGAGGAATGTAGACCTGGCATCATGGGACGGAGAACATCTTCTTGACCAAAAGGGGGATGTGAAAGGAAATGAAATAAGCTTCAGTGGCAGAGAGATTCCAAAAGGAGCCGAGAGGTCACTCTGGTGGGCACTCTTACGCACACTTTAGACAACCCTTTTTAGGTTCTAAAGAATTGGGATAGCTGGTGGTGGATACCTGAAACTATCAAACTACAACCCAGAGCCCATGAATCTCGAAGACAATTGTATAAAAATGTAGCTTATGAGGGGTGACAATGAGATTGGGAAAGCCATAAGGACCACACTCCACTTTGTCTAGTTTATGGATGGATGAGTAGAAAAATAGGGGAAGGAAACAAACAAACAAACAGACAAAGGTACCCAGTGTTCTTTTTTACTTCAATTGCTCTTTTTCACTTTAATTATTATTCTTGTTATTTTTGTGTGTATGCTAATGAAGGTGTCAGGGATTGATTTAGGTGATGAATGTATAACTATGTAATGGTACTGTGAACAATCGAATGTACAATTTGTTTTGTATGACTGCATGGTATGTGAATATATCTCAATAAAATGAAGATTAAAAAAAAAAATTATCATTACTCCAGAAAAGAAATAAAAAGAAAAAAGAAAACTCAAATCTTCCCATACCCCTAACCTCCATAATTGATTCATACTCTTGGTATAGTGCATTTGTTACTGTTGATGAAAGAATGTTAAAATACTGCTGACTGTAGTACATAGTTTGCAATAGGTATATTTTTCCCTATATACCCCTCTATTATTAACTTCTAGTTATACTGTCATGCATTTGTTCTGGTTCATGAAAGAGATTTCTAATATTTATACAGTTAATCATGGGCAATGCCCACCACAAGGTTCATTGTTTTATACAGTCCCATCTTTTAACCTCCAGCTTTCCTTCTGGTGACATAAATGACTCTGAGCTTCCCCTTTCCACCACCTTCACACACCTTTCAGCACTGTTAGTTATTCTCACAGTAACATGCTACCATCACCTCTGTCCATTTCCAAATGCTTAAGTTCAACCTACTTAAATATTCTGCTCTTATTAAGCAACTGTTCCCCATTCTTTAGCTTAATTCTATACCATGGAAACTTATATTTCATGTCTAAGAGTTTACATATTATAATTAGTTCCTATCCATGAGATCATACAATATTTGTCCTTTTGTGTCTGACATATCTCACTCAATATAGTGCCCTCAAGGTTTCTTCACTAATCCATTTTTTAAACAGTTTGTTCACACACAACACATTCCATCCTAAGTAAACAACTGATGGTTCCATATAAAATCAGGTAATTATGCATTCATCACCACCACCACTATCTATAAAAAGGACATTTCCATTTCTTCCACAAAGAAAGAGGAAGAGTCAAAAAAGGTAGAGACACAAAAGAAAAATAAAAAGAAGGAAAAAATGACAGCTAAAAAGCAACAAAAGAAAAGATAACAATAAAGTACAATAAAAGAGTCAGACAATATCACCAATGCAAAGAATCCCCCTCTCATAGGCACTCAGCTTTGGTATATTGCCTTTGTTACATTAAAGGAAGCATAAGACAATGTTTCTGTTAACTATAGATCTAGTTTGCATTGATTTTATTTTTCCCCAACACCACCCTCTTTTCAACACCTTGCAATGTTGACATTCATTTGTTCTCCCTCATATACAAACATATTTGTACATTTTATCATAATTGTTGACCACTCTAGGTTTCACTAAGCTATACAGTTCCAGTATTCACCTTCCCTCTTTCCTTCTGGTGTCCCACATGCCCCTAACCTTCCTTTTTTAACCATGCTCACAGGCATTCATGTTCGGTGCACCCACATTTTTGTGCTACCATCACCCAAAATTGTGCTCCAAGCCCCTCACTCCTGTCTTTTCCTATCTGTCTGTAGTGCTCCCTTTAGTATTTCCTGTAGAGCAGGTGTCTTGTTCACAAACTCTCTCACTGTCTGTTGTCAGAGAATATTTTAAACTCTCCCTCCTATTTGAAGGACAGTTTTGCCAGATATAAAATTCTTGGTTGGCTGTTTTTCTCTTTCAATATCTTAAATATATCACACCACTGCCTTCTTGCCTTCATGGTTTCTATTGAGAAATCTGCACATAGTCTCATCAAGCTTCCCTTGTATGTGATGGATCACTTTTCTCTTGCTGCTTTCAGGATTCTCTCTCTGTCTTTGACATTTGATAATCTGATTATTAAGTGTCTTGGTGTAGGTCTATTCTGTTTTGTGTATGCTGCACTTCTTGGATCTGTAATTTTATGTCTTTCATAAGAGATGGGAAATTTTCATTGATTATTTCCTCCATTACTGCTTCTGCCCCTTTTCCCTACTCCTCCTTCTGAGATACCCATGACATGTACATTCATGCGCTTCATGCTGTCATTCAATTCCCTGAGACATTGCTCATAATATTCCATTCCTTTCCCTACCTGTTCTATTGTGTGTAGGATTTCAGGTGTGTTGTTCTCCAATTCCTGAATGTTTTCTTCTGTCTCTTGAAATCTGCTTTTGTGTGTTTCCATTGTGTTTTTCATCTCTTGTGTTGTGCCTTTCATTTCCATAGGTTCTGCCAGTTGTTTTTTCAAACTTTTGAGTTCTTCCTTATATTCTCCCAATGTTTTCTTTATATCCTTCATCTCTTTTTTTTTTATATCTTCCCCCAACTCATTGATTTGATTTTTGGAATGTTTTATGAGATTTGTTTGATTAATAATTAGTTGTTTCAATTCCTGTATCTCAGTTGAAATGTAAGTTTGTTCCTTTGACTGGGCCATATCTTCATTTTTCCTAGTGTGATTTGTAGTTTTCTGTTGTCTAGGCATCTGGTTTCCTTGATTACCCCAATCAGATTTTCCCAGGCTAGAATGGGCTCAGGTCTCAAAAGGGGGCTATATTCAGTATCAGGTTTCCCTGAGGGTGTGAAGACTGACAGACTTTCCTGTGAGGCCTCTAGCCACTATGCTTTTCCTAACCTGCCCAGCAGGTGGCACCTGTCAGCCTGTCACTCCTCACTGGTGTAAAGAAGTGTGGCCCCTTTATTTCTCAACTTAAGTTGTTCTTGTTTTGACTGTTTTCCCCCAGGCCCTGGGGTCTGAGTTCTGAAGGGAGGGTGGAGTCTTGAGCTGGGCTTCACCTCCCTCTTCTTAGGGAAGATACACCCCCTAGGGAATTATCTTCTGCACTTGAATTACTACTGTGTCTCTCTGACTCTGTTAACTCCACCCCTGCCTGGGTCAGAGTGCTGAGAGCTGAAAATGCCTGAGGCTTTCTCCACTGAGCCACTCAGATTGAGAGAGAAAAAAAGGGGAAAGAAAGCCCCTTTTCAGAGCCAGTCTCCAGCCCCCCAGTTTCACCTGTCAGCCAGATAGTGCCTGGTTATCTGTGCTCCTTTTCTTGGGGCACAGGATTTTATGAGTATTCTGAGCACAGTCATCTCCAAAAGCCTCTGTATTTTTTCTTCCTTCAGCTCCACCTCCTCTCCCCAGGGAGTGACCTCAGGGTACTTTTTCTGTTTGTTAGAGGTTTGTCTGTGTTTGTAGCTTGTATTCAGCAGTCCAAATTTGTTAATTAAAATCCCCATTGGAGCTAGGTTGAGCTTGCTCCCAATAGGGACTGCTGCTTTCTCTCCACAGCAAGGTTTTGCAGCTCAGCCTGCTGTTTCGGGGAGGGTGCTCCCAGCATGGGTCCACAGTCTTTACTTACAGATTTTATGCTGCAGTCTCAGCCATTCCACCCTTTCCAGGCTGGTGTATGATGTGTGGACAGTCACAGTTGTCCCCCAGCAGTTGTTTCAGACTATTTACTAGTTGTTCCTGGCAATTTACTAGTTGCTCTAGAGGACTAACTAAATTCCACACCTCTCTATGCCACCATGTGGCCCCAACTTTGGCTCAGGGTTTTGAGGCTAGAAGAAGTCCAAAATCAAGGTGTCAGAAAGGCAACACTTTCTCCCCAAAGACTGTGGCATTCTGGGGCTGGCTTCCAGTGATCCTTGGTCCTTCACTTTTTTTGTCACATGGTGATGCACATGCTGTTATCTTCTCCTTTCTCCTCAGAGTTCCCTTGACTTCCAGTTTCTCCCCATGGCTCTCTCTCTGTCTGAATTTCACTCTGTTTATAAAAGACTCCATATTAGGGTTCTCTAGGGAAACAACAACAGAAGATTATATATATATATATATATATATATATATATATACACATATATATATATATATATATATAGAGAGAGAGAGAGAGAGAGAGACATTTTTAAAGAGGAATTGGCTCACATGACTGTGGGGATGAGAAAGCCCAAATTCTCTAGGGTGGGCTGCAAGTTGGGAACTCTGATGCAGATTTTCAATGAATTCCCCAAGAGAAGTTGGCTGGCTGCAGTAGAGATGGAAATTCTCCCTTCTGACTGATGAAATCATCACTTCTTTTAAAGCCTTCAACTTATTGGATGAGATTTCTCTCAATGTGGAAGGCAAGCTTCTCAGTTGATTGTAGATGTCATCAGCCATAGATGCAATCAACTTACTGATGACTTTAATCCACAAAATGTCCTCACAATAATAATCAGGCCAGTGCTTTCTTGACCAAAAAACTGGACACCAAAATCTGGCCAAGGTGACACATGAACTTAACCATCTCAGACTCCAATAATCTGGACTAAGCCTGTGCTGGTTTGTATATATTATGTCCCCCAGATAAAGCCATGATCTTTTGATCCAATCTCATGGGATATTGGGATTAAGTTGTTTCCATGGAGATGTGATCCACCCAACAGTGAGTGACACCTTTGGTTAGGGTGTGACC
The DNA here is from genome assembly GCF_015220235.1 of Choloepus didactylus. Taxonomy (NCBI): domain Eukaryota; kingdom Metazoa; phylum Chordata; class Mammalia; order Pilosa; family Megalonychidae; genus Choloepus; species Choloepus didactylus. The sequence continues at coordinate 178,873,314 of NC_051334.1, forward strand.
TCTGATTGAATGTTTCCATGGTGGTGTGGCACTGCCCATTCAGCGTAGGCCTTGATTAATTCACTGGAGTCTTATAAGGCTTACAAATAGAAGGACTTCAGAGCTGCAGCCTAGGGAGTAATGTCCTGGGAGAAAGCCCTTTTGAAATCAGAACTCCAGAGCAGACGCCAGCCACGTGCCTTCCCAGCTGGCAGGTTTTCCAGAAGCCAATAGCCATCCTCCAGCATAGGTACCCAATTGTTGATGCCTTACCTTGAACATTTTATGGCCTTAAGACTGTAACTGTGTAACCATATGAACCCCATTTATAAAAGCCAATCCATTTCTGGTATTTTGCATAATGGCAGCATTAGCAAACCAGAACAAAGCCCAAGTTAATTCATTTAGGTCACACCTTTACAGAAATAACATCTTAAAGAGATACTAGTTACAATGGGTCCACACCCACAGGACCAGGGTTTGGGACCCAAACATACCTTCTGAAGAGGACATGATTCAATCCACAACAAACTCAAAGGAGTAGCAACTTCAATTACTTTAAAATTAGCACACTCTTTTTGGGTTGTTTAAGTTCCCTTAGGAATCCAAATGATATTTAAATTGTTTTCATCTTATGATTCTTGTAATGTAGAATCATCAAAATATCAAGGAAGTCCCTTTCTAATGTTTGAGAACCCACTTTAATATATATTCCCTTGTATGTATAGTTACATTGGCTATTATAAGGGGCCACTGGAATACGTGTTAGGCATATTTTTTTGTGAATTTAAGTTCATCCATCAATTCAACAATTATTGAGCCTCTCATAAGTGCTATGCAATAGGCAAGGCAGAACATGCTAATTTTCTTAGTATATGTGGTGGTTTGAAACTGTATGTACCCCAGAAAATCATGTTCTTAAAGCTAATCCATTCCTGTGGGTGTAAACCTATTGTAAGTAGGACCTTTTGATGAGGTTACTTCAGTTAAGGCATGGCCCATGGTAGGTCTTAATCCTCTTACTGGAGTCCTTTATAAACGGGATGATTACAGAGAGAGAGAAAGCCTCAGAAGCAGGAAGCTGAAAGCCACGAAACCTGGAAGAGAAGGGAGAGACCAGAAGATGCCGCCATGTGCCTTGCCTTGTGATGGAGGAGTCCAGGATCACTGGCAACCAGTCTTCAGGAAGAAAGCATCGCCTTAATGAGGCCTTGATTTGAGCCTGTTCATGGCCTCAAAGCTGTAAGCTTGTACACTAATAAATTCCCATTGTTAAAAGCTAATCCATTTCATGGTATCTGCTTTAAGCAGCCTAGCAAACTAAAACTAAATACAATCCAGCTATTATAATTAGTATATTTTAAGGGGTGTTATTTTAATGTTTGGTTAACTCTAATTCAGGAATGAAAAGCATATAACCCTTATCTCTCTCTCTCTCTCTCTCACACACACACACAAACACACACACTCATGCACACACAGACCCCTAACACACCTACACACATACATGCACATCTAGCTGTGATTGACACCACCAATCAATCATGTCTCTCATTTCCAAAGAGCTTTGACAAAGTGCCAGATTCCTACTCAACCTTGTGCACTTACTAGGCAGCTTATATCAATTGATTGGAGTTGGAGCAATAGGTGAAACTTGTTTGCCATCCATACTATTACTAAAAACAATCCTCTATACCTATGTTTAAAAGATCACTATTTTGCAGACTATTAAAAAAGTCTGCAATCAGAGGAATCAGACCATTAGAGACAAGCCTAGCTGGTGACAATGGTTTATACTGGTTAAACATTGGTAAGATCCACTACATAACATTTTCAATCTATAAACCAACGTAACTTGAATCCAGGATGGTAAGGCCACTTTGATTGCATGAAATTCTTCTCTGTTGTTTCCGAGGGCTGAGTGAAAAATGATATTCAATGCTCAGTGACCCTCAAAGTTCAAGCAATAGTGGAAGTCCGTGCAGTTACACAAAATAGCCTATATCCAGAAAAGGCAAGGAACCTATGTGTAGTAATTCCTTGAAATTCCAGGCAGTTTTCTAATGGAAGCATTACGAATTTTAGAGGACTTGTGAAAAAATTGTAAAATCAAACAAGGATATCAGATCTTTTTAGAAAATATCAGTGCACAGAAAAATAGAAGAATGAAAAACTAGCAGTCAGAGAATATGTCATGGGTACCTTTAGTGAATCTTGAAATATGGAATGTCCAGGATTCTGCTCCAAGGAGAACACAGAGGTGTGGACCTAGCTTTAATAAAAATTCTAAATAATTTGAAATACTCTAAATAATTCTTTTAAAAGTATACATTATTTATAATAAAGGAATGCAAATGAAATTAACAGTACAATATTATTTTCTGTAATCAAAACATCGAAGACCATTTTAAAGATAGTACTAGGTTTGATGAAGATACAGGCTTACACCCGATATATAACAGACGAGGCTATGAATTGGTAAAATTATAGAAAATAGCATGACAATATATATCAAAAATATTGCTATACTGTTTAATCTAGCCTTGCCCCATTCTAGGAATCTGTTCAAGAGAAATAATTAGAAATGAAGATAAAGGGCTTACATGCAAAGTTATTTATTGCAGCATTATTTATGAAACAAAACATCCAGAAACAGCATAGACTGTGTTTAAAGATATTAAACCACAATCATCCAGTAGAATACTGCTAGCATTAACATGGTATTTCCAAAGAGATGATAATAGCATGAGAAAATGCTTACATTATCATATTATCTAAAATACATGACATAATAGTATGCCCAATATAACAATATAAAAAGAATGGAAAAATATTGCCAATATGTTAATAGCACTTGCCTCTGGGTAGTAAATTTGTCAATTGTTGTTTTTCTACTTGTTTATAACTTTCAGCACATTAAAAAATAATCTAGACTTTTTTCTAAGATGGCAGAATAAGTATTCATGGAAAAATGTAAAAGCTACCAGAGCGTCAAAAGTGATCAGCTCCAAAGAAACATTACTTAGACTGATAGCAGACTTCTCACCAGCAAAAATAAATGTCAGAAGACAATCACATAGTGTTTTCAAACTGCTGAGGGAAAATATCTCACAAAATAGAATTCTGTATTCAGCTAAACCAATATTCAAGAGTGAGGGAGTAATAAAGAAAATTTCAGCAGGTATACAAAGACTAACAGACTCTCACTGGATCATAAACAAAACAAAAGCAAAAACAAACAAAAATAACACTGCTTCACTCCAACATAAAGTAAAATGAACTTATAAAGAAGAAGTGGGATGTAAGAAAGGCAAGAAAAAAAATCATAAACCAAACAAAATAAATATATGCTAGTAATTTTTAAAAGCATTGAAAAAGTGTAACAACTAAAACAATATAGATGTTCTATTATTTATTCGTCTCCTTGGTATAACTGGTAATCTTCATCCCCACCATAAAATATTCCAATTTGTGATTGATGCCCACATGCATATACACTTGTGCATTTAGCAGGGTAGTTTCTATTTTAGCCATATACTTTAGCTCCCTACTGTTGAGCTGCATGCTTGTCAGCTATGTTTGATTCTAAACTTGAGTTGTCCTTATTATTGTAATTACATTAATCCATGGATTATTACATTAGCTTTGTGAAAACAAAGGGTTGTTTCTATGGAAACAGAATACAATGCTTTGAAAAAGCATTTAAATAATAAAAGTGAGTTATTTAAAAAACATCTATCAAATTAGATGTGGTTAACATGTAGTAAAAATAGTGTGAACATCCAGGAGGATTCCATAATCACAGTGCTTCACCTAAATTCTAATTCCACTCAAAAGAACAGACATAAAAATTCATGGAGATGCACTATCATGAGGCTTATGCAGAAAAAAGAAGGTGGACCACACTCAAAGGAATGACACGAAAAATTTTTTGGATTTTGTCAATTATTTTTATGCATGAGTGAGATGATCTTTTTTCTCTTACTTTATTAATAGGATGAGTTACATTGATTGACTTTCTAATGTTAAATCATCCTTGTATTCCCGCCATAAGCTCCACTTGATGGTGACTTATTGTCCTTTATATGTCCGGCGCTGCCCCGCTCGGTCCCCGGTTCCCGGCCGGCGAGGGGAAACAGGGAAGGAGAGAGAGAGATGCAGACTGCGCGAACTAACCTGGTCATGAATCACGACTCGAACCACACGGCAGTTGTGAAAGCAAGCCCTTTACTACAGCTAGATGAACATTCTGTGTTACTGGTTCCCACACGGGGCACGGCGCCTCGTGGGAGAGCAGCCTCGATGTGGCCGTCAGGCACGGCTCCTTGTGGGCTGTCTCACCCTACCCCGTCCGGGTAAGACCTTTTATACACAATTAACAACCAATAAGCTTCTAGGCTAGTATCGCGTATACAGGATTTCGATTGGTAGGAGCGGGTGGCGGATACATGCGTCACTATGCGGAAACAGGATGCAGGCGCCATCTTGGCTCACTCGATGGGCGGGGGGTAACTCTAGAGCAGGCTGCAGCGCATACGCTAGGCCCGATTCGGGAGGCGGCTTTCCACATCTCCCCCTTTCTTATTTATTTTTGACCCAGTGTCTCCAGTGATGAGCGTGCTCCCGTGAACCCAAATGGTTCACAACCTCTTTGGTGCTTTGGGGAGTCTGGACTAGGCCTCAGCCATCCAGCGGCGGAGCCTCTAGCACCAACCAGAATGCTCACGTCATATGGAGACCGGAGAGTCCGTAAGCTGGAAGCAACGTGACTCTCCCTGCAGTGCTTTGCCTGGCAACTGGGGAACAACGACGGGGGCAGGAACAGCAGTAACCAGAGTCGGGGGTGTCACTAGGTGTCTCTGTGCAATGGCTAGGGTCCAGTCTGGCCACAACTAGGACTCTGCCCTAGAGACCCACCTGAGACAAAATTATGACTACTGGTGTCGCCTTTTACACCCGAGAAACAGCCATGCGATTCGCTACAAATTTTGCTCCAAAGCGCCCCACCTGAGGCGACCAGGAAGGGGTATGGTTAATAAATCGGTCACTATCGGGGGTAACAGAGGTGGGAGTCATAGCCATCATAGTGGTAACACGCAATTGCTGCTGCGCTTGAAACAGGCGTTCTAGCAAACATTTAACAACGACTAATCCCACCAATAATCCCACTACAATGAGGATCCAATTAGTTAAATTGGGCCAAGAGAACCAGGAAGAAACACTGTGCAATAGTTTCTGTAGAACCTCGCCTAACCCGGAGAGATCGACTTTAACGGGTTTTAACTTGATCCCCCCAATTGTGTCTAAACTAGATTCCACCTGTTGGGAGAGATTAACAAATTCAGGAAAATATGACCTTTTCAGCCAATCAGAGATTCTGGAAATGCTTCCGGTCACGTTGGCCCTGACAGGAGTGACACAGAGTTTAACCGTAAGCCACCGGGTGTCACATGTTTGCTGAAGCACTCTCCAGAGTCCATCTATTTCCAGTCCAAGTTCATCTATCTCCGCTTGGAGTTTCTGAATGGCCTGGAAATTTAAGTTCAGCATCTGATTGTGGCGGCGTAGCACGTCTCGGGTAAGGTTGACCAAGCCATTTACCGTTTCCATCGTTATGGCGAGCTGCCGATCTGTCCATGCTTGTAGCACAGCCTGCCCGATCGTTGGGACAAACAAAGAGGAAGCTACACTGGCAGCATTCGATAGCCATTCTTTTATGCCTCTTGGACGCCTAGACTTAGAGAAGGGGATATTGTTAAGTGAAACAACTTGAGAAACAGGGCCAACCCAGTCGGTTGCCTTGACGGGGAGCCAGACATAACTTGGGCGATACACTAGGATAGCGGGGCGGCGAGGCATCCGGGTCTTTGGAACGGTTGCAGACTGTAGGAGCAAGCCCTGGAAGGAAAAGGCACCTTTGAGTCTCCTTTTTACTCAAGATCCCTTCACAAGACTGGCGGCTCTTCCCTGTAACGTTAAGAAATTCAAGCAAGACTCCCTTACTTAACTCGCCATTACCAGTTTCACAAGTAGCATTCGCCGCAACTGTGGTGTTGACAACCTTGACAGAGAGGTTAGCAAAAGAGAGGATCAGTGTGTCATTGGTGAGGGGGAAGGACTCGTTGAGTTCCACTAAAAAGAAAAAGGCAGATTAGAAGGATTGCTATAGGAGAGCAAAGAACAGAGTTACCGATCCTCTTTTTGGGCAACCGCGGGGTGGTCAGTCCTACTATTATCGTCTTGTCGGTCGTCGCCATCATCAGCAGGGTCGGAGGCTTGGTCTAATGGTTCAGGTTGTATATTCGTTGGCGTTTCTGACAGCTGTTCCTTGGCTTCTTCAGGTGATGTCACGGTTCTCACCAGTCTTTCCGGAACCCACACTGGTTGACGTCCTGGTTCCTGGGGAAAAACACAAACAGAGCCTCTGGCCCAGCTGAGCACCGGGTCAGGGCCTTTCCACTGCCCCGACAGGACATCCTTCCAACGGACTAGACCTCTATGCGGAGGACTCGGGGTGGTGTGTTGCAGGGCAGGTGTCATTCCTTGTGAATTTTCGTTTAAAAAATTATATGTGAGCAAGGCTACAGACAGTCGAGCTTTTGGGGACAGGCCGTGGCCTATACCCTCTTTCTGTTTTTTAAGCAAGTCTTTGAGAGATCTGTGCGCTCTTTCAATGATTCCTTGCCCCTGAGGGTTATAGGGGATGCCATGTTTTAATTGGACATCCATGTTGTCACAAAATTTTTGGAAGGATTTACTAGTGTAGGCAGGCCCGTTATCCGTCTTTAACGTCTTTGGCTTACCCCAAGCTGCCCATGCAGCAAGGCAGTGTGCAATGACGTGGGAGACTCTTTCTCCTGGTTCAGCAGAGGCAAATAAAACTTGGGAGCATGTGTCCACCGACACATGTAAGTACTTGATCTTACCATACTCTGAATGATGAGTGACATCCATCTGCCAAGTATCCCCTGGGGTGAGACCCCTAGGGTTGACCCCAACCGAGGGGACTGCTCTCTGCTCTGCACAATTGTTGCAGGCTCGGACAATATCTCGAGCAGCTGCACGTGGTATGCTGAACCGCTTAGCTAGGGTACCTGCATTGATGTGAAACTTGGCATGGAATTCTCGGGCTTGTTGATACGGTACCAGCGTCGGAAAGATGTGCAGCTGTCGAGTGGCTACATCTGCGCTATGGTTCCCCTGGGCCATAGGGCCAGGCAAACCTGTGTGGGCTCTAATATGGGTTATGTAAAAAGGGTGTTGCCTGGTCCATATAACCTCCTGTAGTTTGGCAAAGAACGTCCTTACTGTAGAGGAATGTTTAACAATGCCCACCGTTTCTAAAATTTGTACAGAGTTCACAACATAAGCAGAATCCGAGACGACATTTAAGGGCTCGGAAAGGCTTTCCAGGACTGCAATGATAACCTGCAGTTCTACCCATTGAGGCTTTTGTGGTTGGAAGAGCACTGTTTTAGGAGTGTCCCCCTCCACACAATACGCCCCTGTTCCAGAGCTGGAGCCGTCCGTGTATACGGTGGGGGCGCCTGCTAGTGGCCTAGGAGAGGTTACTTTGGGAAAAATCACTGGGTGCCGGGTGACAAACTGCAAGAGAGGAGCCTTAGGGAACTGATTGTTAATGGGACCAAGAAATGTACACCGGAGAATGGCCCATTGATCTATGCATCCGGTGAGTATCTCAAGCTGCTGGGAAGAATAAGGCACCCTGAGATTTTTGGGCTGCTGACCGAAATGCTGCACAGCCCTTTTAATGCATTCTAGGGCCAAGTCTGCAACCGCTGTAGGATAGTGCTCTAGGACCTTTTTGGGGGAAACTCCAGGGTGGACCCAGAGCAGCGGCCCCCGCTGCCACAGTACCGCAGTGGGCTGTAATTCTGTCGGCAGCACGCAGGCTTCAAAAGGCTCATCAGGGTCTATTCTCTTCAATGCAGCGCCACTGAGCGCCTGTTCCACCTGGCATAGTGCTCGCCTTGCCTCTGGAGTGAAGCTTCGAGGTGAGTTTATATTAGAATCCCCCTTCAACAGGTCGAACAAAGGTGTTAGTTTGACATTGGGTATTTTTAGGTATGGACGGATCCAATTGATATCCCCCATGAGTTTTTGTAGATCATTGAGAGTGTGTATATTGTCTAGCCTGAGAGACACCTTTTGGGGGGAAACATGAGTGGGTGCGACTTTCGCCCCCAGGAAAGTGGTAATGTCAGTCATTTGGATTTTTTCAGGGGCAATCTCTAGGTTAGCTTCTCTAAGACTAAGGACTAAATGTGACAAAACTGTTTTAAGAAGATCTGTGTCTCTATGGGCTAAGAGAATGTCATCCATATAATGGATGATTTTCACTTGAGGGAACTGCTGCCGAGTGCTAGCTAGCTTCGCAGCGACATACAGCTGGCACATGGTAGGACTATTAGCCATGCCTTGGGGCAGGACTGTCCATTCAAAGCGTTGACAGGGCTCCTCTTGATTACTAGAGGGCACAGTAAAGGCAAACTTAGGGGTGTCTTCAGGGTGGAGCGGAATAGAAAAGAAGCAATCTTTCAGATCTATGATGAAAATCGACCAGTGCTCCGGTAATGCCGAGAGGAGGGGCAGTCCCATCTGAACGGGCCCTAAAGGCTCCATGCAATCGTTAATAGCTCTTAGATCATGTAGCAGTCTCCATTTACCAGATTTCTTTTTTATTACGAATATAGGGGTGTTCCACGGTGACGTGGAAGGGGCGATATGGCCCTTTTCTAGTTGTTCTGATACTAGGGCGTGCAACGCTGCAAGTTTTTCCTGTGGCAAGGGCCACTGAGGCACCCACACCGGAGCCTCGGTTTTCCATTTTAGTTTTATAGGTGTGGGTGGGAATCTCTCCTCAGTGGCCCCTATGAAAAACCCAAGCCTCGTCTGTCAGACTTGGGGGCAGCTTGTATAGGCTCCGCACGTCCGTGCAGTGAAGCTCCTAAACCCTTGCCGGGGGTATACCCCATTTCTTTTAGCAGTCGCTTAGAGGTTGGGGAGTAGCCGCTAATTAAAGTAACGTCCATTTGGGTCAGAATGTCTCTTCCCCACAAAGACACAGGCAGGGCTAATACATAAGGCTGGAAACTGCCTTGGTGTCCTTCTTCATCGGCCCAATGAAGGGCAGCTGCACTGAGCATGGGCGCTGAAATTTGGCCTATTCCTCTAATGGGCTCTTCCGCCCTGCTCGTTGGCCAGGTGGGGGGCCATTCTTGTTGTCTTATGATAGACCGATCGGCCCCTGTATCGAGCAGGCCCAAGAAAGATCTGCCTTGCACCTTAATGGTTAGCATAGGTCGAGACTCCAAGGACATATGGAGTCCCTCAAAAATCGCTCCACTGGATCCGAACCCTTTTTCCCCTCTCTGTCTGATTCTGCTTGGAAAGACTGCATGTAAGCTGGGTAAGAGCAGGAGCTGCGCCAGCTTATCACCTTCTGCAATGACTAAGGTGCCCCGCTGAGATTGAACCATAACTTGGGCACGGCCTGTGAAATCTGAATCTACAAGTCCTGGTATAACTGTTAATCCTTTCAGGGCCGTGGATGCTCTTCCCAATATGAGCCCTACAGTACCAGCCGGTAAGGGCCCCTTGAAGGAGGTCCCTACTAACTGGACACCCATGGAGGGGGTTAGTACGAGTCTGGAGGTGGCACAGAGGTCCAGTCCTGCTGAGCCGGGGGACGCACGAATTTGATCGGATCCTGTGTTGTCGAATGGCATGCAAGGGGGTCCGTCGAAAGGGCGGACCCCCTCTTCCCGTTTTTTGGAATCTGCTCGGGGCGGCCAGAGAGGCGTCTACCCTGCGCATCGAAAACCGATTTACAGTCTTCTGCGCGGTGGGGGCCTTTGTGGCAACGGCCACACGGCCTGGTTGCTGCACCTGGTTCGCCAAACCGTTGAGTGGCAGGGGGCTGACGTCTATTGGGACAATCTCTCTTAAAGTGCCCTGATTGGCCACAGCCATAGCACCCGTTAGACTTTGCCCCTAAGGTTCTCGGGCTTTTTGTAGCCACCTGTAGGGAGCTGGCTAGCATGGCAGCTAGACCTGCATTAGTTAAAGGGCTGCCAGCATCTCTACATTTATATATATATATTTGGATTCAAATTGTTAAAATTGTGGGAACAATTTTTGCATCTTTTCTCACGATGGCTTTTGGCATGTAGTTTTCTACTCTTGTAATGTCTTTGATTCGTTTGACCCTAGGGTAATGATGACTTCATTGAATGAACTGGGATGTATTTCCTCATACTCAATTTTCTGGAAGAAATTGTGTCAAATTAAAACTATTTATTCTTTAATGTTTGGTAGAATTCTCCAGTGATGATATCTGGGTCTCAAATTTTCTTTTTTGGAAGATTTTTAACCATAAATTCAATTTATTCAAAAGATACAGGGTTATTCCATTTATCTGTTTCTTCTGAAGTAGAGTTTGGTAGTTGGTGTTTTTCAGGGAATTTGCCTGTTCCATCCAAGTTGTCAAGTTTATGGACATAAAGTTCTCAAATTTTCCTTTTAAAAATGTTTTTAATATCGGTTGACTCCGTCACTTTTCTCATTCCTGATATTGGTCATTTGCGTCTTTCTTTTTTTCTCCTGATCAGTCTGACCATTGTTTCACCAATTTTATTGATCTTCTTTAAGATTCACCTTTTAGGAATATCCATTTTATCTGGTATTTTCTTGTTTTCTATTGCATTGATTTTTTCTCTGATCTTTATTATTCCATTTCTTCTACTTAGTTTGGATATCATTTGTCCTTCTTTTGTAGTTTCTTAAGGTAAAAGCCGAGGTCATTGATTTGAGAATATTCTTTCATTCTAATAATCTATAATCTATAATTATAATTGTGGATTTGTCTATTTTGTTGCACTTCTATCAATTTGTGCTGATATATTTTGGAGCTCTATTATTATGTGCACAAATATTTAGGATTTTTATGTTCTCATGATGAATTTATCCCTGAATCATTATGAAATTGTTTTCTTTGTCCCTGCTAATGTTCTTTGCACTGTCATCTACTTTGTTTTATATTAATACAGACACTTTAGCTTTTTTGATTATTATAAGCTTGGTGTATTTTCCATTGCTTTACTTTGGGCCTACTTGCATCTTTATATTTCAAATGTGTTTCTTGTAGGCAGTATCTTGCTTTTTCATTCAATGTGACAATCTCTGTAAATGTGTTTAGACCATTTACAGTTAATATGATTATTGATATGGTTAGATGTGGTTTCCTGTCCCCCACCCAGGGCTTTCACACTATCCCACCATCCTGCCCTTTGTCTTCACTAATTTATTAAATAGTCTAGCTGAATACTTTTTGCCAGTGTCTGATTGCATCAGTTAGGAAAGTGCTTATGACTCCAGACCCCGAAGGCATTGTCTTCCCTTAGATTTTACATCAGATGGGTTTCTGTACACCTCAGCTCTCTGATGTGTTTGAAATTGATCATGAATTTTAAGATAGCTTGTCTCTTTTTCATTGTAAAGGAAGGAGTGATGCTCCTTCCAGTTCTCTACATCTTGCAACAGAAGCAGGACGTTCTTTAGTATACATCTTTAACTAATCACAAGTGATATTATATCATTCCAGATACAGTTTAATAACCTTATAATAGCATACTTCCATTTCTCCCCTCATAGTATTGTGTGATTTTTGTCATAAATTTTATTTCTACCTCAGGTTTGACACATGGTAGATGAGGGAAATATAAACAGGTATGGGAATAACCATAAGGGGCATGCCCCCTATATGGAAGGGGAAATATCAGAAAATCTTTCTCAGGAAGTGATATCTAGGATGAGACTTAAAAGATGAATAGGCATTATCCAGGTAAAGCAGGAAGGGAAGGGCAGAGATAGTGCTAAGCTAATAGCACAGTGGCTTGGGATTGGGCTGGATAGATAAGCAGGGGTTGGAATGCAGTATATCTGGTGGTAGGTCATGGTACAGAGTTTAAACTTTATTCTAAGAACATTAAGAAGCCACAGAAATATATAAAGTAGGGCAGAAATATGATCCAATTATCATTTTTAATAGATTACACTGGCTGGTGGATGGGGGATAGACTGTTGCAGGGGCAGAAGCAATCATGTGTGGGAACAGCCTAGTCACAGGGAATAACAACAACAAAAGCCTCAAGGCAGAAAAGAGCTTGATTGTTTGAGGAATAGAAAGGTGCCAATGTGACTCAAGTGTGCTGAGTAAGAATGAGTGTGGTATAATCAGATAAGTTTGGACAGAGAATCAGGGACCAGATTACATGGGAATCAAAAGAACAAGTTTAGAGCTTTTGTTTTTATTCTAATAACAATGGGCAATGACTGAAAAGTATTAATCTAATGATCATAATCTGATTTGAAGTTTTAATTTCATATACATTTATTGACTATTAGACAATCTTATTTTGAATCTCACCAATCGCTCACTACTGCTATTTTTCTGGTCCTGGATCTTACATTACATTTAATTTTCATGTCTAATGTAGTCTTCTGCAATCTGTGAGAGAGTTCCTTGGTCTTTTTCTTTCATGACATTTATATTTTTGAAGAGTACTGGATAATTATTTTGTAGGCTATTCCTCAATTTGCATTTGTTTGAAGTTTTCTCATGTTTACATTGAGGTCATGCATTTTTTAAGAGACTACCACAGAAATGATATTATGCCATCTCAGTGCATGGTACCAATAGGTATGTGATGCTGATCCATCTGAGCACTGGTGATGTTAAACTTCATAACTTGGTTAAGGTAGTGAGTACCAGCCTTCTCCATTGTACAGTTACTATTTTTTCTCTTTCTAATTTGATTTGCATTTTTGAAAGAGTACTTTTGGTATTACCTGGAGAATGGATTGGTAAAGAGCAAAACAGGCCTTGGGTAGAGTACTGAAGAGGCTATTATATTATACCATGTGAGAGATGATGGTGCCTCCAACTAGGGGATTAGTGGTAGAAACAAAGAATAGATTTGCTCTACATTTTGGAATAAAAATAAAAAAGACTTTGGTGGTTAACTGAAATAAGAAGGTGTAAGGAAACATGAGGTTTAAAGAGTGACTCCAAGGTGTCCAGTTTACATAACTGGAAGGAATATAGTATCATTCTCTGATAAAGGAAACAAACACTGGATGAGTTGTGTGTCATTTTAAGATGCACTATGGATAATGAGTTGGAGAAACATAAGAGTGGAAGGAAAGAGACTAGTTAGAAGGCTATTGCATTAGTCCAGATAAGCAATGATGGTTGTTTAGATTAGAGGGGATGATGAAAACAGAGATAAGTAGCCTGACTTGGGACATATTTTTGGAATTGCAAGCTGTAGATATTATCTCTTAACTGGTTAAGGGGAATGGGTAGAGAGGGAGGTGACAAGGATATTGCCTAGATATCTGGCTTGCACAACTGGATAAATTTTGGTGCCATTTATTAGGATACAAAGCAGTAGTGATGACTTCAGATTTAGGCTAGTAGGCCACTTTCCCCATCACTATCCATACCTCAGAGAGAAGCGTTGGTAGGGAGCATGGAGGGACTTCTCCTGACAGACCCAGGTTAGACACATCCTCTTACAAAATAACTTTCCAGCAGTATATTAAAATGTCTGGCTGGAAAACATTTTCCATCTGGATTTTAAAAGCAAAGGTCAAGGAATCTTGCCAAGACATATTGTTCCTGCTCAAATATGTCATTGATTCTTTTATCTTCCAAGAGGATTTGTGATGTTGCTTTGGCCAGTACCCTTGCATCCCTACTGCCTTGCTCTCCTTTGGAATGAGAAGCTCTCAAAAGAAAGCCACAAGCCCACACAGCAAATTTTTAAAAAATCAATCAAGATAACAAGTATCATGTCATCTGCACATTATCCAGAGGCAAAATTAGGCAAGGCATAGCTCCCTATTGGACAGAACACATCATGTGATCCCTTGAAACTTCAGTGTCACCAGGAGAAGGATGTAAAAGGCAACAGGGAAGAGAAAGATTTGAATACACCTATCCCTAGTAGTAGAGCAATGTTTAACCCTTTCTGAATATTCAGTGAGCAGCATAATCTATGCCTTTTTAAGAAGGGAAAAATGATAATTTTCCAGATGATGAATCCAGGAGACAGACTTCAAAGCTCAGGGAAGGCATTGAAACATAGAAAGAACAAGGTAATATAATACAATCTTGTTGTTTCTTGGTAACAAAGAGTACTAGTCATTTCTTCTGTTTTTTTCCCCTTTTTTTTCATTAATTCAGCAAATATAGAGAGAGCTCCTAATATGTGTACTTTGTTTTCACTATCTGTGACTTGGCAGGTGGCAAACTGCATGATTTGTCTATCTAAAATTATAGCATATGAATCAGTGGAAAGACGTAGGACTCTCTGTTATCAATGAGAGATGGTGTAGAACCCACTGGCAAATAAGAATAGGGAGTGAGTCTAGGAATGTACATTTTCGTCCTCTTGTTTAGTAGTTCTTTAGGGTACAGAGAACTTTATGTACTAAATCATTATGACAATGAAATAAGACACTAATTATTTGTGGCATCTCTTAGAATTCCAAGTGAGGAAGCATTTCATTTCTATCCTATTACAAAGACAGTGTGAACCTTTTAGAAATTATAGACTCTTCACGTAAAGCCAAAATGACTAGTCAATTCAGTGAGAATAACCATCCCCCCTACACATGCACAAACACACACACACTCTTCCATTAAATGTTTGATGGAGCAGTTGGACTGTCGTTTTATTCATAACAGTACATTTCATACACTCATTGAAATGTACAGATTGAATGGAAGCCCAAAATAAAATTCAGGTAAGCAATCATTTTTGTTCCCAAAGACAAGATATCTCAAATGTGTATGGTTTGAATTATTCAGGCCAATAAATTTTCAACCTCCCATGTGTAAAGGCAAATTATTTTACTGTTCCAAATAGTCTGGAATAGATATTCCCTAGCAATATCTACAACTCAGATATCTGCAGTATAAAATTAAAAATAAATTTGATAATGTTTTTAAAAATTTAAATAATGAAACCTTAAGATTGTTTTTTTTTTCTTTCCTTCTTCAGATGCTTTAGACTTTGCTGAGATGAAATATAGCTGTTTTCCAGGGAGAAAATCTCTACCTGTCTCATGCTATGAACAAATACTAAATATAAGAGATAAGAATGCCTTGTAAATGAAAAGTGAACTGGGTTTCTGCTTACATGTCATATTAATCAACTCAAATAATCCAGATTATTTTCCCAGGTAGAATCACTTGTTCTTTGGTGACCATTATGAAGATAAGATTGGCAAGGTGAGCTTTCAGTAGGCAGCTTCTCAAATAAATGACTTGTTATTTTCAGAAACTAAGATAATCCTCAAGAAATCCTACAAGATCTAGAAAAATGATCTGTAGAAAATGCATGTACATTGGAGAGTTATTTTAAAATATGATATGCTGAATTGGGGAATGAATTAAAGGTGGGGTTTCTTTTTTTATTAGAGACATTGTAGGACTACAGAAAGATCATGCAGAATATAGAGTTCCCATATATCCACCTGTTATTAACACTTTGCAATACTGTGGTACATTTGTTACAATTGAAGAAAGGGTATTATTATAATTGTCCTACTAACTATAGTCCATGGTTTACAATAGGGTTCACTGTTTATTTTACAGTCTTAAGCTGTTGTTTTTGTTAAAATTTTTATTCTGTTATGATATGTACAATCTAACATTTCCCTTTTATTCACATGTAAATATATATTTCAGTGCTGTTAATTACATTTACAATGTTGTGCTACCATCACTACCATCCAAATAGGAAGTCTGTACAATTTAAGCATTAACTCCTCATTCTCTACACCCACCCCATCCCCTGGTAACCTATAGTATAGTTTCTGAGTCTATTAATTTACTAATTCTAATTATTTCAAATCAGTGAGATCATACAATATTTGTCCTTTTGTGTCTGGCTTATTTCACTTGATGTGATGTCTTCAACATTCATCCACATTGTCTCATCTATGAGAACTTCATTCTTTTTCATGGTTGAATAATATTCCATTGTATGTATATAGCACATATTGTTTATCCATTCATTGGCTGATGGACACTTAGGTTGCTTCCACCTTTTGGCAATTATGAATAATGACACTATGAACATCTGCGTGCAAATATCTGTTTGAGTCCCTGCTTTCAATTCTTTTGAGTATATACAAATTTGGCTTTATAATTTATTTCCTACTTCTGGTTCACTGAGAAATACAATTTAAAATAGTAAATATTCACCCTTAGAAATAGGGCACTTGCCTCATTTCTCTTTTAGCAACTAATCAGCTTATTCATTTTCTTTTCTTCTCCACATGAGATCAACAATAGCAAAATTACTCTAGTCTTTGTCTCTTTCTAAGTGTTCCGCTTTCAAATGTATGCTCCTCTCAATGCATTTGAACTACTCAGAAAGAAAAGGAAGGGATGGGCCTTTCTCAAACAGCCCTTAAGAAGCAGTTGAGTTATTAGCAGATCATCCTAGGTGCTTTAGCAGACACCAAAGGAGAGAGAAAGGGGGACATGCAGAGTCTCGAAGCCAGCGCAGCTGAGAAGAAGGCCTGATTGACAGTCTGGGGACTTCAGATCTAGAGGTTCTGCTGCCGTTTTTTTTTTTTTTTTTTTTTTTTTGGTGGTGGTGGTGGCGTGAATTTTAGCTTAGTGCCATCCCAAGAAGGGATAATGGTGACAGTTTCAGCTCTTTAGGTTGGGAATAAGAATAGCTGCATGGGCTGGAAATTCAGAAGTAGGAATGGAAATTAAGAGACAATTCATGCAACAAGAAATACAAATTGTTAATACTGATGAAAAACTGTTCAGTCTCAGTAATAATCAAAGGGATGTACATGGAAATGACAATAACATAACATTTTTCATCTATCAAATTAGCAAAAACAAATTTTTTTAATAGAAAAACGCTTTGCTGGCAAGGGTGAGATGAGAAGGACACTTTCATCTATTACTGATGGGAATGTCAACTGATACGTAGTTTCTGAAAAACATTACAAAATGCATCAAGAGCTTTTAAAATGTTTGTATTCTTTGCTTCTGGCAGTTAGGTTTAATAAAAGTTTTAAAAAGAGGAGATTATTAGATATGTTATTCACCTAACACGAGACCTTACTCCTAGGTGACCCACAGAGAGAAGCCACTGCATTGTTGGGAAATGAGGATCGCATTGCTGCTGGGTGTTTGAAAGCATAAAATGCTATTTGTGATTACACTTGGATCCTAAGGCATTTTTAGTTTTGAGAAATTATTTTTAAATCTGAAAGTGAAATAAAGAGAGAAATGCACAAATGAACAGTTCTTTAAGTCAGAACTCCATTGAAAATGCTTAGATCTGCTGTTTTATCTCATGGAAAGCGAATTCATTTAATTGAAGAAAATCTCCAAAGAGTGGATCAGTAAGTGGTGCTTGATAACAAGTCAAAAGGAAACCATTCTTCCCACAAATAGCATTGGACATATTAGAATAAATTGAGTTCATTTTAATCAAGTAAGCAGCCTTGTAAGAGGGGATTCTTGTAGGCAGCCTTAGAAATATCAACAATGTAAATACTTAGCAAGAAAAGTATCTACTTTGCCTGCTTGGTGTCTAGGGTTGTTGTGAATACTCTTCACCTTTATTCACTGCACACCTACAATTGAATTACAATTTTGAGTCCTGTATGGCTTATCATTTGGCTCCCTACAGGCACTGGATTCCAAAGGATAGACTCTAAACACAGACCTGTATCACAGGTCTTCAAGAGCAATGAATCACTACAATGTAAAAACTCTTGAGCATAGTCCTGCAGCCTCACTTCTGATTGAACACTAAATAATGGCTTGGGAAGACATGAGGATAAAAATGTCATGATGCATTGCTGCAAGAAAGGATCAAGTAGCCCCAGTAATTAAGAGTCTGTCATTTTGACATGAAGAAAAAGTTACAAGAGGTGCCAGTTATCTGGGAAGGATATGTGCTTGTGATTTCAATACAGAGGCAATTGAAAATTAGCCTGATTAGAAGAGGGTGCTTTAGAAAATAAGAGCACTTCAGGTTGCCATTGTGGTTGTTTTAAATCACTTGGACGCATGCAAACATATTTTTTTTTAAAGAGCCAAAGCTGTCCATTAACAGTTCTAGGAAGAGTATTAAGGCAAGAAACAGCATTTATTGACAGCTATAGTTTAGGTCAATTCATGCTTTTATGGTATTGGGCAGTGTCTTGAGTCCATCATATCTGACAGAAGCAACACTTCATTTTTTACTTAAATTTAATGTGGCTTCTAAGAGCTGCAGTTACTTCTGATGCCAGATTGTCAGATTTGGAGACTTAACATGCAGGCTGCCTGAAAGTTACATGACCACTTTATCCTGCATGTCTTTTACATTATTTAATGTTTTTATCCAGGCACTTTAAATACATTGTCTAATTTAATAGTGTCCATTTTATGGATGTAGAAACTAAACATCAGAGAGGTCAAGTAACTTGCCCAAGGTTACACAGCATAGAATATAAGATTATGAATTTACCCTAAAATCCGTGGGACATTTACAAAGCCTTTGTCATGTCTCCTATAGTACAATTGATTGGAAGAATAATGGATGAAGACAAGGAAGCCTGGGGTCTGGTGTCAGTTATGTTATTTACTCAACACATGTCCTTGCAGAAATCAACCTTTTAATGATTGCCTCTTGTACAATTCACAGAACCACACAATTCCCAGAGGGATCCTGGAGATCAACTGGTCCTCCTGTCATTTTAGAGGCTAATTGCTTTTCACCACAACCCATGATGTTCATTGGTTTATGTTATTCTCATTTCACAAGCTTGATTCCTTAATAACTATGGTTGTAATCCGAGTGAATAGAAGGTTGGGTTTACTCCCACAGGCTTCTAGGGTAAGTACACAAAAAAGTCCCTCAGGGGGTTATTTGGAGCCAGGCAAGAGGAAAAGATCAGAATTCACCACCTCCATCCCCTCCTTCTTATCACAGTTGGTTTGATTCCGAGTCCATCATCATTAGGGAAGTCTCTGGAACGTAGGCAGTAGAGTAGAAGTGCACAAAGCCCTAAACAGATTATTTAATTAATTGTGTTCTCTCTGCTAATAGTCTCTCACATTAGCTGTGATAATTGAAATTTGACTGCAATAACAGTGAGGTTCCTCCTGAAAACTGGTGGGATCAATCTCCCAAAACAGAATGGGCAAAGTTACCAAGGCTAGAAAGTCACTCTTCATCCATTTCTTCCTGTGGGAAAGAACAGAGCATGCAGGCTACCCTGTAGAATCCTAAGAAACCATGGTCTCTCCCTAAAAAAGGGTTTGGATAATATTCAAAGGTGCTTAATCTCTACTAACATTCATATAATTAAGTGCTAGGTGGTAATACCAACCATCATCAATAATAATAATGAAAAATTTGAGGTGCATTCTCGATAGGGTGGTAGATAGTACTAAAAGTGGGGCAAATAAGAAACATAAATTTGTCAACCATTCTCAGATGTTTTATCTCATTTTAACCCAGAAGAAAAACCTGTATTGTGGGTATTTTGTCTTCATTTTGCAAATGAAATAACTGAGGAGTATAGAGGTTAGCAACTTGCCTAGGATCCCACAGCTAGGCATGACAGGACTGTCATGACTTCCAAAGTCTTTGCACTTTCCATTCTTGGCTGGCCCTCTTTCCTCTTTGTGATTGAAGACACACATTTAACAGATGGGGAAGGACATGGTTTGTGGCTCTATAAGAGTGTACAGTATTCCCCTATGTGCAGATAACTTGTCATGCCCTCATTATCACTAAGATGCAACCAACTGAATATACTAACCCAGATTTAGAATCAGGAAAAATGAAAGGGCTGCCTAGATACTAGCACGAGCTGCTTATACATATAATTAACTCTCTTAATAGTCCTTTGAAGGAGAGAGGTAGCATTATCAGCCTATTTACAGATGAGGAAACTGAGCCAAAGAAAGTTGAAATGATTTGTCTAGCAACACACAGAGTGTAGTGACGGAATGAGAAGAGACCCATGACCTTTGGATTCTTCTTTCAATTTGTCAACAAGAACATTCCCCATCAAGTACAAAGCGTTGTAATACACGGTTCCAGCTGCATAGGCCAATCATTTCTTGAAAATAAGGTGATATTGTAGGAATACACATTTTTTTTTTTTACAAAAAGAAAAATAGTGGCTTACTTTCTATGACAGCTATCCAGGGCTTTGAGAAAGAACTAACTCATGAATTTGGGTCTGAACTCTAATTTAACAAATCAACTATTTTTTCTAAAATGATTTTATCAACATATTCCAAACTGGTGGGTTCTGCAGTTTGGAAGGGACACATCCAGAATGAATATTCTGTGTCCATCAAGATCCCGGATGTGAATAATAAAGTGAGAGTGGAGATACCCAAGCATCAGATCAAATCTCAGCCTCTCCATGTCATTCAAAATAAAAATTTGAAGATTGATTATAACTCTCATTTTATGCAGTCCAGTTTTGCCCTCTCACTCATTGGCCATGACCTTTCTGGTTCTCTATAAACACAGTCAGAAAGAATGATAGTGCTGAACATTTGGAGAATACTCAAAATATACTAATTGACTCATGAAATGAAGGATAGTGTTGATTTTGGATATAATGATAATGACAACACAGCTACTATTCATAAGCTGTTATTATGCATTGGGCACTGTGATGAATTATGCTTGACATGTATTGTTTTATGTAATCCTCAGAGGAAACTTCAAAGGTAGGTGTGATTATTTATTGTCATTCATATTTTACAGATGTGGAAACTGAGGCACAGTAGGTTGAGTCATTTCAAGCAGCTCTATGGGTCAGAGCAGGCATTCAGACTCAAGATTCTCCAATTCCAGTGCCTGAGCTCTTAACTAATGATATATATAAATTTTCTGCCAAAAAGAAAATACAGTGATGCAGAGCCAACATCCCTGCTGGATAAAGCAGTTCAAATTCCCAAGTGAAGACTGGATTGGGCTGTTAGCCATTAGACTGCATTGTCCCTTATACTTTGCAATAAAGACTATGAGTCATTGACTATTAGTCAAAAGGCATTTGCACAATATATACTGTGTGTAGAACTCCAGACAAGGGATTACAATGGCAGCCAGGAAGACTGGCAGATAGGGCAAAAATAACAACAAACTCACATAGCTCTATAATAACACTTGCAGGAAAGAAGAATTGACCCAAAGTGAAACCTAGGCTGTATATACACGAAGAATTGTTTGGAAAAATTGAATTCAGCCATTCATTTATTCTGAAGACAGCAGCTGAATTAAAAAAAAGAAAAACACCAATGGCTAGGAACTGAATAGTAAGTTTATAATAATAAGAGGTTGTTTGACCAAATTCATCATTTTACACCCTAAACCACTGTGTGTGTGTGTGTGTGTGTGTGTGTGTGTGTGTGTGTGTGTGTGTGTTTAGGTACACTGTAAAAAACACGCAAAACTGGTTGATGACTAATTAGGATTTATTTACTTGTTTTACGAGTCATATATTATAATTGGAATGTATCTGTGCATTCGGATTATAAATGAATATAAAAATTCCTTGAGACTGGTGAATTACAGAACTTGAAGAGATTAGCTTCCCCTTCTATGTCCTTGTCTTTTCCAGGATGCACACACAGAAAGGAAATATGACCAAAAGTGGCCCATAAAATAAAGTTTGCACTGTTGATTTCATTCATAAAAAGTGATTTTTTTTTCATTAAATTTTTCCACATTCAGTTGGAAGTAACATGGCCTTACTTTGGGTGTACACTGCTAGAGTCTACCAAACTAAAGGCCAGGCTGCACCAACAAATGCTGCGATGGCATTGGGCCTGAAACAAGACAGGCCCAGTGAACTCAGAGGTGGTCTATTGGTAAGTGCTTAGTTTTTATCACTAACTGAATTAATCACTCATGTCCATATCTAGGTGGAGACTGTTTCTAACTCTTTTTGCTTTAGAATTTAGCATATGCAACATGTACTGGTATTTGTTTATAAACTGTTGATTTTGTGTGGCTCACATAGAAATAAACATTAATCATACAGCAATAAAGAAAAATGAAGTTGGAATCTTAGAATCATAGTTTTCTGGCTTAGTTCATTATGTGGGCAGTGATTATCAATTTACACTACCCCAGACGTTCTAATTAAATTGTCCTGGGGAGAGACATGAACACGGATATCTTTTTCTTTTCAGCTTTCCAAGTGATTTCAAATGATTTAAATGGAAATAGTTGTGAAAAAGCCACTTCATTCTTTTATTCTCTCCATTTTCCAGAGGAGGAAACAAAGTTTCTGCTGTGATATTATAAATTAGGATAACACTTTGTGTATTGTGAGATAACTCACATTGAAAAAAATTATTTTTCACTGCTAAAAGAGTTATTGGGAAATGCAAATGAGAATCTACAAGTACTTCTACTATTTCTTGTTGAACAACTTCATAAATACTTACTATGTGTCAAACATTACAGAGAGCTAGAGACAATAAACAAACTATTTGCCCCCATGGGGCTCACATTCTAGTTGGGATGTGCAAAACAGTGAACAGATAAACAAAAAATATCAATTCAGATGATACATGCTATGGAGAAAATAAATTAGAGTAAAGGGTAAGAACATGGAGGGGAGGGAATAGTATTAGATAAGGCTTATTGGGAAGGTCATACTACAAGAAGTTACATTTAAGCTAAGAAGTTAAATGATGAAGAGTAGACAATGCAAAGATCTGGGGAGAGTACTAACTAAGCAGAGGGATCAACCAGTACAAAGGCCCTATGGTAGGAATTAGCTAGGCAAAGTTTGAGGAACAAAAGAAAACAATGAATGCAGCTTATGTGTAAATGAGCAAGGCAGAGAAAAATAGAGATGAGGTCGGAGAGAAGATCACATAGTCTTGCAGGCCACGTATATCAGTTAGGTATCACCATGTAACAAACACTCCCAATTCAGTGGTTTATGACAAAACCAATTTCCTACAGCTCACACATCTGCATGATTGAATTTAGGCTCAGCTTGTTGGATTTGCTTCTCAACAGCAGATCAGTGAATTGTCCTGGCCAGCTCTGTTTCAGGCTGTGGCATTTAGGGCAATTCCTACCTTTTGAAGTGTTTTTATCATGAAATGATGCTGAATTTTCTCAAATGCCTTTTCTGCATCAGTTGAGATGATTATGTAGGTTTTCCCATTTGATTTGTTAGTGTGGTGTATTACATTAATTGATTTTCTTTTGTTGAACCATCCTTGAACACCTGGAATGAAACACACTTGGTCATGGTGAATAAACCTTTTAACATGTTGTTGGATTCTATTTTCAAGTATCTTGTTAAGGACTTTTGCATCTATATTCATTAGAGATATTGGTCTGAAATTCTCTTGTATTTTTATGCAACTTAGGTATTAGGGTGCTGTTGGCTTCATAGAATAAGTTAGGTAGTGTTCCCTCTTCTTCAATTTTTTAGAAGAGTTTGAGAAGGAATGGTATTCATTCTTCCTGAAATGCTGGGTAAAATTTGCCTGTGAAGACTTCTGGTCCTGGGTTTTTTTTTGTTGGTAGGTTCTTGATGATGGATTCGATCTCTTTGCTTGTGATTGTTTAGTTGAGGTCTTCTATTTCTTCTCAAATCAGTTTAGGGTGTTTGTGTGTTTCTAGACAGTTTTCCATTTCATCTAAGTTGTCTAGTTTGTTGGCATGCAGTTGTTCATAGTAACCTCTTATGATCTTTTTTATTTCTTCAGGGTCTGTGGTAATGCCCCCCTTCTTGTTTCTGATTTTATTTATTTGCGACTTCTCTCTTTTTATTTTTGTCAGGCTAGCTAAGGATTTGTTGATTTTATTGATCTTCTCAAAGAACCAAAATTTAGTTTTATTAATTCTATTTTTTTTTTATTCTCCATTTCATTAATTTCTGCTTTAATGTTTACTTCTTTCCCTTTGCTTGCTTTGGATTGGTTTGCTGTTCTTTCTCCAGTTTTTCCAGTAGTTCAGTTAGGTCATTGGTTTTAGCTCCTTCCTTCTTTTTAATGTAGGCATATGGGGCTATAAATTTCCCTCTCACCACTGCTTTTGCTGCATCACATCAGTTTTGACATGTTGTGTTCTCATTTTCATTCATCTCAAGATATTTACTGATTTCTCTTGTAATTTCTTCTTTAACCCAGTGATTGTTTAAGAGCATGCTGTTTAACATCTATATAATTGTGTATTTTCCAGTTCTCCGTTTGTTATTGATTTTCAGCTTCATTCCAGTATGATCACTGAAAGTGCTTTGCATAATTTCAATCTTTTAAAATTTATTAACACCTGTTTTGTGTCACAGCATATGGTCTATACTGGAGAATGTTCCATGAGCACTTGAGAAGAGTGTATATCCTGCTGTTTTGAGGTGCAATGTTTTATATATGTCTGTTTGGCCTAGTTCATTTATCATATTATCTTAGGTTCTCAGTTTCTTTATTGATCCTCTGTTTAGGTATTTTATCTATTGGAGAGGGTGGTGTATTGAAGTCTCCTTCTATTATGGTAGAGACATCTATTACTCCATTTAGTTTTGTTTTGCCTCGTGCTTTGGGGCACCTTGATTAGGAGCATAAATAGATAGGATTGTTATTTCTTCTTATGTCTTCTTGGTAAATTGCCCCTTTTATTAATATAGAGTGTCCTTTATCTCTTATAACATTTTTCATTTAAAGTCTATTTTGTCTGATATTAGTATAGCTACCCCAGCTTTTCTTTTCTTTTCCTTTTTTTTTTTTTTTTTTTTTTTTTTTTTTTTGGTACTGCTTGCATGGAATATCTTTTTCCTTCCTTTAACCTTCAACTGATTTGTATCCTTGGGACTAAAATGTAAACAGCATATAGATGGATCATATTTTTTAATGCATTCTGCCCATCTGTGTCTTCTGATTGGGGAGTTGAACCCATTAACATGCAGTTATTACTGTAAAGGCAGTTCTTATTTCAAACACCTTATCCTTCAGTTTTTATTTGTCAGATCTATTTTTCTCTTTTTGAAAAATCTTTTTAGTTATCCTTACTAATACCCTTCAATTCTGTACCCTCCTACAGGCCTCTCTCTCCTGTCTTTTCTTTACAGCCAACAAAGCTCCCTTTACTAGTTCTTGTAGGGCTAGTCTCTTATTAATGAACTCTCTCAGCTTCTGTTTTCTGTGAATATTTTTAATTCTCCCTCATTTTTGAAGGACAGTGTGCCAGTTCGATGTATTATGCCCCCTAAAACACCATTATCTTTGATGCAATCTTGTGTGGGCAGACATACTAGTGTCGATTAGAGTTTGGAATCCTTTGGGTGTTTCCATGGAGATGTGATTCAATCCACTGTGGACAAGACCTTTGGTTGGATAATTTCCATAGAGGTGTTGCACCACCCATTCAGGGTGGGTCTGAATTAAATTACTGGAGCACTATGTAGGCTTGGACAGAAGGAGCAAGCTTGCTACAGTCAAGAGGGACACTTTGAAGAATGCACAGGTGCTGAGAGAGGAACTGCAGTTTCCAGAGACATTTTGGAGACAGCCTTTGAAAGCAGACTCTTGCTCTGGAGAAGCTATGAGAGGACAAATGCCCCAAGAGCAACTGAGAGTGACATTTTGGAGAGAAGCTGAAGCCTAGAGAGGAACGTCCTGGGAGAAAGCCATTTTGAAACCAGAACTCTGGAGCAGATGCCAGCTACATGCCTTCCCAACTAACAGAGGTTTTCCGGATGCCATTGGCCATCCTCCATTGATGGTACCCAATTGTTGATACGTTACCTTGGACACTTTATGGCCTTAAGACTGTAACTGTATAACCAAATAAACCATACTTTATAAAAGCCAATCCATTTCTGGTGTTTTGCATTCCAGCAGCATTAGCAAACTAGAACATACAGCTTTGCTGGATAGAGAACTATCAGCTGGCAATTTTTCCCTTTCAGTATCTAAATATATAGAATCACTGTTGTCTCACCTCCAGGGTTTCTGATGAGAAGTCAGCATTTGGTCTTATTTGGCTTCCTTAGTATGTGGTGACTTGCTTTCCTCTTATTGCTTTCAGAATTTTCTCCTTCTTTTTGGCATTTTGCAGTCTCATTAGTATGTGTCTTGGAGTGGGACTGTTTGTATTTATTCTGTTTGGAGTACGTTGGGCTTCTTGGATTTGCATATTTATATCTTTTATAAGGGTTGGGGAATTTTCAGCCATTATTTCTTTGAATTTTCTTCTTGCTCATTTTCCCTTTTCTTCTGATTCTGGGACTCCCATGATGCATGCATTGGCATGCTTTGTATTGTCAATCATTTCCTTGAGATCCTGTTCAAATTTTTCCATTTTTTTCTCCATTTGTTCTTTTGTCTGTTCAAATTCAGATGTTCTGTCTTCTAGATCATTGATTCTTTCTTCTGCCTCTTCAAATCTGCTGTTCTGTGTCTCCAGTATATTTTTAATTTCATCTACAATGTGTTTAATTTCCATAATGTCTGTTATTTTTCTATGTATTCTTTCAAATTCTTTTTTATGTTCTTATACTGTCTTCTTAATATCCTTTATCTCTTTATACACATTTTCCTTTATTTCTTTGAATTGATTCAGATTTGTTTGAACATCTTTGATTAGTTGTTCCACATTCTGTGTCTCCTCTGACTTTTTGATTTATTCCTTTGACTGAGCCATTTCTTCTTGAGTTTTAGTGTGCCTGTTATTTTTTTGCTTATGTCTGGTAATCTGATTATCTTGATGGGTCTACTCTGAAGGTTGTTTTCTCTCTCTTTTCTAGGATTTATTTGTTGTCTGGGTTTGTATTAGGGCCTTGCTTTGCCAGTTGAGTCATCAGTATTTCTCAGTCAAAACAGGGCCAGGCACCCATGTATGGGGGGTAGACCAGCTCTGATGTGCCTGGCATATGGTCTGGAGAGGCTCTGAAAAGCTCTGCTGTCTCATCTGCATGTTCCAGCCTGCCCAGCAGATGACACTCCTCAGTGATTTAATTGTCCTCAGAAGCTGTTTACCTCCTGGAATCTCACAGCATCCAAGTGAGCAGGACTGAAACTACAGGGTTCCTGTGCCCTCACTTTGCTGGCCAAAATATGGCTCAGTGTTGGGCTCTGTCCCCCTCTGTACTTGTGGAGCAGGATTCCCACAGTCACCCCAGTCTGCAGCCACCCCCCAGGCAAGTATCGGGCTGCCTGCTGCTGTTTCCCTCAAGGGTGGGCAATGGGCACCAGGACCCAGGACTGGAAACACAGTCTCTGTCCATGTTTTATCAGACTTTTTGTCCCTCACTGACCTGGGTCTTGAAATGTCCTCCCCTGTCCCCTGGGTCCCCAGACAGTTTCTGCCTGGCTACTTGCTGCTTTTGGAGAAGATTTTGCAGTTCCCTCCCTAATCTTCTGTTAGTAAGCTCTTCCTCTCTGCTCTTTTGTGTTCTACCCTCCCCATCAGCTTACATCCTGCTGAGGGTCCCTGTGGGCTTGAGTCCCTGTGTCTATACATAGAAAGGGATCTGTTTCACTGCTGTGAGACACTTTATAGTCTGTGTTCATGGTGGGAGGTGGGAGGAATCCAGGCTGCTACCCCTGAGCAATTCCTGAGCTCTGTGGGACCCAGTGAGGGGGAGAGAGAGTACTGGCCAGTCCAGAACAGAATTTTCCTACCTGATATTTTTCTCTTTCTTTGATTCAGCTTTTGTAGGATCCTTCTTCAGTATTTACCTTTCTTCAGAGTTTTGAACTCGTGATATTTGTCCTTTTTTTCACTGAATCTCTGGGGAGAGGTTTTCAGTAGCTGTATTACATTGCCATGTTGATGATGTCACTCACAAATGGAGCTTTAAAGTAGTCCCAAACTTAAGGGAATGCTTGAGCAGAATATATACTATGGAAGGTAGTCTTTTTAGAAGCCTTAAGAGTGGATGTGATGGTAATGCCTCAGGAAGCATAAAAAGAGAATAGCAGGTCAAAGGAGAACTCTACTCATCAGAAAATGAAAGAAATTCATGAAATGATCTCTAAGGCTCCCTTCAGCAGTACTCTTTTTCTTCTAAATTCAATTTTATTGATATATATTCATGTACCATACAATCATCCATGGTATACAATCAGCTGTTCACTGTACCATCGTATAGTTGTGCATTAATCACCACAATCCATTTTTGAACATTTTCTTTACACCATAAAGAATAAAAGTTAAAATAAGAATAAAAAACAAAAGTAAAAAAGAACACCCAAATCATCCCCCCATCCCACCCCAATCTTCATTTAGTCCCTGTCCCCATCTTTCTTCTCATCCATCCATACACTGGATAAAGGGAGTGTGATCCACAAGGTTTTCACCATTACACTGTCACCCCTTGTAAGCTACATAGTTATACAATCATCTTCAAAAGTTGAGGCTACTGGGTTGGAGTTTGATAGTTTCAGATATTTACTTCCATCTATTCTAATTCACTAAAACCTAGAAAGGGATATCTATATATTGCATAAAAATGCCCACCAGAGTGACCTCTCGACTCCATTTGAAATCTCTCAGCCACCAAAGCTTCACTTCATTTCATCTCACATCCCCCTTTTGGTCAGGAAGATGTTCTTAGCCCCACTATGCTGGATCCAGATTCATCCCTGGGAGTCATATCCTGCATTGCCAGGGAGATTTACACCCCTGGGAGTCAGACCCCCTGTCAGGGGGAAGGCAGTGAGTTCACCTGCCCAGTTGGCTTAGCTAGAGAGAGAGGGTCACATCTGAGCAACAAAGATGCACTCAGGGGGAGACTCTTAGGCACAATTATAAGCAGATTTAGCCTCTCTTTGCAGTAACGAGCTTCATAAAGGCAAGCCCTAAGATAGAGGCACAGCATACCAAATCATCACTCTTCAATGTTTGTGAGAAAATCAGCAACAATCCAGGTGAGGAAGCCCAACACCTCTACATTTTCCCCCAGCTCCTCAGGGGGGCCCTGCATATGTATTTTTATTCTCTGTCCAAATTACTTCGGGATGTGCTGCTGTTTCACTCTAGCTTATACAAACCTACCATATCTCACTTCCTATTCAAAGTTCCATGTAATTGTGGTGTTTGAACAAACTGACTGTAGAAGTTATATTGTTTAGGAAATATAGATCCCACACCAAATAAATATCTCTTCCCTTGGTCTCACATTGAAGTTGATCCCTTTAGCAGTACTCTTGGTAAATACTGTTATTTCATGAATGGCCTTGTAAGCATGGAGTCTTTTCCAACCATATTTTGGTGCAGTAATTTGCAATAGACAATGAGGAGCAAAGCAGAGGAGGTCAAGAAGAATATCATGGAGGATATCCTCCTATTTTCCTTACTTTTTAATTTCATATTAATATACTCTTAGTCTAACCAGTTAAACAGTTCAGAGATAAAAAAAATACCAGTACATTTCCAATCATCATCACTATGAATGCTTTCCTTATGATTGTATAAAGGTAGATAAAGATAAACACCTCTCCTCCTTCTCTCCATCTGTCTGTCTATCTGTCTATCTACCTACCTACCTACCTACCTATTTATCATCTCTATCTCTATCTCTATCTGTGCGTGTGTGTGTGTGTGTGTGTGTGTGTGTGTGTGTGTTGAGGACATTCATTCCTTTTTCTTTACAGGAACTTTGCACTCTTTAGTTGTACTACAAGGGTATTCCTCCTGGCAATTGCTCTAAACCATTCCTTTTAGTACCTCCATGATATTACATAAAATTCCCCTAAATTTAAGTTTATTCCATGCTTTTTGGCTTGGTTTTGTTGTGTATGTGCATGTCTGTGTGTTTTGGCTACTGTAAAGAATCCACTTAAACATGCTGTATACTGGTTACTTTATTTCTCTGTGATGGCTACTCAACAGTGGAAATGCTAAGTCAAAAATTATGCACATTTTTATATTTTAATAGATCCTGCCAGATTTTTTCTAAAAATATTTGCAGCAATTTGCATTCCCTTTAGCAATGTATGAGATGTCCTGTTTCCGTGGCACTTCTTAAAAAGTACATCCCTGTTTTATTTTCCTAGGCTGCTCAAACAAACACCATGAAATGGGTCAGGTTAAACAATGGAAATGTGTTCAATCATGGTTTGAGGCTGAG
Source organism: Choloepus didactylus (assembly GCF_015220235.1). NCBI lineage: Eukaryota > Metazoa > Chordata > Mammalia > Pilosa > Megalonychidae > Choloepus > Choloepus didactylus. The sequence goes on from NC_051334.1 coordinate 178,903,470, forward strand.
AAAATGTCCAAATCAAAACATCATCAAGAAAATCCTTTCTCACCCAAGGCTGTGGCATTCTAGGGTTGACTGCCTGTGATCCTTGGCTCCTCTGCCACACGGCAAGGCACATGGCAGCATCTCCTGGTCTCTTCCTTCTTTTCTGGGTTCCATTTCAGCTTCTTGCTTCCTGTGGCTTTCTCTCATGTCTGAATTTATTCTGTTTATAAAGGACTCCAGTAATAGGATTGAGACCCATCCTGAATGAGGTGGGTCACACCCTAACTGAAGTAGCATCATCAAATATCCTACTTACAATAGGTTCGCAACAACTGGAATGGATTAAATATAAGAAAATGTTTTTCTGGGGTATATACAGCATCAAACCACCACAACCCCCTACCCATTCTATTATGTAACTGGTGGGAGATATGTGATCATCACTGCCTCACCAGAACCATCATTGCAAATCACTGCCTTAGTGAGCCATATTTATGTACAGGTGTGTGCCGTGTCCCTTGAGTGAACTGCGGATTTCTAAGGGTAGAGAATCACTGATTTTGTAGCTCGTCTGTCTCCACATGGGCCCAGGACCAAAGTACTGGCTCAAAGGACAAGCTTAGGCCAGGTCTGTGTATCCAAATTTAACAAGTATTTCCAAATTTACACTTTGAGGGTAAAATCATTTAATTGTTTGAAGAGAGCTAGGGAGGCACATAAGAACACTACATGTAGGTGAGAATCTGACCAAGTGAGAACTAAAGTAGAGCACTTTAATCTTCAGAAAATAAAATTCAAAAAGAAAGAAATGCTGTGATTTTAATTACTGAGTGATTTCAGGAAAACACATTTATTTGCTATCGTGTAGACACAGTCTTACAAAGAATGTTAAGCTGTCCCAGGATTGCCTTCATCTTGAAATGAAGACATTCAGTAACCCTTACATTTCATTTCCCTCCCCCAGGTTTTGTCAATACCATAATAACAATGTTGCCAACAGGACATGTAAAAGGAAAGTTTATGAGTGGGCAATGACAATGCTCATTGAGGCTGTCTTGCCTTTACTTATGTGCCTCAGAAAAAGAAACTTAAATGCCCAGGGAAATCAACAGTGTAAAAAGGAATCAATGCTCAGTTTGTTCTTAAAGTTAACAGACTGCAGAATAATTTCAAAAATATATTTGGACAATATGATTAGGAGAGTTAAAAAATTCTGAACCTCTTGTATTCATGCACTCACTCTAAAAGCAGGATTGATTTTTTTAAAAGCTTAAAGTTTGTGTGTGTGTGTACACACTTGTGTGTGTGATTGGGTCATCCATGTTGTAAAAATTGAAAATAGTTGTCCTTTGAGTCCACATCTGTTTCCTCTAATTTTAAGCCAGCCATGGCTTCTTGGTTGGTAGACATCTTCTGAAGAGAGGAACTTCATAGGAAGCATCCAGTCAGTTCTGGGGGTGAAAATTGTTCCTTTCCCAATAACCCATCCCTGAAAGATAGTGAACAGTCAGGAAATTTCCAAAACAAAAACATAAAAAACCATTGGTAGCAAAGAATTCAGCAGCTGGATTTAAAGCCTTTCCCCATATTTGGCTTTCCATGTGCACGTAAATCCAAAAGCTGCTCCTATTTCCATTATAAAAGCTCTCCTGAATGTTTTACTCCAGCATTGCACTTGTTCATGAATACCACACTTTCAGGTTGACATCAAGATTCCAATCTATGTGAACAGATGCCTTAACTCTGGATTTTCCCTTGTGTGACATCTTGAGCACACGTTACCACAAAGGTATGCACAGAAGCTCAGGGGCTAGAAGACTATCATGACAAGGCAAGGGATCTTGGATTTAAACTTCTCTGGTGAGTGTTGTATTTATTTTCTTTCCTTTGTCAAGGTCCAGGATTTTGGGGGTATTGTTGTTTTCTTTATTTTTGTTTCTTTTTGTGTGGACTATGGAAAAGGAAGTAAAGCTTAGACATTTTAAGCACACATACCGCCCTCGGTTCAATCTTGGACTTGTCAAGTTCTGAGACCTTGAATAGGTCCACAATTTCTTCATCAGTAATATAGAAATAAAAATAGAACCTACTTCACAGAGTTATTAGGAGGTGTATTTGAGATAATACATGTAAAGTATGTAACAGTGTTTGATACAGTAAGCTTATACATGCTAGCTTTTTTTATTACTACTAGTACACTGCCAACAACACTGCCACCATCCCTGTTGCTACATATTACTTCTTGGATTGGAAAGAGAGCCTTACCAAAGGGAGGAAACAGACAGTTCATTTTAACACTGGAAAACTCAATGAAATTTGCATCCAATCTGATATTATTACTCAAGTGAATAAGCTACCAACTGAGCTAGTTTTTCAAACAGCTTTTCTGGCTTCAGAGACAAAACAATTGTTTAACTGACACAATTATTCTACTAGTTAATATCATGCAGACCAAGCCAATTGGTGGAATAAAATTATTTATTTTCCCACTGAAAGAGGGTAAACTTGACAGATGATATCTGTGATGCAACTACAAATGTCTTGCAATCCTGTGCTCTTTGCTCAGAGTTCTTGAACAGCTGTAAGATGTATTCTCAGTTCAAGATAATCAGCAAACACTACTCTATGCCCCTCTGAACAAACAAGTAACCCACAGAAGTTAGTGTGGTTGCATTTAAAGAGTACTTGTTTCTTGAACATTATCAACATAGATGCTTGAAATATGATTTGTAATAACTGTTCTAGTTTGCTTTGCTGCGGAAAGCAGATACCATGAAGTGCATTGGCCATTGCAATGGGAATTTATTAGTTTACAAGCTTACAGTTCTGAGGCTGTGAAAATGTACAAATTAAGGCATCAACAGGCAATGCCTTCTTCCCAAAGACCAGCTGCCAGTGATCCTAGACTCTTCTGTGACATGGCAAGACATATGGCAGCATCTGCTGGTTTCTCCCTTCTTTTCTGGGTTTTGTTGCTTTCAACTTCTTGCTTCCATAGCTTTCTCTCTCTCCCTCTCTCTGTTTGAATTTCATCCTCTTATAAAGGACACTAGTAAAAGGATTAAGACCAATTCTGGGCCACATCTTAATTGAAATAACCTAATCAAAAGGTCCTACTTACAATAGGTTTACATCCACAAGAATGGATTAGCTTTAAGAACATGATTTTCTGGTGTATGTATAGCTTCAAACCATCACAATCAATAAAGCACATTCTGCATGGGGTGAGTTCTCAGTGTAGTGAGCTTTTTATCCATCACCAATGAGGTTTTGAAAAATGTAGGAGGAGCACAGTAACAGAACTGGAATTAGAAAAATATCAATTCTGTTTTATTATCCCTGTATTACAGCTGGGGAAGCTAATGTACAAAGGAAAAGATCAAAAAAGTTAGTCCAAGTTAGCAGAGTCATGCTGGAGCCAAAACACGAGTCCAGCCTCCTGAATTCAGTCTAACTTCTAAATCTTTAGTTTAACAATGCCAAATTAATTCAGACAAACACTACTTCCTTTGTTTCACAGGGGTTTGTAATTTTTGAGGGAGAGAAAGAAAACAATCCATCCCACTGATTTAACTTACCACTGTGGAAATATATACTTTAACATATTTAATATAAAAAAACATGCCTATATAATATATAATACCTATAGTCTTATTATTCACTGAAAAATATAATATTTGGTCATGTAAAACAAATATTACTGCATAAAATAATAATCATAAATCTTTGTTGATGGGAAAATAATGTATAAAGATGTAATTTGTATGATAACAATAGCACAGAAGGGGAAGGGAAAGGAACAATGTTGGAAAAATATTTTTATACTCTTGAAATTAATTTGGTATTAATCCAACCTATGTTATTATAATTAAGATGTTAATTGTAATCCCCAGGGCAATCACTAAGCAAATAAATGGAAGAAAAGTTCAAAATGGTACACTAGAAAATAAACATTCGAGGCAAAAGGAAACATTAATGAAGGATAGATGCACAAGAAAGATATCAGACACATAGAAATCAAGCAGAAACGGTAAACATAAACCCTGCTTTATCAGAGAGTATATAAAACTTAAATGGATTTAACACTCCAATAAAAAGGTAGAGAGACTATAATACTCCACTTTCAATAATGTATAAAAATACTACACAGAAGATCAACAGAGACATAGAAGATTTGAATGATTTGTTGAAACTTGTTTTATCTTAGGACACAAAACAAGTTTCAACAAATCATATAAAGTATATTCTATATAAAGTATGTTATATATATCATGTATTATATATAAAGTATATCAAATCATATAAAGTATTTTCTCTGACCATAATGTAATGAAATTAGAAATCAATAACTGAATGATATTTGGTAAATCAATACATATGTGGAAATTAAACAACATACTCCTGAATAACCAATGTATCAAACAAAAGATCACAGGAAAGTTTAGAAAATTCTTTGAGATAAAAGTGAAAGAACATACCAAAACTAAAGAGATTCAGCAAAAGCAGCATGTATAGGGAAATTTATGGTTGAAAATATCTACAGCAAAAAAAAATAAAGATGTCAAATAATAATCTAACCTTCCACTTTAAGAAACTAGAAATAGAGAAGCAAACAGAACTTAAAGCAAGAAGGAAAAAAAATAATAAAGATTGAAGTAAAATAAACAAAATAAAGACTATAAAAATAATAGAGAAAAGCAGTGAAACCAAAAGTTGGTTTTTGAAAAGGTCAACAAAATTGAAAAACCTTTAGCTAGAACTACCAATAGAAAAAAGAGAATACACAGATTACTTTAATAAATTAGGAGTGAAAGAACAGATTGCTGACATTACAGAAATAAAAATGATTATAAAGGAATATTATGAATAATTGTATGCAAATAAATTGGATAACCTGGAAGAAATGGACAAACTCCTAGAAAGCCAAAAACTACCAAAATAGAGTCAAGAAAAATGAAAATCTGAATACAGCTTTGTGATGGTTAGGTTTATGTGTCAACTTGGCCAGGTGATGGTGCCCAGGTGTCTGGTCAAGCAAGCACTGGCCTAACCATTACTGCAAGGATATTTGTGGCTGGTTAATAAAGCAGAAGGCTGGTTTATTAAATCATCAGTCAATTGATTGCATCTCTGGCTGATTACACCAATGAAGGTCTAGAATAAGTTGAACCCAGTGTCTAAGAAGAGCCTTAACATAAAGCCAATCAACAATAAAACCCTAGCCAAGAGAGAGAAATCATCCTCCAGAGTAAACTCATCAAGATAACCAGATGCCTAGAAATCAGCCAAAAATTATAAGCCATAGGAAACAGGAAGAAATGGCCCAGTCAAAGAAAAAATCAAAACCTCAGAGGAGATACAGATTTTGGAACAAGTATTGAAAGATATTCAAACAAATCTCATAAATCAATTCCAGGAGCTAAAGGAAAATAAGGATAATAAGAAAACACTGTGTGTGCATTGAGAAGAACTTGAAAGTATGCAAAAAAAAATAACAGAAATGATGGGAATTGGGCACAATAGAAAAGATTAAAAATATAATAGAGACATGCACCAGCATATTTGAACAGGCAAGTTAGAAGACTGGAAAATTGAAATCTTATAAATAGAAGAACAGCTAGAGAAAAAAATAGAAAAAAATTGAGCAGTATCCCAGGGATTTGAGTAACAGCATGAAGCACACAAATATACATATAGTAGGTGTCCCAGAAGGAGAAGAGAAGGACAAAGGGGCAGAAAGAATTTTTGAGGAAATAGCCAATTTCCCAACTCTTATGAAAGACATAAATATACATGTTCAATAAGTGCAACATATGCCAAACAAATTAAATCTGAATAGACCTACTCTGACACATGCTAATCAGAAAGTCAGATGCTAAAACTGAGGAGTTAACCCTGAAAGCAGAAGGATAAAGGCAATTCATCACATATCGGGGAACCAAAATAAGACTAGGGGCTGATTTCTCATCAGAAAGTATCAAGGTGAGCAGGCAGTGATACGATATATTTAAGGTTCTGAAAGAGAAAAACTGCCAGCAAAGAATTCTTTGTCTGGAAAAACTGTTAAAAAAAAGCTGAAAAAGAGTCCAGACTTCAATTAGAGATGTGAATGAAGCAGATCTGGTTAGGACTAGGGCAAATCGAGCCAAAGAGTAAAGAATGATACTGTGTTTTAAAACTTCAACTTCCATGTGAGACCATGGGAAGAGATGTTTATTTCATGCAGAATCTATATTTCCTAAACAATTTAACTCATACAGTCTGTTCAAACACCATAACTACATGGAAATTTGGATAGAGAGTGAGGTCTGGTTGGCTTGTATAGGTTAGTGTGAAATAGCAGCACATCCCAAAGTAATTTGGGCAGAGAATAAAAATATATATGCAGGGTCCCCCTGAGGAGCTGGGGGAAAATGCAGAAGTATTGGACTTCCTCACCTGGGTTGTTGCTGATGTTCTCACAAGCATTGAAGACTGACAGTTTGGTATACTGAGCCCTCTATCTTGGGTCTTGCCCTTATGAAGCTCGTTACTGCAAAGGAGAGGCTAAATCTGCTCATAACTGTGCCTAAGAGTCTCCCCCTGAGTAACTCTTTGTTGCTTAGATGAGGCCCTCTCTTTCTAGCTGAACCAACTTGGCAGATGAGCTCACTGTCCTCCCCCTATGTGGGACCTGACTCCCAGGGGTGTAAATCTCCCTGGCAATGCAGGATGTGACTCCCAGGGATGAATCTGGACCCAGCATCGTGGGATTGAGAATATCTTCTTGACCAAAAGGGGGATGCAAAATGAAACGAAATAAAGCTTCAGTGGCTGAGGGTTTTCAAATGGAGTTTAGAGATCACTCTGGTGGGCATTCTTATGCACTATATAGCTATCCCTTTCTAGGTTTTAGTGAATTGGAATCGCTGGAAGTAAATACCTGAAACTATCAAACTCCAACCCTTGACTCTTGAAGATGATTATATAACAATGGAGATTACAAGGTGTGACAGTGTGATTGTGAAAGCCTTGTGGATTGCACTCCCTTTATCCAGTGTATGGATGGATGAGTAGAAAAATGGGGACAAAAACTAAATGAAAAATAGGGTGGGATGGGGGGGATGAGTTGGGTGTTCTTTTTTTACTTTTATTTTTTATTCTTATTCTGATTCTTTCTGGTGTAAGGAAAATGTTCAAAAATAGATTGGAGTGATGAATGCACAACTATATGATGGCACTGTGAACAGTTGATTGTACACTGTGGATGATAGTATGGTATCTGAATATATCTCAATAAAACTGAATTAAAAATTCCATTCACCTAGTAGCATGAATCAAAATTTCATTCCTTCTTTCAGTTGCTCAATTTTCTATTGTATGCATACACCACAGTTGACCATTCTGTTCATCAATCGATGTACCCTTAGGCCACCTACATCCATTGTAAATCTCGAGTACTGCCACAATAAACAGCAGTTTTCAGATGTCTATTCATATCTTTGCTCTCAGATCTTCCAGGTATATACCCAATAATGAGGTTGTAGGACCTTATGGCACCCACATACTTAGCTTCTTTTGGAACCACCACACTGTCCTCCAGATAGGCTACACCATTCTACTTCCCCACCAACAGTAAATAATAAGTACTTCTCTCTCTCCAGGTTCACTTCAGCACCTGTATCCCTCTGTTTATTTGTTTCCCTGCAATTACATAGAGATATATCCACATACCATACATTCATCCATGATGTACAATCAATTGTTCACAGTATCATCATATAGTTGTGCATTCATCACCACAATCAGCATTTGAACATATTCATTACTCAAAAAAGAAATAAATAAATAAAAATTAAAAAGATAAAATAAAAAATAAAAATAGAATAAAATACAACAGTAAGATCAGACAACATCACCAATGCCAAGAATCCCATTCCCCTCCCTTATATCTCCCTCTCATACACATTTAACTTTGGTATATTGCCTTTGTTACATTTAATGGGAGCATATTACAATGTTACTGTTAACCATAGACTCCAGTTGCATTGATTATATTTTTTCCCAATACCGTCTGTTCCAGTTTGCTAATGCTGCCATTATGCAAAATACTAGAAATGGATTGGCTTTTATAAAGGGGGTTTATTTGGTTACAAATTTACAGTCTGAAGGCCATGAAAATGTCCAAATTAAGGCATCAACACAAGTATACCTTCACCGAAGGAAGGCCAATGGCTTGTGGAAAACCTCTGATAGCTGGGAAGGCACGAGGCTGGCATCTGCTTATCCAGGGTTGTGTTCCAGCTCCTCTCTCAGCTCCTGTGCTTTCTTCAAAATGTTGCTCTTGGGACATTTTGCTTCTCTGGAGCAAACACTGGTCTAGCATCCCCAAAGTGTCAGCTAAAGTCTACTTTCAGTGGCTGTCTCCAAAATGTCTCTGTAAGCTGCAGCAGTGAGTTCCTTCTGTCCAAGCTCTTATAGGACTCCAGTAAACTAATCAAGACCCACACTGAATGTGTGGGGCCACACCTCCATGGAAATAATCTAATCAAAGGTATTACCCATAGTTGGTGGGTCACATCTCCATGGAAATAGTCAATCAAGAGGTCACACCCTAATCAGAAAGATTAATTGGTCTGCCCCCAAAAGATTTCAATAAAGAACATGGCATTTTGGGGGACATAATACATCCAAACTGGCACACATCCCTTAAAAAACTTACTTGATGTTTTTTTGTTTTGTTTTGTTTTGTTTTACGTTGCTTCATTTTCTAATTTTTAGGTTCCACTGCTTTATTCTCTTTATTTTTTTATGGAGGGGGTCTCATACATCTGATATGCTTTATCTATCTTCTAAATCTATCACTTGCTCTTGAATCCTTTTAAATATTTTTTTCCCTTCTTCTGAGATAAAAAAAATCCTCTTTTGCATCTTCTGTTTTTCTTAAGGCATTTTCTATAGACTTTATTTCTTCTTACATTATTTCTAGTTCAGTCTTAAATGCTAAATTATTTTTTTCTTTTCATTTTGAATTCCATCCTGAGTTCTGTTAGCTTTAAAAAGTTTTTCTTTTTCTTTAATAATCTTATTTGGAGTTTTTCTAATTCTATTTTATGTTGTTCTTTTATAACTTCTATGGCTTTTTAAAAAAATACATTGCTTTTCTTTTCATCTGTTTTGTGAGCATGTCTTCATTGACTACTGGGCCACTATTGGTTTCTTTTTTTATGATAACATTGTTTGTGATTTCACCACAATCAATTTCTGTTGCTCATACTGAATCAAGATGAACTTTCTTTTATTTTTAAAAGGAAAGGTGGCTCATTAAAATTTTTCTCAATTCATGGCTCTAGAACTCCGTCTGTTGGTTTCACAAAGTGTTAAAAATATATCCTTTCTGGTACCTGCTGGCTCTGTTCCCCTCCCTCTCTTTAACCCAATGCTGTTTCCTTTGTCACTGTAATCGCCATCCTGCTCAATTTAGATTCTACTCCCAGAGGTTTCTCCTCAGTGTAGGGTTTTTTGTTTTTGTGAATGGATAAGGCCTATTTTTGAAAGTTCATAGGGCCAAGGTCATTCCAGAACCATTGGATCTTCTTGTGATCCCCTTGCACTCATCTATGAATTGGAGTCTACAAAGCCTCTGCTCAGTTTCTGCTACTGTTCTTACATTAGTTCATTGAACTTTCTCATTCCTACTCTTTGGTGACTGGGACTATTGAAGGTACCTTTGCTTCTGCTTACTCCTGCACAGTTATTCTTACCACACAGTTCATTTTGCTGCCAATGGGTTCTCCCCACCCATGTTTATTTTGGGTTTCATTGCAATTTGTGTCACCTACTTTTGTTGTAGATGTTGTTTGTGGGTTTTTAGGTTTTTGGTCCATGTTGCTCTGTCTAGTAACAGGATTTAGTGAGCTTTACAACACACTCACACGTACGGCACCCACCCACTCCATTATGGCTGCCACCTTTCCAGAATCCTCTCTTTTTTTGAATTTGAGTCTATTCTTTCCTCTTGCCTGGGTCCATCTAGATTTTCTAGATGGTATAGAAAGAGCTAGATTAGGCAACCAACCAAAGTACAACTTCAGTGGCTTAGAGCAACAGTTTTAAAAGGAAAACAATTCACCATTCATGTGAGTCTTCTAGAAACCAAGAGGTCTCAGAACTGTAAACTATATTTTATAGAAATGGAAATGCATCTCTCAAACAGTCACCTCTACATTTTCCTTCCCCTAGTTTGGTGTAGATTTGCATAAAGGACTTTTAAGTGAGGCTGAATTTGGGAAGAATTTTGAAATCTCAGTTACCCATGCATTTGCAGCTCACTGAGATTTCCCATTGGTAGCTTAATTCATGCCCCAGTAGTTTATTTAACATTTTTTGTTCTTGAAACACAGTGTCATCTGTTTGCAACTATTGTTTTAGTTGTTCAATGAGTTCTCGCCTGAATAATTTGACATACTCAGCAGCTCTGTTTAAAGAAAAGGACTCTGTTTAAGGTCTTTTCTTCTTTAGAGGCATAATGTATGTCAGAGGGGAATTAGAAAGGAATTACCATTGTTTAATGAATACTAAAGTGAAAAAGGATTAAACATCTCCACAAATAGCCAGATCCCATGGGCCTCTTGACTTTAAAAGATTGTGGAAGGTAATCATGTAGTGTAATTAAATTATTTTAATTCAATTTCAAACGTTGTTGCATGAATAGAAAATATTCCCTTTTCTGACTAGGGAATACCTTTCTTTCAGCTAAATCCTCTTTTGAGATAGAAGGGAATTTGTCTCAATGCTAGCAGAGGACTAAATACATTTCAAAAAACAAAGACATTCCCTGTTTTGATCCCTTCAATTCTGCAAATTTTGGGATTTAATTTAGCATTTGTCAGGCATGTAATTGGCATGAAACTGAATTAAGCCTTTTAAAACTTGGCTCAGTTTAAACTCTGAACCATTGTAGACTAAAGAATACAGACTTGTTGCTTTGTGGTTTGCTTACAAGCTATCAAGAGGCACCTTCAAATCAGTTTTGTAGTTTATAAAATAACTGAACTTTTTTTCTTTATTAGTAGAGCGTGGAAAGTCATTGGAATATAGCAGAATGACAGAAGATATGTGTGATGGAATCCTGGGCACATTAGCTATACACCAGGGTAAATTTGCCTTGCCTCTGAATCTCAGTTTCCTCATTTGCAGAATGAGGAGTAGGGTTAGATGATCTCTGAGGTCCTTATCAACTCCCACCATTCTGTAGACCCCCAACAACAACAACAACGACAACAACAACAACGACAACAACAACAGCAACAGCAACCATGAAAATAATAGGCATAATCGTGGCTTAGGGAACTCAAATGACTTGCTCACAGTGACACATCTAGGAAATGGGGAAGCTAAGCTTCTGACCCAGATCCCTCTGACACTTAGTCCTGTATTCTTTGGGCTAAATAATACAACTCACTTCTGTAATTAACTTTCCATAGTCAAACATTGAAACTATAATTACTGCTTATTTCTGTGACTAACTTACATGTTATATCTTTCTGTACATAAGGCAAAAGCTAATGGTAAGGAGAGCACTGTTTGCATTTTTAGGACAAGGAACACTGAAAACAGGGCAGGGGCAACCAAGAGCCCTTCCGCAAGTAGAGTGAGCATCCATATATACAGTTTGGGAACAGTTCAAAATAAATAGAGGCTGGACTGTGGGTAGAGGAGCATTCCCTTTTTTGAAAGATTCTCAAAGGTTATTATGCCCTCACCCTACCCTGAACTTAAGCTTATCATGGCATAGGAACTTCTTTGGAGCATTGGTTTGTTTATGTGTTTGTCTCCTTCTTCTAGAAATAATCCCCTTGTAGATAGAGACTATGTCCTATTTATTTCTGTATCCCTAGCACCAAGACGAGAGGCTGGCACTTAGTAGGCTGAATGGATAAAGGTATATATTTGAGGATGGTGTGGGAGTAGATAATTCATCTTTTAACAACAGCACCATCAGCAGTAGCTACCACTTAAATAATATTTATCAAATACCTACTGTGCACCAGACACTCTTCTTGGTGTTGGGGATAGAATGAATAAACCAGATACAAATCCCTGACCTTCTGGAGCTTACATTCCAGTAGGAGGAGCTAGACAATAAACACAGAAGAAATAAACAGATTGTACTTAGATGTTGATAAATGCTATAGGGAAAAATAAAGCAGGGAAGGAGGACAGAGAGTGTCAAGGGATGGGATTGCAGTGCTAACCAGGGTGGTCAGTAAAGTTTTAATTGAGAAAGTGACATTTAAACAGATTGGACATATTTGCCAGCACCATGAAACATGCTTAAGGTGCTTTATCTCATTTAATCCTTGCTGTAACTCTGAGGTAAGTATTGTTATTCCCATTTTACACATGAGAACCCTGAGACTCAGAATGTTTTAAGTAACCTTTCCAAGATCATTGTTCTGGTTTGCTAATGCTGCCATTTTGCAAAACACCAGAAATGGATTGCTTTTATAAAGACGGTTTATTTGGTTACAAAGTTATAGTCTGAAGGCCATAAAGTGTCCAAGGCAATCGTGTACCTTCACTGAAGGATGGCCATTGGCATCCAGAAAACCTGTCAGCTCAGAAGGCACGTGGCTGGCGTCTGCTTGCTCCCAGGTTGTGTTGCAAAATGGCATTCTCCAAAATGTTGCTCTTGGGGCATTTTGTCCTCTCTTAGCTGCAGCTCCTCTTCAAAATGTCACTCTCAGTTGTGCTCCAAATTGTCACTTTTAGCTGCTCTGAGGTCCTTGTCTGTGAACTCCTTTTTATGTCTCCAGTGATACAATTAAGACCCACCCTGAATGGGTGGGGTAAACACCTCCATGGAAATTATCCAATCAAATGTTTCACTCACAGTTGATTGAGTCACATCTCCATGAAAACACTCAATCAAAGAATTGCAGTCTAATTAGCACTAATAAGTCTGCCCCATAAGATTGTATCAAAGATAATGGCGTTTTGGGGGACATAATGCATCCAAACTGGCACAATCACTGAGATAGAAAAGCAATAAAGCTTGAACCAAAATTCAGTTACATGTGACACCAGTAGCCTTGCTATTAACCACTGTACTATAATTTTCCCATTCTTACCCACTACCGAATGACTTAAAGCAAGACCAAAGGTCTGGCAGTAAGATCCTTATTGAATCATTCATTCATAGAAAATATGTTTATTGACCACATACTCCATGGCAGGTATTGGGCTAAGGACTAGTGATACAAGGGTAAAAAATGAATAAATAAATAAATAAACAAACAAATAAAATGAATGGGCCTACTCTTTTCATAGAGCTTGTACTCAATAAGGAAGGCAATCAAATAGTCAAATAGTTGCATTTATAAATGTATAATTATGAACTAAGGAAGTACCCTGGAGGAAAGAAACAAAGTTGTATAAGAGCTCAGAACCCAGGAAGTTGACCTAGACTAGGATGAGAGAACTCTTCCCTGAAAAAAGGAATTTGATAGATCTAAAGAATGAGTAAATATTGATTAGAGTAAGAGTGCAATAAAGACTGGGATTTGGGTGGGAGGAGGGAGGTTCTAGACAGATGGAGCAGCATGTGCGAGAGCACAGTCTACAACCTCAGTTGTTAGTGTGATTGAAGCATGAGGGAGCATGTTACAAGAGGATATTGGAAGAGGAAAGATAATGAAGAACTTGCGGGCTACACGAGGGATTTTAGTCTTTATCTTAAGACAATGAGATTCTACTGAAGGGGTTAGGAAGGATGTATAATGTGATAATATTTACCATTTTGGAGGATCTATCTGTAGTGAGGAGGAAGGATCAATGAAGGACCAGGTTAGAAGCAGACAGTGGATAAAGAAACTATTGTAATTGATTTTAATGGCCGCTTGGAATGGGGCAGATATGATGGGAGCATGTGGATAGATTTAAGAATTATTTAGGAGATAAAATTGAGGTAATATGGTAACGGACTTAATGTTAAGATTAAATGAGAAGGATGGCAAATGATGGCACTCGGTCTTCTGACTTGAGCCACTGGATGGATGGAGGTGCCATTCACAGAGACGGGGAACAGTGGAAGAGAAGCAAGGTTGAGAGTGGGGGAAATATTGAATCCAGACAAGGATACGTTGAATTTGAGGTGAAGGAAGGATATCAAGAAAGCACTGGACACACAGTTCTGTAACTGAGAGGAGACTCCCAGACTGGTGTATATATAAATTTGGGAATCACTAGCATAGAAGTGATAATCAAAGCTGAAGGAAAGCCAAACTAGTTGCTCATTTTCTAGCTCCTTTTCTGAAAATGAAAATTCTAAGAATGAAAAACCCACAGCAATGTAGATAGCTTCCTGGACTCATAGTCAAGAAATGAGGCTTCTGATTACAGGTCCCACTGTAACACACAATGTGACTTCGGAAAAGCCACTTCTTTTCCATGGGACCTTAGTTTTTACAAATAAGAAAGGAATGATGTGGTCTCATTCAATACCAAGACCTCCAACTCAATATTTCTATGCTTCTTTGAAAATTCCATATGTAGGTATCATTCATGAAGATATATTGCTAGATTCAGGGAGAAAAGCATCCATTTCTGGACTAGGTACCAGACCTGAAGTTACATGCCAGACATAAAGCTATTTACCAGTGACACTGCACTAGTCATAATCTCCTCTCTGATGTATGGAAAGAATATAGTCATACTCTGAATTCAGATAAACCAGGAAGAGGTGATGGATTAAGAACCAAGATGTCCAGTTGTAATGGGGCCAGGGTAATACTGATCAGGATAAATTACATTAGTTTTATAGGTGAGAGCAAAGGCATTACTACCTGTTCAGGGGGAATTGGGATGATGGCTTTTTATAATTTCCTTCCTGCTTTTCAGGGGCTACATATTTATTTTCCAAGCCATATTTTCAAAGTCTTCTCTGGATAGTCCAAAACATTTATTTCTTTATTTCCACATCACATATTTCCTACTAGGCATGCTAGATACAAGAATGAATGATACTTCAGCCATTTCATTCACCCATAGATAGAGATAAATAAACAAATATACAGGCACAGTTAATAAGGATGACATGAGTAGAAAGAAGCACATGGAGGAATACCTGACTGCAACTTGGGTAGAATCAGTAGAGATGTTTAAAGCTAATTGGGAGAGGATATATCTGACCTTAGCCTTGAGATACAGGAAAACTCAGTTACATGAAGTTTAGGGGGGTGCTAATGGGAATGAAGGGAGCTATTCAAGCCAAGGGAGCAACATGTGGAGACCCAGAGAGTATGGAGTATTCTGAGAAGCAAAAGGATGTATAAAACCATTTTTATTGGCATATTAAATATTACCATTTAGGCCCAAACATTTTTGGTTCATTGCATTGTGTCAAGATGATTTTGAGCTGGCCTTTAAATTTTGCAAATGTGACTGCCTTCAAGAAGGACCAGGAGAGGCACCCAACCTGCCAGCTTAATTGAGTTTCTGAAATCCTTCTGGGCAAAGTTAATAAGTGTGGATACCCACCCAATTCATTTGGACTGAACAGACTTCAGTGCTTACACACAAATCTTCAAGAAATGCAGGGATCCTAAAAGTTTTGAATATAGCGATACTGATAATGGTGTTTAGACAATTGCTTATGCTTTCTCTGGATGCTTTTGTTTTTTCATTGATTATTTCAAAGTCAAAATGGTTATCAGAAACTCTCAGAACAAAATTAAACCAGAGGGGCTAGATGGTCATTTGGCAAAGCCTTCTATGTATACCCTAGCAAACCAAAGTGGATACAAACAAAATAAGCTTTGTTCCAGTGTAAAGTTTACTTACCCTTTGAAGAAGGTGATGTTAAGTATTAGTATTTAGTAAACTCAAACTCTCTTGCTGATCATCCCAGATGGAGGCCAACTGGAAAAACCAAGAGTGATCTTTCTCTTGTTTCTGTTGCAAAGATGTATTTTATCCATAAGATTAAGAATATAAGAAATAATAAGGGTCCATGTGTACACAGCCCTTTATAATTTGTAAAGCATTTCAATCTCTCATTTCAAATGTTCTCTACATCCACCCTGTAAGGATGACAGGAGAGATATTATGGTCCTCATTTTGCAGAAGAGAAAATCCAATGCTCCAAAAGTTGACTTGTTCAAAGGTTACAATCAGGTATAGGACCAGGACTAGCACCCCAAAGTTTCAACTTCTATTCCAGTGTTTGAAAACCCCAAAGACAGTTTGGGTCTTAACATGCTATGTTGTTAAGCAGCTCTACTCTAGCACTCTAATTTCTTAAAAAAATCTCAGACCTGAGATTCTATAAAATCCTGCAAGGTTGACATTTGAGGACTTTATATCTTATTCTTATGAGCATAATTGTCAACCAGCATGAGTAATTATAAAACTGCAGGCTTTATAATGTCCAGTTTGCTGTTACCCTTCTGATCTCATCTACCACCTCTGCCACTTGCTCTTTCTGCCTTAGCCACACTGGCCTCCTTTCTCTTTCTGAAACATGTAATGCTTATTCCTATCATAGGACTTCTGTGCATGTTCTGGTCCCTCTACCTGGAAGGCCCTTCCCTCAGAAATCCATTGAGCTGACTCCTAGTAATCAAAGCTCACCTTGGTCTTCTCCAACTGCCTAATCTAAAGTGCCTCAGTCAACTCAACCTCTCTCCAGAGTCCTTGCTGGGAGGGACTGGGCTTTGGCACAGAAAATATTCCAAACTGCAAGGAATCAACAAAAGGCCAGGGCCCCTGCACTGCATTTTTATCATGACTTCATCTACCTCAAATAAAAAAGAATTTGATTTCTACTCTTGAAATGGATTCTGGCACTTTCCGAATTTCTTCTTTTCTTCCCGCTTTTATTCCCAGGAGTCTTGGAAAATGCCAAAAGACAACAACAACAGCAACCACTGTAACAATAAAAATAATATCATGAATTGAGTGCTCAATTGGTGCCACACTTCAGTCTAAGGAATTAGTGTACCTTAACACACTTAATCCTCAAATAACCCTATGAGGTAACTATTTTTACTGTTCTCATTTTACAGATTAGGAAAATGAGGAACAGAGTTTTTAATAACTTCCCAAAGCCAAAATAGTTCTTGGGTTAACAGTCCAGTTGTTGTATCAGAACACAATGTCTGTATGTCAATTATACTCCAATTTATGTCAGAAACAGCTAGGTGATAGCTACAACAATAGTAAAAATAGTCCAATTTAATACCTTTGCTGTGGCAGGCATTGTCCTAGAGGGTTTGCATATATTATATCTTACTATAATCAGAATCCTGAGAAGCCAATTTTCATTATATACTCATTTTACAGAGAAGGAAACTGAGGGCCACCTTGCACAAGGTCTCACAACTAGTAAATAACACCCACAGCAATGGCAGAAGTAGTAAGATGCAGACTTGCTGGGTCCAAGCAAAACTTTTGGTCTAATTTCACATACAGTCTCTCTGGCACATTTGGTTGAGGTAGCAATCCTGGATCTTCCTCCTTAAGTACTGTGACACTCTGTCAACCCTTGGTAGACTATCAGTTTTGTTATTGCACAGATCCTCTCATGTACCAGGGCTGACACATGTATCTTTTCCTCTAAAAGGACCAGCCAGAGCCAAGTGCTGGCCTCCTTCTCTGATATATGCCCTGGAATGGATTTCTCTGCAGCAGTGTGATCCTCTCTGTGGTAAGATTTGATTAGCATTGGCTCTTCATCTGCAATAATTATGCCCACTGATTAGGGAAAGGAAAGGTTTGAACTGACTTGGTTTTTATAATTCATCTTGGTTACCAAATGTTCCAATTTGATAATGCTGCTGGAAGGCAAAATACCAGAATTGAATTGGCTTTTTTAAAGGGGTTTTTATTTGGTTACAAAGTTACAGTCCTATGGCCATGAAAGTGTCCAAACTAAAGCATCAACAAGAGGATACCTTCACTGAAGAATGGCCAATGGCATCCAGAACACCTCTGTCAGCTGGGAAGGCATGTGGCTGGCACCTGTTGGTCCTTTGCTCCCAGGTTGTGTTTCTAAATGGCTTTCTCCAAAATGTCTCTGGGTTTCTGTCTCTCTTAGATTCTCTCTCAGCTCCTGTGCATCCTCACTTGTTCTCCCAGGGTGTCTGTCTCTAAGCATCTGGGGGTCCTCTCTTAGCTTCTCTGGGGCAAACTCTGGGCTCCATCGCTCAGCTCAGCATCTCCAAACGTACTTCTGTCTGCATCTCCAAGCGTCTCCAAGCATCAGCAAGCATCTGGGTCTGTGTCAGCTCTTAGCTTCTCTCTTAAATACTCCAGTGAACTAATCAAGACCCACCCTGAAAGTGTGGGGTCCACACCTCCATGGAAATCATTCAGTCAGAGTTCTTACCCACATCTCCATGGAAACAACCTAATCCAAATATCCCACAACATTGGATTAAAAGAACATGTCTTACATCATTATTAACTAAAGTCCATAGTTTACATTAGGGTTCACTGTTAGTGTTGTACAGTTCTGTGGGGTTTTTTGCAAATGCATAATGGCATGTATTTACTATTATATTATTGTACAGAGTAGTAGCTTCACTACCATAAAAATGCCCTGTGCTCCACCCATTCAGTCCTCCTTTCCTTCCCCCCAAACTCCCAGCAACCACTGATCTTTTTAGTGTCTCTATAGTTTTGCTTTTTCCAAAATGTCATATAGTTGGAATCAAATGGTATGTAGCCTTTTCAGACTGGCTTCTTTCACTTAGCAATATGCATTTAAGGTTCTTCTATGTGTTTTTATGACTTGAGAGCTCATTTCTTTTAATCTCAGTAATATTCCATTGTACGATAAACCACAGTTTGTTTATTCACCTATTGAAGGACATCATGATTGCTTATAGTTTTTTAGCAATTCTGAATAAAGTTGCTATAAACATTAAAAAAAAGAACATGTCTTTTGTGGGGGACACAGTATATCCAAACTGGCATACCAACCTATGGTCAATTCCACTTATCAAAGAGTTCTATTTTTTGTTGTCAGAAAGATGTACTGATTGGCATATGTTACTCCCACCCTAGCTTACACATTTATCAAATCATTATTGTTCTTTGAAATCATATTAGCAATATTTAATTTTGAAAAATTAAAAGTATACAGAAACTATAGGGAATAATATGAAAACACCTACAGAAGCCTCGGGAGATTAAAAACAATGAACTCGAAACAGATTATGTGGGTTTGTATCTCAGCTACACCAATTTGTAGACTGTGTGACCTCAGACATGTTATTAATTTTTAGCTTCTTTATATACTAAATGGAAATAAAAATAGTACCTATCACCAATACATATCAATAAAGCACATGGAATAGTGAATGGCACATAGTAAGTGTTCAATAAACGCTAGCCATTGCACCATTCTTACTCACCTACAAAGTAATTTTTTTTAAATAATGATAAAGTATCAGCTCACAGAGCTACCTTTTGTTTCTTCACATAAGTAAATATTCATTCAATACTCTATAAATACCCCATGCCATGTGCCAGGTTGACCTAAAACTCTACCATCTCCAAAGGCCCAATGAATAAAATGTGGTGTCAGTTCTCAAAGTCCTTTTGATCTAGAGGTTGACAGAGAGACCAAAAAACAAAGTATATTAAGAGGCATGGTACAGGATGAAAGAATCTAAGTGTCAGAAAATTATTTACTGACTTAGGCACTTAAGTGCCTAAATGTCATAAAAGTGATTTCATGTGTTATGGAATTTCAAAGGAATGATGAATCAATGGCAGCTTGAAGATGAGGGCATGTGAATCAGGAAAGGCTTCATGTAAGGGAAGGGTGTATCATTTGTGTTGATCCTTGAACAACAAGTGGAATTTTAAGAGGGGGATACGGGTCTGGAGGATGATGAGGGAAAAATAGAACAACTTGGGGAAAAGCAAGGAGGAAGGCCATTGTGATACGTGAACAATGTCAGGAATGGTGAACTTTACAGACTGACCAAACTCTAGAAGACATCCAGAGGGGTAATGAGACAGAAAGCTGATAGGATCAGTTCGGCCCTGTTGTGGAGAGCCTTAGAGGCCAGGGAGAATATTGGTGCTTAATTCAGGGAGTACTGCAGCCATCAAAGCAGGGTTTTGGAAAAGAAAAACCTTTCCAGAAGATAGAAGAGTCATTGATCATATTGGATAAGGGGGAAACTGAGGAGTACATTAGGAAGTTATTACAGTAGTCAGAGAGATGTAGAATCATATTATGATCATCAATATAGCCACCGTTTGCTGGCTGGTTGGTCTTGGGTCACCCAAGTTTTCTAAGCTTCTGTTTCCTGATGTGTAAAATATGGATATCAGAAGGATTGTGGTGATGATTACATGCATTAACAATATCATTTGCCATAGCATCTCGTATGTACTAATTTTTAGTAAATTTTAGCCAACATTGTTTTTTGGAAACCTAATTAGCAATCAGTTGTAGGGTCTCAAGAATAAGGACATATTTTAATTCTGGAAATGCTTGTACAATGAAAACAGATGTAGCATAACTAAGGGGATAGCACAGAGTAGTGGTCAAGAGTATGGACTCTGAAATCGTGTTGTCTGGGTCTGGATCCCTATTCTGAAACTTACAGCTGTGTTGTCTCTGCCAAGATCTCAGCTTCTATAAGTCTTGGTTTCCGCATCTGTAAAATAGGAATAATAATTACAATAGCACAGACCTCATAGAGGTTTAGAGAGGATGCATTTATCAAGAGTGACTGGCACACACTGAACAAAGTAGCCACTTTGGGCTCTTTGATATTTTTTGAGCGCATTAAGCACATTTCCTTCCTCAGCATTTGCACTTGTTCCCTCACTGTGGAAGATTCTCCCACTAGCTTTTCTTCATTGTCCATTTCTTCAGATAATTTAAATCTCTAAAGAAATATCTGTTCATCAGAGAGACTTTCATATATAACCATGTTTTCCATCACTCTCTATTGCCTTACCTTTCAAGATGCTTATCACTACCTGATTTTATATTGTATGTATTTGTTCATGATCTGTCTCCTCAAATGGAAAGTAAGCTCCCAGAGAGCGCAGAATTTGCTTGGTTTACTATTGTTTTCTCAGCACTTGGAGGAGTGACTGGCTCATAGAAGGTCAATATTTGCTCAGTTAGTGTGTATTTAATGTATAATTAAACGTCAGTCTTTAAACTATTTTTGTGGTTGCTACTGTTGTTTTTGTGGCTATTCTGCAGGGTACAAGAGTTCCACAGAATGACCTCATGGACTCCAATTTCACCTATTCATAATATAAGAACTCATTGCTTAAAAGGCACCCCACTGTCAAATAACAGTTTAGGAAATGAAAAAAAATAAATTGTATAGCTATAATGCCTGCCTAAGGAAAAGAATTTCAGGGAAGTTGTCTATATTGGCCTGAATTGTCTGATATTTTCAAGGGCAGAAGGGAGTATATAGTTAATATCTGTTAAATATAGTCCCTTCTTCAAGAAATTCTTCTAATTTTCCATGAACACATTAGTATTTAAATAGAATATTTAGAGAAATATGGCACTAACTAGCAATATTTTTGGATTCATCATCATGAACTGTTGCACAAAAACCATACACATAAAAATTGGTATGAGGACCTTTTTTCTTTTTGTGGTTTCTTTTTTTTTAGTGGGAAGAATACTGAAAATATTTCAAAATTCATACTATTACTTTGGCAAAGCATTTATTATTAACAGTAAGAATACCCCCTTTTTTCCTGGGCACATGTTAAACACAAAGCATAAATTATAACTTCAGAGAAGTAACCCTAATTCCATAAAATAAGGTATAGCAAACTGTAACAGAAATAGTAGAAGTATTCAGAGCATGAAACAATCAAAACAAAGAGAAGATATCACTAATTGTGAAGACTTCCAACAGGACTCCATGGGAAAAGATCTCATTATATTTGAAGAACATTAGATGACAATGTGAAATATATATGCAGACAGTCAGAAATCTGAGATCCATGGTAAGCAAGCAAAGAACTCTCAGTGGAAAATTGAGAAAGGAATAGAAGATGCAATGAGCAGAGAGCTACTTTTCATTTTGATATTAAAGGATTCATTGCTTACAAGGTCTGGGATCTCAGCATAGGGTTGTGTTAATGAACAGCCCATCTCAAGAAGGGAGCATGTATTGGGCCAGAAAGCACAGAGGCAGTCCTCAAAGACAGCATTACAATGATGAACAAGCTGTCTGCCATAGACACAATCACTTCCCACCTTTGAAGGTTTGCTCATTCCTGTTGTGATACAGCTTGTTACAAACACTATAAGAGGTAACAACATGGCACCTGGAGACAGAATATGGGCTTCAAGTCATGCTTGCCTGATAAAACTGGGCAGGCAATGTAACCTTTCTTTGCCCAAGTTTCCTCTTCAGTGAAAAGGCATGCACATATACTTTTCCTATACTCTTATGTCTTCCCACCATTTATTTTTGTATTTGTTTCCACTTGCATCTTTGTACATTTCGTGCCCAAAAAGCTAGATTTATCATTACCTTTCATGCATTTGTATTTTAGCACTTGTAGAAAATAAGAGGTGTAGTTACATATCAAACAATACAATACAATATTGCAATTTATACTAACCCAAATAGTTAACTTTACCATGGGTCTTTATTTCTTTACACTGCTTTGAACCACTGTCTCGTGTCCTTTCCTACCAATCTGAAGAACACCCTTTAACATTGCTTATAGGGCAGGTCTAGAGGTGACATACTCCTTCAGCTTTGTTTATATGAGAATGTCTTAATGACTCCTTATTTTTGAAAGAGAGTCTCACCAGATACAAAATTTGTGGCTGGCAGTTGTTTTCCTTCAGCATTTTAAGTATTTCAATCACTGCCTTCTTGCCTCCATAGTTTCTGTTGAGAAATCAGAACTCAATCTTATTGGAACTCCCTTATATGTAACATGTTACTTTTCTCTTGAAGCTTTCAGAACTTTCTCCTTGTCTTTTGCATTTGATAGTGTAATCAATATATGATGGTGTGTATTTTTCTTCATGTTTACCCTAAATGGTGTTCTCTGGGCTTCCTGGATGTGCATATTCATGTCTTTTGCTACCTTTGGGAAGTTCTCTGTCATTATTTCTTTGACTATTCCTTCTGCTTCTTTCTCTCTTTCTTCTCCTTCCGGGATTCCCATAACAGGTATGTTAGTGCGTTTTATGGTGTCCCATAGCTGTCTCAGGCTATTTTTGCTTTTAATATTTCGTTTTTCTTTCTGCTCCTCACCCTGACTCATTTCAAGTGTCTTAAGTTCACTGATTCTTTCTTCTGCAAGCTCCATTCTGCTCTTGAAATCCTCCTGTGCATTTTCATTTCAGTTATTGTAGTCTTTAACTCCAGTAGTTCTGTTTGGTTCCTTTTTAAAATTTCTGTCCCTTTACCTAGACTCTCATATTGTTCAATCATTGTTTTCCTGACATCTTATAGTTCTTTCTGTGTACTTTCCTTCATCTCCTTGACCATTTTTAGGAAGATTTTTTAAAAGACTTTGTTTGGTATGTCCATGTTCTTATCTTTTTTGTTGGCATTTTCTGTATTTCTATCCTTTTCCTTTGGATGGGCCATCATTTTTTGTTTCTTTGTTTGTCTTGTACTCTTACGTTGCACACTGAACACTTTAATGTTTTAAAATGTTAATTCCAGGATTTATTCCCTGGGATGTCTGTTTCTTGGTTTTGTAACTAGCTGGTGATAAGACAGAGAATTTCTTGAGCTTCAGTCCTCCAATCAGAAAGGTCTGCCCAAGGCAAATTCACTGTGCAGGGTTTTCCCTGTCTGTTGACTTCTGTCTTGCTCTGGACTTTTGTCTGTTAGTTGTTTTGGAGTTCCACAGTTTACAGGAATTTGTTTGGCCCTTCTGTGTCCCAGGAGACAAACCTCCCTCACCTGAGTATCTGAGGCTGGCAGACCATTGTCCCAGGCTGTCCACCTCTGTAGTTTTTTATACTCATTTTGTTGTCTCATGCTGCTTTTTCCTTGATGGCAAATTCTGAGAGAAGGGTTACCCAAGGAGGACTTTCCCAATGCTGTCATTCTCAGCCAAAACAGTGTCAGGGATTCACAAAGGGGACACAGACCAGCTTCAATACACCCTGTGGTTAGGAAGGGTGTCAAAAACTTCTCTAACAGATCCCCATAGCTGAGCTTTCCTGGCCTTCCCAGTAAATGCAGCCCTTCAGCTAACTTTCCCCTGCAACCCAGAGGAAGCCCTGCATCTTTAAATCTCCGTCACCTCCACCCCAGTCTAGGGGTTGAAACAATGGCTGCCACTGCCTTTGTGTGGGGTAGATTGAAACAATAGCTGCAATTAGAGCCGGGACCCAGAAATCCAAATTCACTAGTCAAAAGCTGTGATCAGTGATCTGCTGTGTTCACCCCCATTCTTGGGGAAGTGGATTTTTATGTTTCTTTCTGTCAGCAGCAGCTAGCCAGGGGCTGGACCTTGTGGCGGCCTACTGTGAGTGTGGAGGATTGGCATTAGTAGCCACCGCCTGGAGAGAAATTTATAGGTCTTTACTGTAATCTGTCAGCCTCTTCCTTCCTCTTTTCCCTGGATGCTGTACAGTGTTCTTCCGGCCTCTGGAGTTTCAAAATAGTTGTTTCAGACAGTTCCTGCCTATTTAATAGTTATACTGTTGGAAGGACTGAATCCCAGAGCTTTCTACTTTGCCATCTTCGCCGGAAATCTGTTAGTATCTTTTTAAAATCACATCTTAATAAGAAAATAAGTAAAATAACACAATTCAAAGTTCAGAAAGAACCACTCTTCCTACCTTATTACCATGACAAGTATAAAACTATTCATTAACTGGTGCCCTTAGCTTTATCTTTCCCCATGTGGCAGAGACTATTAGTGCTCATTGTTATTTTTTTAACTTGCCTCCTTTGCAATTAGATTGGCCATTTGACTAGTTCTGGATATTAGACTGGGAGGGGAAGTGATGAGTGTCACATCCAGGCCAGTGGTAAGGTATCCAGAGTGTCTTCCTCACACACCACCTCAACCTCCAGCTGTCTGTTTAGACTAATCCAAGAGCAGGTCATATTTGTTACAGCTGCACTGCCAAGCCAATCATCAAATTTATATGGAAAGCTAAGGGACCCTGAATGGCTAGAACTATCTTGTAAAAGAAGAATGAAGTTGGAGGACTCACACTTCCCAATCTTAAAACTCATTCCCAAGCCACAGTAATCAGAAGAGCATGGTACTATCACAAAGATAGACATACAGAGCAATGGAATAGAATTGAGAGCTCAAAAGTCAACCCTCACATTTTTGGCCAATTGATTTTTGAAAAGGTGGCAAAGACTACTCAATTGGGAAAGAATAGTCTCTTCAACAAATGAGGCTGGGGAAGTTGGATCTCCATTTGCAAAACAAAGAATGAGAACTCCTACCACATACTATATACAAAACTCAATTCAAAATGAATAAAGGATGTCAATATAGGAACTAAAACCTAGCAGAAAATGTAGGGAAGCATCTTCAGGAACTTGTGTTAGGCAATGGTTTCTTAGATTTTACACTCAAAGCACAAGCAACAAAAGAAAAAATAGATAAATTGGACCTCATTAATATAAAAAAATATTTGTTCCCCAAAGGACTTTACTGTGAAAGTAAAAAGGCAACCTAACCAACGGAAGAAAATATTTGGAAATTACATACCTGATAAGGGATTAATATCCAGACTATATTAAAAATCCTTCAACTTAACAACAAAAAGACAAAGAACCCAATTAAAATATGGGCAAAAGATTTGACTAGACATCTCTCCAAAGAAGATATACAAATTGCCAGAAAACACATGAAAAAATGTTCAACATTATTAGCCCTTAGGGAAATGCAAACCAAAACCACAATGAGATACCATTTCATACCCCTTAGAATGCCTGCTATTAAAAAAGTGGAAAATTACAAGTGTTGGAGAGGATGCCAAGAAATAGGAACACTCATTCATTGCTGGTGGCAATGGAAAACGGTGCAGATGCTGTGGAAGAGAGTTTGGTGGCTCCTCAGAAAGCTAAATAGAACTACCATATGACCTGGCAATCCCATTAGTAGGTATATACCCAACAGAATTGAAAGAAGGGGGTCAAACAGATATTTGCACACTGATGTTCATAGCAGCATTATTCACAATTCCAAAAGGTGGAAGCAACCCTGGTGTCCCTCAACTGATGAATGGATAAAGTAAAATGTGGTATATATATTCAATGAAATATTATTCAGCCATAAAAAGAAATGAAGTGCATTGTGACGACATGGATGAAATCCTTGACAGCATCATGTTGAGTGAAATAAACCTGGCTCAAAAGGACAAACATTGTATAATCTCACTGATTTGAAACTATTAGAATATGCAAAATCATAGGGTCAGATTCTAGAATATAGGTTACCAGGTGACCGGGTGGGAATAGGGAATGGGAAGTTAAGTTTAAAATATACAGAGTTCCTATCTGGAATGATGGAAATGTCTTGCTAATGGATGGTGGTGATGGTAGCACAACACTGTGAATGCAATTGACAGCACTGAGATATATATCTGAAAATGATTAAAAGAGAAATATCACACTGTATATATAGTAACAGAATAAAAATTTTTAAAAATCCATGGAACTACACCATCCAGAGTGAACCCTGAATTAAACCATGGACTATAGTTAATATACAATTATTAAAATGTGCTATCACCAATTTTAACAAATGTTCCACACCAGTGCAGGTGAATGTGGTAGGGTGGTATATAAGAAACCTGTATTTTATGCATGATTGGTCTGTAAATCTACATCTTCTCCAACAGAGGGAAAAAAAAAGAAATTAGCATTACAGGCAAGATTTTAAGAGTGTTATGAGATGTTATGCTATGAATTATTTTATAACCAAACCTAAGTATAAACCAGTGGGTACCACTCTATCTCTTGTGCAGAGTAAATGGCAGTTTGAGAAAAGGAACAGCAAAATAATTGGCAATCGTCTAAAAGATAAAGATAAGGGTGTTAGTCATCTACTGCTGTGTAAAAAATTAGCCCCAAACCAAACAGGTCAAAAAGACAAACATCTAAAAATTCCATGGTCCAGAAATCTGGGCACGGCTAAGTGGGGAATTCTGGCTGAAGGTTTCTCATAAAGTTGGCATCAAGCTTTCGGCTGGGCCTGTGGTACTATGTGATGGCTTGACTGGATGTGGAGGAGATTCATTTCCAAGCTCACTCATGTGATTGTTGGCTGAACTTGGGTTGCCTGCAACCATGAATCTCTCCGCAGGGCTTCATCTCTGGTTTAACTCCAAGGTGGCTGATGCAAGAGAGCATGAAAGAGATCACGTAAGTCAGAAGTTAGTCATTTAATAACTTAATCTCAGAAGTAACATCCAAGAACTTGTGCTGTATTTTATTTATTAAAAGTAACCCAAAAAGGAATAGCTAGAAGTAAATACCTGAAACTACCAAACTCCAACCCAGCAGTCTGGACTCCTGAAGACAATTATATAATAATGTAGATTACAAGGGGTGACAGTGTGATTGTGAAGACCTTGTGGATCACACCCCCTTTATCTAGTGTATGGATGAGTAGAAAAATGGGGATAAAAACTAAAGGACAAATGGGGTGGGATGGGGGGATGATTTGGGTGTTCTTTTTGCACTTTTATTTTTTATTCTTGTTCTGGTTCTTTCTGATGTAAGGAAAATGTTCAGAGATAGATTGTGGTGATGAACGCATAACTGTGTTATCATACTGTGGACAGTGGATTGTATACCATGGATGATTGTATGGTGTGTGAATGTATTTCAATAAAACTGAATTTAAAAAAAAAAAAAAAAGTAACCCAAAAAGTCCAGCCCACACACAAGGGGAGGGTATTACATATGAACATGAATGCTAGAGAGGTGGGTCATTGGGGAATAGTCTTAATGGCTATCACAGGAATTTTTAAAAACAAAATATTTAAAAATTGATTTTTCTTAACTTATACTTGAAACTAAAGTCCCAACACTGTTTCTTTTGGGGCTAGAATCAAAGAATTTAGTTAAACACCTTAGCTTTGAAATTAAAATAAACATTATTGAAGTGGTGATAAAAATAAGTTTCAGATGATATCACAAACAATTCTGAAGTTTTGAGAGTCTTTCAATATATAATTTATAGCTCCTATCCTAAAGTCTAATTGTGCTCTTTGCTTTCTAGAGACCTTGAAAAGAAAATCTTTCTGATACTGCTGTCTTGGGAATACGAAGACAAAAAATTGGTTTGTGATTTGACATCTAGCCATGGAGAAAGCATTCCTCTTTTGAGAAGCATTTCAAATTTCCCATCCAAACCGGCACTAGTGAGGTGAAAGCCCCCCATGTTATAAAAATCCCATAAGTATTTTCCTAACACTTTGTTTGATTTGGCTCAGACAACAGAACAATGGGCAAATCTGGCCAAAAAGAAGTATGTTCTACTTTGCCAAAGAACAGTACTTTAAGCTTTAAATTTTTCTAAAGTCACAAAAGCACCATCTTCAGAAGGTATAACTGAAATTCCATGGGCAAACACCAAAAAAAGTGCACAGAGGCACTTAATGACTAGATAAGCAAAAGATATCTGTTTGCTAATAGGAGTTTGCTGAAAAGGAAAATAAAATCAGTACATACCTGAATTCAATATTTAGTCAATCTCAATCCTCTACTCTGCTATCAAAATAATCTTTCCACAACAGAGTTCTGATTTTGTCACTTCCTGGCTTTAAATCTGTCAAAGGTTTCCTACTGTCAATAAGATGAAGGGCGAACCCCTTAGCATGTATAAGCAACTTCACGAGCAAGCCTCACCTTCTTTTCCTACCTCAAATCCTCCACCCTCCCCCACTTCCTGCAACCCCACTCAGTACTAGTAATAACCAAGGCCTTCTAACTCTTGCCAATTTCCTATTTTAGGCTAAGTCACAGTAATAATGAGTCTGTTTTCAATCCCTCTGTGGTAAGGCTAGAACTTCTGCCTCACCACACTCCTGAACTAATTTGTGTCTCTCTTCATTTAGGCTCCATCTACATAAAAGCTTTTATTCCAGGAACCTGTTTAAATTTCAAAATCAAGAGCTGACACAAGAATAGACAGATCAATGGAACAGATTTAATCATCCAGATATATGTAAATATACACATAATAAATTAGATTATAATGAAGAAGGAATTTCAAATGTGTGGGGGAAAATAAATTCTTAATAAGTGGTGTTGGTAGAAGGGACTAATAATTTGAGAAAAAGATAAACCCAATCACACACTCACCATACTAAAATATAATTAATAAAATGCTAAAGAACAATATGTGTTTTATAAAAGCAATCTTGTTTCAAATGAAACACAGAAAAGAAACAAGACATAAAGGAAAGGATAGTTAACATGTAGCTACATAATTCAGTATGATAAAACTCACCATAAAAAGAAAAAATCTATATATTCTGTCATCTAATATAATCCCACTTGCCTGTCCACAAATATGATCAATATTTTGTGTACATTTTCATTCATGTCATTGATAACATCACTGACAAGGACCAAGCCAAGGTCAAAGTCCTGTGGATGCCCCTAGAAACATGCCCCATGTTGCCACTGTTCTTTTAATCAGAACCATCTGGGTACAGTTGTTCATCAGTAGTTAATCTATCCAATTATACAAGCACCTAGTTTGTGTGTCTCCATCTCATCTGTAAAGTT
This sequence comes from Choloepus didactylus, assembly GCF_015220235.1. NCBI lineage: Eukaryota > Metazoa > Chordata > Mammalia > Pilosa > Megalonychidae > Choloepus > Choloepus didactylus. The sequence continues at coordinate 178,933,181 of NC_051334.1, forward strand.
ATGCAAGATCTATTTAAATGCTTTGGTGAAGTACAGATACAGCTCTTGGCATTTCTTTCAAATACTGGTATAGAAGTTGACCAAAGTTGGAAAATACATCACTTTTACACAGTGTGCTCTAAATCAACACGTCACCTGTTTTTCTGTGTGCCCCCATTGATCATCCTATCTAAAATGATAGACCCCCGTACTACAGTAACAATATTTTCTTACTCCAAGTTATTATTTTCATAATACCTACCATCTTCTAAGTTATCTCATTTAATAATTTACTTGTTTCTCAATGGTCTCCCTACTGTACTTTATTCTTCATGAGGACAGAGATCTTGTTTGTTTTACTCAACACCATCTCCCCATTGCCTTTTACAGTGCCTTACACATAGCAGATGCTCAAGAAATATTCATTAAATGAGTGAATGAATAAATGAAGTGAATGACTGGCATGATAGTCACACATGGTAGAAATAATGCAGTGTACAAATTAATTTATTAAACATAATAAATGATATTAATTTCAGCTCATCCTCTCCCTTACATTTTGAAAACCAAATTATAGCCTTGTTCCACCACTCTAGGCTACATCTTTTAATAACTGAGCACATTTTCCAGATCTAACAGTACATGTGTTTACAAGGTCATAAACTTCCCCTTGTTCTACACCTCTATCATATTTTCCCGGAAAGTCCTGAGTAGCAAGAGTAGCAAGATGAAGACATGAATCTACTGACTAGCTTTGAGAGGCTCATTTAGCTCATTATGCAAAAGAAGTACCATCTAATATCAAAGTATTTCACAGCAGTTTCTATTTTAGAGTCTTAAAAAGCCATGTGATACAATTAAATAATAGTGCTCAAAAGATACGAATAACAAGAAGAAAATTCATGAAAAATAGAAATAAAATATATATACATGGCATATTATGAACTCATTTGATCCATTAAAATTGTATAATTTTGGCTAAATATATATTACAATTTAATCACAGAATAATGTGGCAATCAAGGTCCAATACATATAGCTTCCTTTTGCAAGGGGGTGTTTTTTTAGCATTCATTGTAAAAGGAATAAATATAGCAGTATGGCAAAGTTTATTTGCAAAGCTATTAATATTTTAACAAAAAATTAATAGTCAATTTGTGTTATATAAACACAAAAAGCATTATCATTTTTAGTTAATAAAAATTATCTCCAATCTTTCCACAATTCTGATTTATTAATTCATTGCTCATTCTTTTTGGGAGATGCTAAATATTGTGCAAATAAAGTAGATGCAGCCTGATCTGGTCTTCCAAAAGGTCACAGGGTAAAATGACAGGAAAGAAAAGTGAACTAAGAGTCAATATACTTGGTTTCAATTTCTAGGCCTACTACTGGTTTGATGGGCAACATTTGACAAATTGCTCTAATTTTGGATTCCTTAACTTGTCTGTAAACTGGAGTTGCTACCTGCCTTCTTTCCCTCATAATGTTTCTGTTTGCCTAAAAAATAGTGGTAGTAAATACCTTTCACCAACATTGATTTGGGAGCAAATTTATGTGACTGAAAGTGCATTTATAGGAAGAGTTTGCAATTAGACAATTCCTCATAATAATTCCCTGATACCATGACTATCTTTAGTTATCTGTCTGAGTTTGCCAAGCTATTGTGGTAAATACCACACGAGTTGACTTAAACAATGGGGATTTATTGGCTCACAGTTTTGAAGCTAGAAGAAATTAAAAATTAAGATATTGGCAAAACTTGCTTTGTCATCTGTAGTGTTGTGGCACTAGCTGCTGGCAATCCTTGGGGTTTCTTGGCTTATAGCTCTGCCTCCCATCAAATAGCAATGTTTTCTTTTGTCTGTTCTTGTGGATTTCCCTAGCTTTCAGCTTCTCTGTTTGGCCTTCTCCAACTTCTGGCTTCTGGTTTCTTCTCTTTAGAAGACCTCCAGTCATCCATATTCAGCCCCACACTCATTTAGTTGGGCTGCACCTTATCTAAAAATAACATCTTGAAAAGGTCCTATTTACAATGGATTCACCACCATAAGGAATGTGGATTAAGTTTAAGAGCAGGTTTAAATTGGGGCACATAATTCAGTCTACCACAGTGTCTGTCAGCCAGTTGCTTTGTGCTGTTTAAGAACTAAAAACTTAAAAACATGAAGGGAATCATAAACCACCTTCAGCAAACAGTGTATATCTTCATAATCTTTAATCTTTTCACCATTTCTTGAATGCCTATTCATTCATCAAATATTTATTTGAGCAGCTTTCAGTTAATCATAGCAATCTGAACTCTTGTATTTATTTCTATCCTTGAAATTTCACTAAAATAATACTGCACAAGAATGGAAATGCTGTAAATCCACAAGGACAAAGGGAAGAGACAAAAGATAAAGATATCAACACATTTTTGAAGACGGATAGTAGAATGACAGGTGACTTAGAGACCATAAAGCTGAAATTGAAATATCTGCACATAGGAGCAGCAGCAGAAGCGAATCAAATTGACCTGCACAACCCTCAAAGGCTCAGTTTGGAAGGCTATAGCAGAAGGTGGTGTAAGAACCAGGGCTACAAGTAGGAATCTTGTCAGAAATTCTGTTTACAGAGAAGTTAGATTTCCACTCACACACCCCACCCTCTTCCTTAACTCTACGTAAGTTTCTCTTGGACAATGCTGCTGTAGAGATTGATTTGGAGGCATCCATTAACAAACAGCCAGATTCCCAATCAGTCACCCCAGAATGAAGCATACCATTTGACAAGACTTGCTCCTGCCCATAGGCACCTGATTCATATTGAAGTAATTATTCTTAAATATGAAAATAAATGAAATCCTCCATCATGTAAGACAGAGACAAAAAGGAAAAAAAAACTTCAGAACAGAAAAAATTTCAAAGCTAAAACTAAACTATCTGTTATTGCCATTCTTAAAGAAATAAGAAAATATATTGCAACACTCATTTATGAAATCAGAACAGGTTACCATGAAAAAAATCAGAGAACAAGAGAGAACTCTTAGGAATGTCCATATTTGTATGTTTGAGAGAGGAATGTGCATGTGTGTGTGTATGTGAACATGTATGTGTGTATATCTACATTAAAAATTCATTAGAAAGATGAGACAATAAATTTTAAAGTTATTACCAAAAAATAGAACAAAAAGACAAACATGGAAAACAGGTAAGAAAAGATGAGAAAGCTAGAGGATCAATTTAGGAGGCATGATATTGTACTAATAAGAGTTCCAGAGAGGACACAAAATGGTGGAAGAGGAAATTATCAAATAATTATTTGACAAATCATGATCAAATAAATAATAAATTATCTACAAAATAATGTTTCCTGGAACTGAACAATGATTTGCTTATACCTGAAGCACTTACTGAGAGATTTCAGAAATTTCACCAGCATTAGTTTCTTATTTGGGTGGCTTAAAACAACACAAATTTATTGTCTTAGAGCTCTAAAGTGAAATCAGCTTCACTGAGCCAAAATCAAGATGTCAACAGGGCTGTTTCCTTCAGAAAGCTGTAGGGGAGAACCCATTTCCATGCCTTTCCCAGCTTCTTGAGGCCACCTGCATTCCTTGGTTCATGACCCCTTCCCAGCATCTCTCCAACCTCTTACTCTGTTAGTTCTCCCTCTGCCTCTCTCTTCTATGGACCCTTGTGATTACATTTAGGGTCCACCCACATATTCCAGGATAAGCTCCCCATTTTATGATCCTTAACTTGATCACATCTGTAAGTCCCTTTTACCATGTAAGCTAACATTTCCAGGTTCCAAGGAGTAGGACATGGACAGCTTTTATGGTTTATAATTCAGACTACCACAATACTACAATGAAAAATGGTTTAAAAAACACTTCCAGGTATGGGATAGATGGACAAGCAGTGCAGTAAGGACCAGGAATTGGAATATATTAAGACCTTTAAAGCTGGAAAGGAGAAAAAAAGACTCTGGACTAGGATTTGATTCCAGCCAATCTGTAAGGATCTTTAGACATGCAGAATCTCTAAAATTTCACCTCTCCTACCCCTGCCAAGTCTATGGCTTCACTCAAAAAACAGAGTAAACTGAGGGAGGGGCAGACACAAGATGCAGAAAAGAAGAAATCCAACACAAGAGTCAGATGAGGGAAGCCCCGGGTGAAAAGAACTCTCAGAATGACAGTTGTGTAGTGGGTCTAGAAAGCAACAAGTTAAGATTGAATCACGAGGAGGAGAGAACTGTAAGGTGTGTATGTGTGTGTGTGTGTGTGGGGGGGGGGGGTGATGTGACCTAGTATTCAATAGGTACTCCTTTTTCCAAAACCCAGTTTGCAATTTACTAAGGAAACATCATAATAATCCACAAGATTGTACTTTTTTTTTTAAATCCAAAAAATAATCTACAAATTTTACTGAAAGTAAAGCTTCTCTTGTATTCTCTCTACTAAAGCACATTTACCAGCCATGCTTTTGAGAATCAAAGGCTTAAGTGATTTCACATTTATAAGATTTTATTGTACATTGAAACAGTTTGGTTTTCTACACTAACCAATCTTGGAAGCAATTTTGCATCCTCTAGTTACACTGCTGTGAGATTCTTCTTCTAACTGCTAGCTTCATGTTATTAATAATAATAAAAGCCAGCAATTTTTGAGCATTTACTCCATGCCAGGCAGAGTGCTAAGAGATGTATATGTTTATCTCTGTTGATCCTTACACGGTCCAGTGAGGTAAGAACTATTACATTCCCATTCTAAAGATGAAACCAAGATTCAGAGGAATTAAACAATTTGCACAGACTCACAAAGCTGGTAAAAGTCAGAGTCCAGATTTGGACCCGGGTTGTATGACTCAGGAGGAGACACTCTAAACTACTGCATTTATTACTCTGCTTTTGAAAATGTTTTGGTGCCTCCCCATTGCCTACAACATCAAACTCAGGCTCTCCATGGCCCAACTGCTCTGTTCTCACCCAAATACTTCAACCTCATCTTTTGTGCTATGAACCCCTGGGGCCCAGCTTTCCCTTAAATGCTATGCTCATGTCCATATTCATATAATCGCTAAAAATTCTTCTCAGTAAGAAACCACTTCCTTAGTATATTTAAGAATTACCCTTCCTACAAATTTTGCCTATTGTATGATAATTTACTAGATTATTCCATGCCACTGTGCTATTTTCATTTTTTAAACATATATTTAAGCACTTGGCTACTGTCTTACATGGTTTGGTTCTGGCCATATGTATTTAATGTTAACTAGAATGCAGACTCCCAAAACTGGAATACAGATTGTATATGTCCCCTACAGAACTCAGGAAAAATTGAAGCACATAGTACGTACTCAGTGAGCATTCATTCAATTGAACAGGTAAAGAGGAAAGGAATTGACTTAGCAAACCAGTTGAATTCCACGAAATAACTAAGTTCATTAGGGCCAAAATCAATGGACAAATTAGGTTATGTGTTTTTTTCATTATGGTTAAGACATGATCAAAAGAGAGAGAGAGAGAGAAATGAATGAGCTAATGAAGATTTTTCAACAGCAATGCCCTCTGAGTCATTATAGACAACTTATTTTAAATCTTAAATATTCCAAGAGCAAGCTCAGTTCTCCAGTTCTCTAGTCAGGTTTAAAATATCCAGAATATACTAATATACTAACTAACATTCTGAAAATTAAAATCAATCAATAATATACCTTAGAATTGAAAGAGGCCTTTGAGATTACCCAGCCTGCCTTCCTACTCTGAACTGAAATTCTGTTTCCAACACCCTGACAATCCTACCTCTGATTAACAAGATCATCGCTAACGTCCTGATCCATTGTCACATGGTGCTAATTGGTGGTTCTAGTTATTAGAAAATGGCCATCGTCCTTGGTTATTATTAACCCTGATGGCATAGCTTTTGCTTATAGCCTATCTTGAAAGTCAACCGTTCCTCCACTCTAATTCCATTTATTGCAAAGCATTGGCAGAAGTAGCTGCATTGTGATTGTGCAGGAGACACTGCACATCACTGATGTTTATTTTGCTCCTGGTTGACTTTTTTTTTTTTAGGAAATGTTTCAGACAATATGACAAAGTTTCCAGACAGAAGGCCCATTGGCTTTCCTTATTGTAAAGCAAAGCATATGTGAGGTCAAAAAAGCAGTCAGAATTTTTCTGCAACTGTTCTAATGAGAAATGACAAAGGCTAAAAAAAAATGATGGGAAATAAATAGCACTGGGAGACTGGTTCAACATCTGATTAAACAGAGTATTTGCTTTTCTTTTGGTTGTATATTTCTAGGCTACAGATAAAAATACAGTAATTTAATGTAATTGTCATTTATATTACATTAATGTAATGTCAATTTAATGTAATGAAAAGGTCATCCATCTAATTTTATTTCAAGCATAAGAACATGGGAAAACTATTTAACATTCATTTGTTGATAAGCATATTGCTTTATAATATTGCTGGAAGGAAAAGCTAATCAGTCAGGGGAGAAGTCTGAAAAAAATGCCCCTAAAATATCTTGGTATCCTTTGTCCTTCATCTGTTTTAATGTCCCAATGTATACCTTTATATTAATGAAAAGGTCATGTTATAATAATTAGCAGATACATATATTTAAAGCATATATTAATGCCCTCTAAGATTTATACAACTTTTGATAAATGCAGCAGTGAACATTTTAATTGCACTATAAATACCACATGGAGCAATAGATTGGCCAAATGATCAGTTTTGTCTTACAGCTGGAATTTGCACAATGCTACAAAATCTAAAAACTAAAATTGGCATCATAATTGCTACAGAGCATTTAGTCACCTTAATTTTACTCACCATGCAACTGGCAAAGTATATAATTACTATTATTTGGGGGGTTGTTTTGCCAAATAGTCTGTTTAAAAAGTTACTTCCCTTTTCTATCATATTTTATCTCAATGCTTAATTGTCTGAAATTAAAGGTTCAAAGCAACTGACATAAGAATGGAAAGATGGGAAACCAGAGGGTCTTTTAGAACATACAAGAGGAAGGGGATCTCTGTGCCATTCTTGTTGCAGGTGAATTGTATAAGGAATTGCATTAACAGCACAAAATTCTTTTCCAGTGAGACAACATGTAACACAAAACTCATCAGGAATTTATCTAAGAAACTACATCAAAATAGCTCTTCAATACATCACAGGACCACTGTTTCCAACAAGAAAAGAAAACCCATACATTGATGGGAGTAAGTCAAAAGGGCACAAGTGCCAAATGAAAGATTTCTCAATGGTCAGAGCTGGAATAATTTAGCAAGGGAATATATAAAGTAGTATTGGATTATAACCCAATGTTCACAGTAAATATCCATTAGTCCACATTGTTATAATTATATAAGTGAATAAATTAACAAATAGGGAAGAAGAGAGAAATCTCCCAAGCAGAAGAATTCCAAATAATTTATGTAGAGTCTCTGCCCTCAAGGAGGTGAAGCGAAACTCACCATTCCTTATGTGTATGCTGCTATAATGACTTCCTTCCAAAAAACACAGTATGGAAAGGAGAAGTAATTTCACTGTAAAGAAAACTGATATACATTATTTCAGCCAGATGATCAACATCAACATTGACCATGATAAATAATGTAGATAGTAGGTATACTTGACACAGTATAACGAAAAGGGCATTTTACCTCTGTGGTCTTTTTCCCAATAACCCATAACCTCACTGTGTTGGCTTGAAGCTATTATGTAGCCCCAGAAGAGGCCATGTTCTTTTAATCCATTCTTGTGGTGCAGACCTGTTGTGGGTGCATATTCAAGGTGGGTCTTAATCCTTTACTGGAGTCCTTTAAGAGCGCTCATAGAGAAAGAGCTCAGAGAAGCTGAGAGAGACACTGTGAAGAGAAGCTAAGATATTAATCCAGAGTTGGCCCCCAGGAGAAGCAAGAAGGACCCACAAGAGGCAACACAGAGAAAGACACTTAGAGAGTAAAAGTCCAGAGACATTTTGGAGACAGCCATTGAAACTAGACGTTTGGAGTTGCCAAGCTAAGAGATGAAGCCGGAAAAGCTAAGAGGGAATCCACATGTGCTTAGAGAGAAAGCCACTGGAATCAGAAGCTGAAAGCAATGCAGCCTGGGAGCAAAGGAAAAGCAGATGCCAGCTACCTGCCTTCCCAGGTGACAGAGGTGTTCCGGATGCCATCAGCCTTTCTTCAGTGAAGATATCTTCTTGTTGAGGCCTTAGTTTGGACACTTTTATGGCCTTAGAACTGTAAATTTGTGACCAAATAAATCCCCATTGTAAAAGCCAACCCATTTCTGGTATATTACATTCTGGCAGCTTTAGCAAAACAAAACACCCAGTTATGGGAAAAACATCAATTTGAACAGTGGGGCATCCTACAAATTTTCTGACTAGTACTCCTCAAAACTGTCAAGGTCATCAAAAACAAGGAAAGTCTGAGAAACTGTCACAGACAAGAGGAGCCTAAGGAGACATGACAACTAAATGTAATGCAGCATTCTGGATGGGATCCTGAAAGAACAAAAGGACATTAGGTAAAAGCTAAGGAAATCTGAATAAACCATGGATTTAGTTAAAAGGATGAAAAAAAGCACCCACACAATAATTTCTTCTAGCATGGGATTAGACGCTTATCGATCTGACAGAAGCTCCAAGAGGAAATATTTCTTCTGCCTCTGAAAAGATGAACCAACCTAGAACTCTTTGGAGTTCCTGTCAAGATTAGTCAGAAATTTAAGCTCTTACTTCTTATAAGGATCTGGATGAATACAGACAACTAAAATTCAAAGAAATTATGTTGAGCACTGTGCTGGGCACCAAGGTTTTAAAGCAGAATAATTCAACGATCTCTACCCTCAAAGGTAGAATAGTGTGACATGAGAGGCATATAAATAAATATGTATACAATATTTGCTTTAGTTAGAGCACAGTCAAATTTATAAGTGAGTTCAAATGAGATAACTAATTCTGCTGGTGCTAATGATAGGGAAGACTTTACACACAAAATGACATTTCAATTGTGCCTTAAAGAATGAGAAATATTTTCCAGATAGATAAGGAACATTATACACAAATATATTTGTTGTTAATAATAGAAAAAAAAGAGGAGCTTGGAGGTTTGAAATGAGAAAAGAAGTAAAGTAGATAGATAAGTAAGAACAAATATTTTGATGATGCAGACTTGATAAAAGAGAGGATGTGAATTTCTGACTTTTATTTGGTAAGGTTTGCTGAGACATGCATGAAAGTGATGGTAGAGTGAGCTCAGAGATTTTAGTGTTCTCTGGAAAGATGTTAGTGCAGGGAGATAGACCAGAACAAGGCATCCTAGGGCACATGGAAATCCATCACCAACTTAACAATGGCCAAAGTAAATAAAGGGAATAAAGACTACCCAAATTGTCCCTTGTATCTTGAGTATGCAAGTTATACTTATGTCTCTGAAACCACAAGGCCCGAAGAGGAAATCCAATGTATTTGAAAGTTAGAGTTGAAACAGTACTTGGCCAAGGTTATGCCATAATTTAACCATGAGATCAGTGCTGGAAGGAAAACCTACCAGCTGGGGAAAAAGCTTAAAAAATCAATGTCCTGAAAATGCCTTTGTTTCTTTTGTCCCCCGTCTGCTTTAGTTTGTCAGGGCTGCTATGACAAATACCACAGATTGGTTGGCTTAAACAACAGGAATTCACTGTCTCAGTTTGGAAGCTAGAAATCCATCAAGGTATGAACATGCCATGTGTTCTCTGATGCCTATAATATTCTGCTAGTGGCTCAGTCTACCTCTGTCACATTGCCATCTACTTCTTACTTTCTCCTCCTCTGGTTTCTACTCCTCTTGTTCAGTTGTCTCCTTAGACTCCAGTCATAATGGATTAAGGCCACTCTCATTCAGTTTGACCCCAACTTAACTAATAACATTTTCAAATATCCTATTTATGCCCACAGGACTTGGGGTTAGGACTTGAACATGTCTTTTATGGGTTCATGATTCAATTCCCAAAAAAGGGTCTAAAGGAACCAGATATTTTGGGTCCTAAAAACATTTCCCAGGGTCGTCAGATCATAGGGCACAAAGAAAGATGCAGTCATTTATGGCAGAGGAAACTAGTAAGTTGGGTGGCTTTTGGCATCTCTCAACATTTTAAGGTATCATCCATTTGTTTAGCACTTTCGAGATTCATAAAGTATTTCCACACATATCTCACTTGATCTTCACAAGAGCCCTAAGGAAAATGTGAGATGGGTTTATTTATTTATTTATTTATTTATTTATTTATTTATTTTACATTTGACAGACAAGGAAATTGAATCTCAGTGTCTCAGCTAGGTTAATTTGCTTTAGGTTACAGAGCTAGTAAGTGACTGGACTAGCTCATAAATCCCTAGCCACTGCACCTTGTGACCACAATTTTGCTTGCTATATTTTTAAAGATCCATTTTATTAGACAGTGTGCTGTCATGATGAATGATAAATGATCTAGAATTTTTTAAGGCATGTAATCTACTTCTTTTTAAAAAAATGATCAGACAAAATTATTTAAAATGTTGCTGTAATCAAAACATTTAATACACATTTTCACAGTCTCATTCCTTGGTGAATACTCCTACCTAACCAGTCTCATTGTTAGGATATTATTTATTCTTCATTAATTTTTAACACCTATGCACTTATTATAACATTACAGCATAAATTATTGAAAAGCCATCTATACACTGTGCAATATAAAACTGAAGAATCCACCACAGACTCCATGGTAGGTACTAAAATATTATTGATAATAATAAGAAGAAAAAAACCCTAGAGTATGATAAAGAAAATCCAAACAGATCAATCCAATTTTATGAAAATGTATCTTTCTCTCAGGGCTTGGCACTAGACACAAAGGAATAGTGAGTTGACTAGGTCATTTCTTGCTGTCATATGTTGCATACAACTGCAGGTAGCATTTTACTAAATGAAGCAGAACGATGCCACAGAAACACCAGCCAATGAGAGTCAAGAGTCCTGATCTGAAAGCCTGGTTGTAAAGATCCATCATGCCCCTGTCTCAGTCTTCAGTTTCTTTAACCGTCAAGTAAAGAAGTTGGAATTGATCGGGGATTTCAGCTCATTTTGCAAGAGAACTCATTTTCTCAATAAACTTACATAGCACTCTAGTATAAAAAAATGCAGGTAATCATTTATTTTATGTTTAAATTTACAGTATTTACTTTTCATAGCATGGTCCCAATGAGTGCTGTGGAGGCTCTTTTGATTTTGTGAGAAATTGAAATTATAGTTTGTAGATTACAGATGAAGCCCTTAGTATCCATAAAGTGGTAATAAAGAGTTTGAATTTTCCTGAGGCACCTTCACAAGAACCTAGGGTTTTGTGGGGCACAATTTGAAAACGCCTGGCCTAGATGAAGTTCTGGGAAGGCCCTGCTGGTTCTAACATTTACTTTCTGATGACTCTACCACAGGGATGGGATCATGGACTCTAGGGCTAGCTCTCAGGAGTTGAACCCTACTTCTACTACTTCTCAGTTATACAACCTGAGGCAAATCACTTAACATCTCTGTGCCTCAGTTTCCTGGCCTGTTTTGTAAGGTTGGTGCAATATCAGCCTTGGAGGTTGTTGTGAAAATTAAATGAGATAGTGTATGTAAAATGCCTGGCACATAGAAAAGCCATGTAAATGTCAGTTGCTGATATCAGTGTCCTGAAGGAGTTCTTTCACCCCCAAAGTCCTAAAACACTTTACTTGCTAACGTTGCCAATCTAAGAACCACCTGAATGCAAGGCCCAAATCACTGCTATTAGAAGCTTCCCATAGAGCCTCAGCAGATCTAAGCCCATTCAGCAGAGCAGATCTTTGTCAAGGGCCTACTGCAAGCAAAGCCCTCTATTAAACACGGGGCAAGGTGGGGTTGTCTATAAAAGCAAATCTGTTGGGGAAAACTAAGATGGCAGCTAGGTGAGACAGGGCAAAAATACACTTCCGTGAAAAACACTAGATAAAAACTAGAAAGTGACCCAGAATACCGGTTACAGCGATGCACCAGCTGGACGAGTTCTGCTAGTTCCACAGAGGCCATATACTTGGTGAAACCAGGAGTCTGCATTCTGAAACGAGTGAGTGAGCTGGCTGGAAGACCCGCAGCCACGCGGCATTGTGGGGAAGTCAGGGCTTGGCATTTGGAGACTGACTGGCTCTTTAAAAAAAAAAAAAAGGGAAAAACTCAGGAGTGGCTGCAGCTGCGATAGTGGGAACCACACAGTAAAACACAGCAAGAGGGGGCTGGGCCGGCCTCTCGGTCTCTGGCCTGGAAGATAGCCCGCTGCAGATACCCTCAGGGCTGGGGGAACGGAGGAGAGAGCTGGAAGCAGAAAGAAACCCCGTGGCTCGCAGCTGGCCGCCTGGAGGGCTGGATAAACTCCTGCCTGGGGCCGTGCCCACAGCCCAGAGCCTCGCCAGTTGTCCCAGAGCTGGGAAGGAGGAACTGTGCGAGGAGGGGTGTGTGGAGACGCCCAGTTCAGCCATCTTTGCATTAGGCTGAGAGCACCCCTACATGGCCCGGCAGCCCGGGGCTTCCCTTGAGGGACAGTGCGCACTGGTGACGTAGCACGGCATTCCCCCGGCAGAGTCCCTGGAGGATTGCGGCTGGGAGGAGGGACCCGCTCGGAGAACCCAGGGACACTACGCCAAGTCCGGTGGTTTGTGGGACAGTGAGAGAGAGAGGATCTGGGGCTGAAATGAAATGAAGGCTTAGACTCTTGCAGCGGCCTTGAATCCCCGGGAACCTGGGGGATTTGAATATTAAAACTGTCCTTCCTCCCTGGCCACCCGTACACATGCCCCACATTCAGGGCGGATGGCTCCAGCAACATACCCAAACTGAGTTCTCCAACTGAACCCACAAGAATCATTTCCCCACACACTGTGGGGACAAGGTGGAGAACTGACTTGAGGGGTATAGGTGACTCACAGATGCCATCTTTTGGGTAGTTAGAGAAAGTGTACACCACCAAACTGTGTTTCTGAAAAATTAGTTAGGTATTTTTTTTTACAACTTGAAAGAACCCTATCAAGCAAAGCAAATGCCAAGAGGCCAAAAACAACAGAAAATCTCAATGCATAGGATAAAACCAGATGATATGGAGAATCCAACTCCAAACACATAAATCAAGATATCGGAAGAGACAGAGTACCTTGCACAATTAATCAAAGAACTACAATCGAGGAACGAAAACATGGCAAAGGATTTAAAGGCCATCAAGAAGACCATGGCCCAGGATATAAGTGACATAAAGAAGACCCTAGAAGAGCATAAAGAAGACATTGCAAGAGTAAATAAAAAAATAGAAGATCTTATGGAAATAAAAGAAACTGGTGGCCAAATTAAAAAGACTCTGGATATTCACAATACAAGACTAGAGGAAGCTGAACAATGTCTCAGTGTCCTAGAAGTCTACAGAACAGAAAATGAAAGAACAAAAGAAAGAATGGAGAAAAAAATCGAAAAAATCAAAATGGATCTCAGGGATACAATAGATAAAATAAAACATCCAAACTTAAGACTCATTGGTGTCCCAGAAGGGAAAGAGAAGGGTAAAGGTCTAGAAAGAGTATTCAAAGAAATTGTTGGGGAAAACTTCCCCAACCTTCTACACAATATAAATACACAAAGCATAAATGCCCAGCAAACTCCAAATAGAATAAATCCAAATAAACCCACTCCGAAACATATTCTGATCAGAGTCTCAAATACTGAGGAGAAGGAGCAAGTTCTGAAAGCAGCAAGAGAAAAGCAATTCACCACATACAAAGGAAACAACATAAGACTAAGTTTTGACTACTCAGCGGCCACCATGGAGGCGAGAAGGCAGTGGCATGACATATTTAAAATTCTGAGAGAGAAAAATTTCCAACCAAGAATGCCTTATCCAGCAAAACTCTCCTTCAAATTTGAGGGAGAGCTTAAATTTTTCACAAACAAATGCTGAGAGACTTTGCCAATAAAATACCTGCCCTACTTCAGATTCTAAAGGGAGCCCTACCAACAGAGAAACAAAGAAAGGAGAAAGAGATATAGAGAATTTTAACAGACATATATAGTACCTTACATCCCAAATCACCAGGACACTCATTTTTCTCTAGTGATCACAGATCTTTCTCCAGAAGGGACCATAAGCTGGGACATAAAACAAGCCTCAAGAAATTTAAGAAAAAAAAATTGAATATACTCAAAGCACATTCTCCAACCACAATGGAATACAAATAGAAGTCAATAATTTTTGAACTGTAACTCCGCTATTTACTTCCTACATGATATAAAATACACAAACTCTAATGACAAAAAAAAAGCAATTCTGTCTTGTTTTTGGTATTTTCAGCTACATGTGATCTGGCCCAGGGTAAATGCAAAGGGCTGTGGGAGCGCAAGAGGTCCAGGACTTGGTAAGGCTTCTTAGGAAGCATAGGGTTGGGAATCAATTTTTAAAGGCAAGTGTTGTATGCACAGATACAAATATCCTTTGCCATTTTCTACTAATATTATTCCAAAAACACTTATAGAGAGATTAAGTAAGTTGCTAAAGTTTATACAGCTAATAAGTAGCAGGGCTAGTATATGTACCCCGGTGATCTGGCACTAGTCTATACAAATAACACTCTGGTGGATTGTGTTTTTGTTTCTAATATTTGATCCCCTCACTATGAGATAATTATACTACATTCCCCACTACTTGATTTAGCCATATGACATGCTATGTCCAATAAAAAAGAAGAGTGAAGATAATACATGCCATTTCACAAGGGAAAGCTTTAAGAGCCACCATCTGGTTCTGTCATCATATTTTTTGCCCTCTGATGTGAGTCCACAATGTCCCAGATTTGGGGTTGCTCCTTTAGCCTGGGTCCAGAAACAAAAAAGACCATAGCAAATCCAATGCCAATCCATGGAAGACATGTATCATTAATCAGAAATGGCCTTTGTTTGTTATAAATCATTAGAATTTTGGAGCTGTTTGTTACAGCATTATGACCCAGTAAAAACTAACTAATACAACCCTTAAACTATAATAAAGCTTAAGTGGCAATGCCATTGTTTTGAACTGTTAGAACAGATTCTGAAATCAAATTATATAATGCCCAAGCTTAAAATTACTTGAGGGTAACTTTTCTTCCCCATCAAGGAAATAAAGTCTAAACTCCTTATCCTGACATTCAAGGCCTTCCATAACCTAGCTCCAGTTATCCTCTTTCTGGCCCCATCTCCCTTCCTCTTTTCTCCTCCATTACACTTTCCTACATTTTCTCATATTTTTACTACCTTATAATTTGAACACACTGAACACTATAGCCACACAGAACCACTGGCCATTTCTAGGTCTATCCATGCCTTTTTACCTTTCCATAAGTTTTCAAATGCTGTTCCAAATTTCTGGTGATCCCTCCATCTCCCTCACCCTCCCTCTCCCTGACCCATCTCCAGTGCCATCTCCCAGGCCAATGTCATTGTTCTTTCTTCTCAGGAAGCTGCATTTAGGAAGTTAAACAAGGCAATTAGTACATAGGAGATATATGTCCATCTTCTCCTCTGGACTCTGAACTCCGTGAGGCAAGGGCTGTGTCTTTATTTATCCCTATATCTTGAGGCCCAACACTGAGCCTGGCATTTAACAGAGGAGATGGCAGCCATGCTTGCAGCCATCAGGCTTCAGAAATGTAAAAATCCAGGAAGCTCTCTAACTCAAAATTCATTCATTAATTTGTTTTAGATACAAATGACATTTAGTATTCATCTGCTAAGGGTGATACCCAAAGAGGAATGGAGACATCATCAATTACTGGAAAAGACACCAAATGTATAACTGTAAACGTGAACAACCAAAAGAAACTTAAATATGCACAATTCATATACTCCAATCTGTCAAGAGCACTGAGGACATTGAAGATCACATGTGTTTCCTCTCAGCTCTGTCAAGCAAGGCCAAAAGGTTCCTGACTGTGGTTTGCAAGAGAGTTGTATGGACAAGAATTCATCTGGGACCATGGTTGCTTGAATATAACTGAATCCTGGGCAGGGCTCATGCTAAAAGCCCAGTGAGTTCTTAAAGATGCTAAGGCCTTCCTGCTTCTAAATGCTCCATGCCCTCTTTTACCTGAGAAAAGGGAGGTGAGTGAAAGAAAAGATGCATTTCTTTCCATTTTCCTCTCTGTCAGGGATCGGCAAACTTTTTCTCCGAAGGGCCAGGTAGCAAATCTTTTGGGCATTGCAGGGTATGCCATCTCTGTCCCCAAAGGTCAACTCTGCTATTCTAGAACAAAAGCTGCCATAAACAATATGTAAAAGAGTGGGCATGGCTGTAGTCCAATAAAACTTTATTTATGGAAAATGAAATCTGAATTTTTTTCACATCACAAAATATTCTTTTGATTTTTAACCACTTAAAAAATCTAGAAAACATAGCTCACAGACCATACCAAAATGTGTAGTGGGCCAGCTTTGGCCAACCGTGAGCCATAGTTTGACAACCACTGCACTATGGTGAACACACATTCTGTGGAATCCAGTGGAGACTTAAGCTTAATTACTTATCAATTTTACCAGAGTGCTTCTGTTGAAAGACCACATCACTTCTCATCTCTGTTAATCTCAAAGCAGAATTATACAAGCTTTATGAATCTCCAGCTCTCTCAAAAGTCTTGACATTTAGGAACAAATAGTATTGGATTAGAGACCTCTTTTCATTTCTCAATGGCATAAAATGGAATTTCAATGAGGTTTCCCTCTTGCCCTAAGAATGTTGCAATAGAGCTAGAGCTATACAAGAAGCTCTGCTCAATATCCTGGGTGTTACTGTGGGAGGCTGTGAAATCTTTTCCTCTTGACATCTCTAAAAACAAAATGAGTTTGCATGTGTCAGTGTGTCAGGAATGATTTCTAGTTTGTCCTGCCTGGAATCAGGGGATGGACTCAATGACTGCTCTAATCCTGTGATTATGTAACAGCAGACTAAATTTAGTATCATTACAGCAAAAAAAAAAAAAAAAAAAAAAAACCAATCAGTTGGTTACTTTTTAAAGGTTTCAAGTTGGTACATTAAAGGAAAGGACCCTGGACATGTAACCAGGAGACCTGAGCTCACATTGCAGCCCCAGCAATGTCTGATTTAGGGCAATACCCCTGTGATGGTTAGGTTCATGTGTCAACTTGGCCAGGTGATGGTGCCCAGGTGTCTGGTCAAGCAAACTGGCCTAACCATTACTTCAAGGACATTTCATGGCTGGTTAATAAACCAGAAGGCTGGTTTATTAAAACGTCAGTCAATTGACAGCATCTGCAGCTGATTACATCAAGAAGGGAGGAACTTCCACAATGACATAATTCAATCAGCTGAGTTTAACCCAATCAGTTGAACACTTTTAAGGGAGAAGAAAGAGAACTCTTTTTTTTTTTTTTCATCCAGCCAGCCTCTCCTGAGGAGCTCATCAAAGACCTTCATCAGAGTTACCAGCTTGCTGCCTGCCCTACAGAATCTGGACTCATGCAACCTGCCCTACAGAATTTAGACTCATGCATCCCAACAGTTGTGTGAGACACTTTTATAAAATTTCATACATACAGATATCTCCTGTTGGTTCTGTTTCCCTGGAGAACCCTGGCTAATAAAGCTTGGTACTGGAAGTGGTCTTGAGAAACAGAATCTTAAAATGGGCTTTTACAATTGGGTTTCTACTCTGATTAGATCCAAAGGCACTAATGACTCTATTTCCAATAATCAAGGTGGCACTGACAGTCCATGGCATGAGTTGGCAATGGTGATATGCCAAATATCACCATTTGAGTCTCCTAATCATAATCTTGTATGAGGCAAGGCCTTAACAGAGTTTTGCGGAGTTAAGAGGTATAATGATGTTGGCTTCTTGCTCTTAGATATGCTGAATACAGTTATATGAGAAAAGGATGAGCTGAAGCCTTCAAATTTACAATTTAAATGCCATATGAAAGATGTGAAGTTTTCTATGTGTGCCCTGAAAGAAAATCTTATTTCCTGTGGCTGTAGATTTGAGATCTCTGAAAACTAGATACAGAATCTCATTGCAGGAGTCACAGATTTACAACAAAGTTGCCAGATTCCAGCCTGCCCTACAAGTTAGGACTCATGCATTCCTACAGGTGCATGAGACACTTTTATAAAATCTCATACATATGGATATCTCCTGTTGCTTCTGTTTCCCTAGAGAACCCTAATACAACCCCCAAGTTTGCTCATCTACAAAATTTAGCTAGTGATGGAAGCTGCCTCATAGGGATATCATGAGCTTAATGGGCTTAGAATAGTTCCTGCTTCATTATAAGCACTCAAAAATATTTGATCCTGGCATTGTAATATTCTCACCTTCAAGAGGCATCATAATCACACGGTGACAATACACAGCCTGCCCTACTCTGACCAGCATGTTATTTATTACCATTAAGTGAACATCAAGCAAAGCCTGTAAAAGCATAGGTGTTTCTCCCCATTAGTTTATTTTTATCTTCATTTTCTTAGCTCTGTTCTCTATCCCATTCATTTTACCTTGGCATTTGATGAATATTCAATTAGAAATTTGCCTTTTAACCTTTCAAAACTGTTTTTTGGGACTAGTAATCTAAGAAGTCATCAATCATTTTTAGAGTTTCCTGAAACACTGATCTTTGGAACTTTAGCCACTTAAACAGAATTTCAATTGGAGATTTTTCTAGTGAAAGAATGTTACATTTTGTTTGTTTCCTTAGAAAGTATGATTTGAACCAAGGGACCATTCTGCATCTCAGGAGAAGTTGAATACTAAAAAACACACTTTCTCGAAACAAAATTGTTCTCCTGGATCCCCCTCCACCCCCGCGGGCACAAACACACACATACACACACACACACACACAAATAAACAACACCAGGGTGTTTCAAGACCTCAGTGGGAGATATGCACTTCCATTTTTGGAGGTCTTACCCCATATCACATCAAATATATTAAAGACACTCATATTTTGCATCAATCCGTTTTGCTAAATTGATTTAAACAGTATCTTAATGTGAAAAATTCATTAATTTATAATTGGCTATGATAATTCTACACTCACTCATAATAAGGAATTCTTGTAAAGTCACAGTAACAAATTTAGAAGTTGTTTTCCAATGATGACAATTTAATGTATCAGCAAATAACATTTATTGAGCAAATATGATGTGCTATGCACAATTTTAAGCACTTTTCATGAACTCACTTCATCCTCACAACAACTTTATGTTCTAGGTACTATTATTATCCCCATTTTGGAGATGAGGAAAATCACCTCTTAGTGACACAGCACAAGGAGTCTGGTTCCAGAATCTTACTCGTACTGGGTTACATTTTGTGAACATTCATTTTGATTTTTCAGTTGGCTTTTTGTATTTTAGGAGTTCTTTGTAAGGTTCAGAAGTCAAACACTTTTGTAGGTCTTTGCAAAGCTCTTGAAGCCTGGGTATCATGACTGTGATGCCCAATGAAGACATTGGCGCCACCAACCCATGGACTCCTGCCTCCTGAGACCTAAGAAGAAAAGAGTCTCAGACAAGCCAAAGAAGGTGTTTTGGCAAAGGATTCAGGCACTGGAGCACCAAAGCAGCCCAGCATGAAACCTCACATCTTATAATATGACCCAATATGGGGAGGGAGGCAGACATTCCATTTCTCATGGAAGACAGCATGGCTCCAATGCAGTCGAAACTGCAGGAATCCAGCATTGCCTGACAATATCCAGGCTTTCCCTTTTGGAAGCACCTGGGAATCTACCCTAGACACAAATAACCACATTCTTCAAGGGGGTGCCAATGGCAGACGCAAGGGTGAAGTGCTGTTCGCAGCAGCTTCTTGAACATCAGCGATCAGATACAGCAACTTAAATAGAAGACCTTAAAAGGATCATCTGTGAAGACATTTAATGTATCTTTTGGGGAAGTCCAAGACATACCTTGGAGGGATGTAGAAGGGAGGTCCTGCATTATTCAGGCCAGGATATGAGACAGTTAAAGTTGCATGATTCTCATAAATGTGACTTCATTTATAATCAAACAATGATGAGATGGGGAGCGGCAATTTTCTGGTGAGTAGAGGGGGATGTTTTGAGAAATCTATCGAAAGTTATTTACAATTCAGAAAGTTCTTTCACTTTGAAGATTTTTTTTCATAAATATTCTTGCAAATAGTAAGTACTCCTTGTGCAGTTATCTCTTATATAAAGCAAAATACACCTGTATTTGCATTGAGTCAAGATAGCAGGCAGACAGATTGCTGACTGTTCTAGTTTGCTAATGCTGCGGAATGCAAAACACCAGAGATGGATAGGCTTTTATAAAAAGGGGGTTTATTTGGCTATACAGTTACAGTCTTAAGGCCATAAAGTGTCCAAGGTAGCACATCAGTAATCAGGTACCTTCACTGGAGGATGGCAAATGGCGTCCGGAAAACCTCTGTTAGCTGGGAAGGCACGTGGCTGGCGTCTGCTCCAAAGTTCTGGTTTCAAAATGGCTTTCTCCCAGGACTTTCCTCTCTAGCAAGCTTGCTCTTCTTCAAAACGTCACTCACAGCTGCACTCCATTCAGTCTCTTTGAGTCAGCATGTTTTATATGGCTCCACTGATCAAGGCCCACCCTGAATGGGTGGGGTCACGCCTCCATGGGAGTATCCCACCAAAGTCACCACCCACAGCTGGGTGGGGCACATTCCAAGCAAATCTAACCAGCACCAAAACGTCTGTCCCACAAGACCACAAAGATAATGGCATTTGGGGGACACAATACATTCAAACCGGCACACTGACTTTAGCAATGTCATATCTGGAGACTGTCTGGCAAAGGATAGCTGCTAACATCCATCATAAAGAACAGCATCTTTGGAAAGAAAAAAGGTTTGCTGTGTTTTTTTTTCCCAAATATTCAACTGCTCACTAATGTCCAGATTTGACAACTCTTTTCCCTTGCATCAGACTGTTTGTAAAACATTTTGCCGCAGTAGTTGTTGTTTGATAAGGTCTACCTAATGCTCTTTAAGTGTCATCAGCATTCTTTAAGTGCAGGTCTATGTGAATCTTGGCAATTCATTAGATATAGATATGTATTACACATTTGTACTGTGCACCACAAAAAGATACAAAGATGGGTACTACATCATAAGGAGCTTACAGTTTACTCCAGTGATTCTTAAAAGTGTAGGGCATTTATGCAAACCCCTTCCACCCCTTCCAACTCCCACCAGGGACACATATCACAGACTTTTCCAGGTGGCATCCCTCTGCAAAGATAACTGGTTTAAAATTGCTGCCGAAGTGAGTCATAGTTCTCAATGGAAATGATGTGCACTTTGGGTATGTTGGGACTAGATAAATGGTTGTGATCTCCATGAAGTCTTTCCTCTTCCCTACAGTTTAGTGGGAGAGGTAAGATGTTTACACTGTATACAATCCATTTCAAATTGTGAGCCAGTATATACACACACACAGGCATATAATTGAACTAAACATTTCATGGCACAATACTTGCCCTATTTATGGTGCACTTCAGTATATTCTATTCTATTTCAGCCAAAAAGCAATACAGGCTACAATCCACCAAACTGATCTGCTGACCCTCTAATAAGATGTCATCTACAGTTTGAAAAACACTTTTCTACATTTTGGTAATGATTGGAAGACAGAGGTGATGAAGACATGGTCATGACATGCATTTCTGCATTATCATCATAAAAGTAAGGGCTATTATATAGTACTCACTCTGTTGTAGTTATTAGTATTTTTTATGTATTAAATAATTTAATCCTTACCACAACCCTATGAGAGAGGCATAATTGTTGTACTTATTTTGTGAATCAAGAAATTGAAGCAGAGAGAGGTTCGGAGATCTGACCAATGATCTGAGGTTTCACACCAAGCTCTGGCTCCAGAGCCCATGCTTTTAAGTGCTCTCTAGCAAGTTCCCAACCAGCCATCTTACATAACTCCATCTAGAGCACCATAAGCTGAGACGACAATAAAAGTAGGTCTACTCCACAACTAGGAAAAAATAATGGAAGCTTATGATTCACCAGCAGGGATACCATTTTGGTATGCAGAAGGCAACAATAAAAGTTAACTCAGGCCCCAGGAGCAACTCTCTCACCTAAGGACCCTAGAAGGGCAGAGCCAACACAGCAGAGTCAAAATGGCCAGGGCCAACCATATTCTTCAGGTATGTTACTTTAGGTCACAGGAATCAAAGCACTGAAGCAAAGATAAATTAAATAAAAACTCCTTTCCTGAAACACCTCACTTCAGATTCTAAGAAAGGGTCAGAACCCAGAAGAAAGTATGGATTGAAAATTAAAAATGACAGTGAAACACATCTCAGACCCACTAATAATTAAGTCATGGTATTTTATTAACATCTATGAATGCTAGAATAACATTCTTAGAATAGCATTCTTAAGTACCTCCTTTTTATTTTGTTCTCTACTGATTTTAATTTAGATTGCCTCTGGCTCATAAGCCAGGTAAATATGCAACCTTTAACAAATGACACTATAAAGCCTAGCCATTTCCCTGGGTTCCCCTGTGTGTACATCCCTAATAAGCAGGTTTAATGGCATGCAAGAAAATAATACCAATTACCCAATATTTTAAAAGATGTGCAGTCTACAGAAACAAAGAAATAAGGAAGCCACTAAATGTGTTCTGTTGTATAAATCTGACTTAATTCTGATGGGTGTCTGCTGTGGTTTCTGAAAACTTTTGTTCATAAAGATAACCATATTGTTATTAGGTAAATGTTGTCTAAATAAACTCCAAAAATTAAACAGTAGGCAGTCTTATATCCATTACATCCAATAGCTTACTTTCATTCAAGATGTAAATGTGACACAGGAACCGATTCTATTTCTAATCTTGTTCTCATGAAGTTTCAAGAAGGCTTATATTGAGTGATTGTTCCCCTAACAAGACCACAATATACACAAAGTAAGATATTTATTGATAGGCATATTCAGTATGCAAAAACTGATAAAGACAGGGCATATAAAGGGTTATTTGGCAATGCAGAAAAAACTATTTTAATGTGGAATATAAATTGAAAATATGTTTTTCTAGACCAACAGGCATTGACTGCCGGTATTCCCTGTAGTTGTCATAACTTTTGAGGAAAAACAATCAACTGCCAACATGTATTTATTGAATATCTACTATATGCCCCACACTACGGTAACTATAAAATTCTGAGACTCAGTTCTTTCCCTCAAATCTAATATATGATATGAAATGCTATGATAACATAGAGAAAGCTTCTCGTTTAGAGATAGGAGCACATATAGTAAAACAGCTAAATTGACTCAAACTGTAGAAGAAGAATGAAATCCATTAAAAATCATTAGGATTTATTAGTTCTGACATTAAATATACTGCCAGTATATTCTGTTTATAAATGGTTTTGAAAAGAGTTTTCTGGTTTTCATTCATGAAAAAATCCATAAAAGCTGCATAATTCACATATTTCTTTAATAGCTATTTAAGGTACTGAATTTTCAAAACAACTCATACGTGATGCCACTTGTCCACTGGTTGTGTAATATAGAAAATGAGCTCTATAAAAGATGACAATTTGAGAAAGCCTAAGTTATTAAGACCGACATAAACTACCATCGACCTAAAGTACATTGAAAATTTGAAACAACACAAGAGTATTAAAAGAACTTAGTGATGCTTGATGTACATTTCTTACCTTTTTTGGGTGATGTGTTAGAGCAGTGGGTCACAACCCCGGTAAAACATTAGAAATCGTCTGGGAGAACTTACAAAACTGCTTGTGCCTAGGCCCCAGTCCCAGACCAATTGAATCAGCTTTTCTGGGGGATGGATCCTGGACATCAGTGTTTCTCAAAGCTCCCCAGTTGATTCTAAAAAGTAGCTGGGGTTGAGAAACTACAAAAGAAGGAAGAGAAGAACAAATGTCTTTCCATGCCACTTTCAGAAACAAAATAGAAAGATGGATTGTCCATGTAGTTTGCCTCTGGTTTAGTTACTTATGGTAAGTCTTAGGTAACAGGCTTGTGGGATTTGCATTGAAAACTACATTCCTTTTCAGTATGCTGACATGTCAGGAGGTTTTAAGTGAATATAAATGTTCTGATCACATCGTGAGAGCTCTATCTGCTGTTTTCTGGTGTACGGATAGTAAAATCTTAGGAATATAAACCAATTTCTTTCATTTTGTGTTCCACCCCTGAAATTATGTTAATTTCGAGATATGAACTTGAGGAGCAGGACAGGGTAGCACTTTAGAGGATGGGTTCCATGGTTCTGCTTCCTAACTTCTGATCCCTGCTCTTTAATTTACCAACTCTATAACCTCATTGATTTCTCTGCATATGTTTCCTCATATGTAAAAACCTTATTGGATTGTTGTTACCTGTTGGAAATATCTTAACACAGGTCAAGTGTTTTGAACATAGCCTGGAACATCATAAGTACTCAATAAATGCTAGCCTTGTTAGTATGCAATATTTGGCTGCAGATGTTTACTTCCTACCAGGACAAAACAATTGTGTTACATCTGCTGCAGAATGTCCACAGCTTCTTATTCACTGAACAAGGAAGAGGGGAAGAATACAGATTTTGAAGAGTTTACATTTAAAAATAGTCAAGAATGTAGACAATCATTGGGTCAGTTAATGTGTCACTATAACATGCATGCAAAATAGTTGATTCATTAAAAAATCATTTTTATGATCATAGTTGTCAATCTTGGCTGCATAAAAAATGACCAGCAGCTTCTAAAAAATACCAGTGCTGGGGACCCATACCCAGACATTCTGATTTACCTGATCTGGAGTGGGATCTAGGCATTGGTTTTTTAAAGCGACTAAGTTTATTCCAATGTGCAATTGGGTTAAGAGCTACTAGTTTAGATAACTCAACAATTTTGGGTAGCTTGGTTTTAAATCAACAGCTGAGTCATGTATGAACACAATCAGTACATGACTCTTTTGAGCACTATTCAAGAGTGGTCCTTCATTGACACTCCACACTTTTGACCTAGAATTTAAATTGCATAAAGGCATGACTTAAGAAAGTCTGGGAGGTAACATGACTTTGTTTGTGGAAAAAGTCATTCAACATTCCAAGTAACATAAAGATCTTGAAGCTGTTGAATTAATAATATTGAAAGTTAGCATCTTAACAGAGATATTCTGGTTTCATAGCTATACTACATACTGCATTGCTTTCCCAATGAATGCAAAAGACCTTATTGTCCTCATTATCTCGATCTCCAGAGGTGGTGAATTCTGTGGGCCCGGCTTCTGTATCCATCTGTGGTGGCAACTTTCTCTCATCAGGGTTGTTTGGAGATAGTGGATTATATGCTAAACCAAAGATTAAAGAATTGTCAATATAAAGTAAGAAATTTAATCCACACATTAAATTTCACATTACTAGTGAAATGGGAAATAGTCAAGAGAACTACAACATTCAGTAACCCAAAATTTCAAATTATTGAATAGGTTTTGAAAGAAAAAAGCATTAGTTCAGGAATTTTAGTTATACAAACCTGGCTTTTTAAAGGCTATCTATGATAATTATTAGCTATGTGACCCCAGACAGTTATTTAACTTTTCTGAGCTTCACTGGGTCATTATAGATGCGATGATAACATTACTGACCACGTAGAGTTGTTATGAGGGTTAAGTATGTATGCAAAGAGCTTATTACAGTGTCTGACAAATAATACTTACTCAACAAATATTATTGTTAGTATTCTACAATCATTACCATTATTTGAGTTATATAAAGAAGTATAAGACATCGTCCCTGTTCTTAGAGAATTTTGAATCTACCTAGGGACAAAAATATGTTAAAGTGAAATAATTGTTTTAGTCTACATTTCAAATAGCCAAAGCAATAGGGAACTTGAGGCAGTACAGATAAACATCACACAAATTATATGGGAAATCATCTCCTTGGCAGGTCAGAGGAAAGGGAGATAGCTTGGAATAGTTGAGACAATACTCCACTGAAAACATCGTTCTACTCTCTTTTGCATCTGTTACTAATTAACTGTGCTGCCCTTAAACAAACCACACTGCTTTGCTAGACCTCAGTTTTCCTCTCCATAAAATGAAATGGTTGAACTTTTCCAAAATTAATATTCTAGGATTCTTTGATAGAGTTAGAGGACTCAGATTTGAATAGACAGTATTCAGAACACAAAGTCAGAGCAAAATTAACAAAGGCAGAAAGGACAAGATATATCAAGTCAAGAGTGAATAATCTCACTCCAGCTGGCTGGAGCACACTTTTCAAGTGGGGGAAATCCAGCCAAGACAGACTAAATTCAGTTTCTGGAGGAGCTCGATGCCTTGCTAAGAAGTTTGGACTTTATTCTATATGCAGTGGACACAGTTTTAGGAAGATTAATCTATGATAGTGTCTAAGCCTAAACTGGAACTAGGAGAGTAGCAGGGAAATATAAAGACCATCAGCAAGGTATTATAAAATGATTTGCACTTGATCACTTGAGAGGATAGGTGGTGCAAAGTAAAGTTTGGGCAGCAGATGATTGAAGATTGGGGGCCAGAAAACTACCAGTGAGGTATGAAGGAGAGGAAGTTTGGAGTAAGAGGAAGGGGATGAGGAACTTAGCCTTTGAAATGCTGAATTTGTGTTATTCAGGTAGAACATATCCAAAACACAAAGGGAGAACACACAAAAAAAGGGGGTAGGCATGACACAGTTATACATTTGGGAGTCATCTGAATATAGAGCATAGATGAAATTTAAAAAATAGGTAAAATCCCTGAAAAAGAGGTTAGCAAAGGGTCATGCACCAACAGTGCTCTAGGTTTTATTTTTTTTTTTAATTCTTCAAGTGAGGTGATCACTGTATAGCTAACCCTGTTGAATGAAATAAAATTGAAAAACTTCACTTTGGGAATATAATATATGATTTTTACCCTCATTAATTGCCTTCCTTATTTTATTGACTAAAGTCAATGTCTTAATTTGGATTCCTCCAAAAGCAGACTCTGAGGTAAGGATTTGTCTGCAAGTAGTTTATTTGGGGACTCATTGCAAGAAGCACTGTGAGGCAGTGGAGAAGTGAGAAAAGGAAGGGAAGATAGTCAATAAAAGTGCGTTAATGAGGGGATTACCACTGTGTACAACTGGGACTCCATCTTGCTATCAATTCTCCAAGATGCTGTGGAACATGTCTTAGAATTATCCGACCAAGGAGCAAGGAAGCTGGGTTATTTATTCAACATCTCCCATCTTATTTGTTAAGGGTGGCCTGTGGGATGTCAATTCCCCAGTATTTCCTGTCTGCCCCTGTAGGGGGCAATCAGAGAACACCCTCAAGCAGAGAGAGGTAGGGCTCTGTTGCCACATATTGGAACTGTTGGAGACCTCCAAGGTGAGTCAAGATGATATAGATGAAGTGCCAACAGTAATGGCTGCTAGAGGCAAACCATTACGGTTTGTTTGTATGCCCTGCCCACATACAACTGTCACAAGAATGGGGTAAAAATGGTGTTTTCTGGGCAACAAACCTCCCAGTGAGGTCACATTCACAAAAAAAGTGGATGACATTGAGGCTTCTTAGGTTTCAAATGGATTCACTTATGATCTTCATACAGGAAATCAAATAATTAAATTTAAATTTCTAAAGCAAAATATGTGACAGAAGTCATTTATTTCCCTTTGAAAATAAATAAAATGGTTTGTGTGTGTGTGAATGTGTGTGTAGGGGGGGTATGTGTGTGTTTGAATGGTGTGTGAAGATAGAAGCACCACAACATTATATAGCCACAGGCTTATACCTTTGCCAGAGAATTTACTATTAATCTCAAAGAGAGCTGTACTCACAGGACATATACATGTATGGGGGATAATAACCTTGATTTTCTTTTGACATGACTTTATTGGATATGTGGATACAGAAAAATTTGCCCAGCCAAAGGAATATAATGGCTTTCTTTTTGATGTCTGGTCTTGATATTCCAATTCTACCATGCACATAAATATTTGTCACCAGGTATAAAATGACCCAGAGATGATGATTCGGGCAACCCATCTATTTCTAATACTGTGGCCACAGATGTAAACAGATGACATTCTCATTTCTTCAATTGTTAGGTTGGCAATCTGCTAGTCATTCCTGACAAAGTAAAAACAGTTTTCTACAAAGTATGCAGAGAATAACTTCATGTGAAAATGCAGCTTCAAACACTATAATCATAGTGCATATAAGTGTTTGATGCCACTCAGCTGAGAATGAACCATAGCCATAGATCATAAGTAGTTTGTTTTTTCATTAATGTGGACTGGCTGGCAAGATATCCCACCAAACCCCTAGAAGACTGGATGTGGAAGTAATCATTTACCATGGTCTGCGCTGACAAGATTGCTGCAGTGATGAATTGGCACCCAGGGAACTCATAGATGATGAATTGCAATAAGGCTTGTTTCACTAAGAGATGCCTCATATCCACATAATTTGATTTATGAATTTTTCAGCATTGTAGTTGATCTGCATATCATGTATTTTATAGAATTATATTCAAGAAAAATAAGATAAAAAAAGACATCAAAATGATATGGCATAATACAGTCCAACCGTATCCCCAAAACAGTACGTGGAAATCACATTGTTCTGAGCAGGCAGAACAGTGAGTGTTTCCTCAAAAGGCAATGATGACTGTTAGGCCAAAGTCATTCAGGAATCCACACAACGCAGCGAGTCATGGTTTAAGTAGAGAGTTTAAGGTTTATTAGAGGAAGAAAGCAGAAGAAAGCAGGTGGGAGCCAGCAAAAAGAAAGAAAGAAAAATGGCTCTGGCCCTCTATCTGAGAGCAGCATTTTTTAAAGGAAAAACCACATGGGGAGGGAAGGGTGTCCTGTGCTTTGAGTGGGTGAGGGCTTATCAACTTCTGAGCTACTGGTTACTAGGGTTCTAACACACTACTCTTCTTTGATGTGCACTGTATTATCCATGTGGAGGAAGCAGGCCTTTTGGCTTGTTTGTGGTTGTTCATCTTATGGACATATCTGACCTTGCCTTACCCGCCTTTGAGGTGCCACTGTGGCTGGAACAGCCTTGAGCAGCCTTCATTCTTTAGTTTATGGGGCACCTATTTTCTGTGAGATAAGCAGCAGGGCCCCTGGATCAGACATTCCTTCTATATGTTAGACTCTTCTTTCTGGGGTCTGACAATGACCACTAATCTACTGAAATATCCTTTAGGAATTATCACAGAAAGCAGATGGAAACAGATTTTGTGGGGCTTGCCTGTAGATTCGAAAGCCTTTCCAATAAAACCAACAGCTAATATGGATGCTACTGAAAAGGCTGCTGTCAAAATAGCTACATTCTCAGAAGCCAAACTCAACATTCATATATAAAAACACACCCATAGCAGAACAAGCTTTTCCTATTATGGAAAAATTATAGGAGGATGTAAATATGATATGCTGAGCAGACTATTTACTGAGGTCACCAACAAACTCCTTTTTTCATTTAGGAAGCCCTCATTAGCACTCCAGGGTCAAAACACCATATTTATCTTGATGGTAACCACATATGAATTTGGGTATTCTCATTTAATTCAAGCTAGTCCACCCATTCAGCACTTTTCAATTTGTAAGCACAATGCTGCCGATTGAGGCATGGCATGGTCTTCTAATACTTAAGAGACTTTTGAGAATTGCAGAGAAGTCACAGTTCCTTCAATCTTTAGCAGTCAATCACCCTTATTCTAATTGATTTGGGAAAGAGCAGGCCTCCTGAAAGAAGTTCTTAAGGCTCAGATTGTTTAGATGGTATTGTAAGCAAACTAAATAGCTGAGCAATTTAATTTCTCCAACCCTGGCTCGTGCTTCCTAAATAGGAGCCACAGCTCACAGGAGCCTGAAACATCACAAATATTGATTACGCTGCATTTTCTTCTGAGTGTAATGGGTCTGGTAGACAATTTTTCATATTCAAAGAGTGCAGTTATGAAAAACATTTTTTAAAAAAACAGGATATTTTTAAAGGAAATTTTGTTTGGGATACTTTTTGATGGAATTGTCAAAGCACTAGTCCCTCCTCCTTTCAAGCTATGAAGATTTCATCTCAAATTTTATTACCACAAAGCACAGCCACAGAGAGAATCTGTGCCTATCTTTAAATATATTTTCATAAATAATTTTCCATACTTCCATTGGCACAATAATATTTAAAGAGTACAATAATTGTTAAGAGA
The DNA here is from genome assembly GCF_015220235.1 of Choloepus didactylus. Classification (NCBI taxonomy): domain Eukaryota; kingdom Metazoa; phylum Chordata; class Mammalia; order Pilosa; family Megalonychidae; genus Choloepus; species Choloepus didactylus. The sequence continues at coordinate 178,963,447 of NC_051334.1, forward strand.
ATGTGGCATTGGGGGATACCTACTAATTATCTATCTTCTATCTATCCATCTTTCCATCTATGTATGACTGTGTGTATGTAAGTAAAATAAAATAAAGTGAAACTAAGAACTAGAAAAAAATTCAAGAAGGATACTAATTAAAGAGGAATGAGGGTAGAAGAAAAAGAGAGGGAGAGAGATTCTGTAGAACACTGATAGATAAATCCAACAAGATGCCCTGCCAAGTACATCACACAGGGAATCAGTAAACCTGCCTTAAATTAGGCTTTGTGCATCAGAGCTTACTTAGACATTCACACTACCCCTCTAGCCTTGGTTTCCTCATCTGTAAAATAAATAAAGGAGTATATAGAGTTAGATATCCTTTTCAACTCAAGCTTACAAACTCTAATATATATTTCTAACATCCAGATTCAGTTCTCCAAGTTTTCAAATTCAGAAACAGCAGTGCTCAGCCTGATGGTATCTCAATCCCAATTTTCAGAAATTAGGAAAAAATTATTTTTGAATAAATTTTTATGCATGGAGCATTTTCTTAATCTGTATTTCAAATATAAACTATTTTGAGTGAATTTGCTTTAAAATTTTTAATTTAACTGTCTGGAGGGTTTTTGCTTATGTGGTGCCACATGAAATGGTTTTTCCACTTTTCATTAACTCTTCTTGTGACATATAGACATTACTTTTACCAGTATTGAAGAGAAAGCCTGCTGTATGCCTGTTCTAGTTTGCTAATGCTGCAGAACGCAAAACACCAGAGATGGATAGGCTTTTATAAAACGGGGGTTTATTTCACTCAGCTTCTGGTTTCTTGGAACCCAAGAGTTCAGTTCTAAGTTTATCTCTTTCCGCTCGCATTTTACTATAAGCTGCAAGGAGAAGCCAGGGTACCTCCTCCACATGTCATCTGGAGATCTCCTCAGCTAAGTATTCCAGGTTGTCGCTTTCAAATTCTTCCTTCCATCTGACACGAGGACTCAATTTTGCCAAATTCTGTGCCACTTTAAAACAAGGATCGCCTTTCTTCCAGTTTACAACAACATCTGCCCCACAAAACTACAAAGATAATGGTATTTGGGGGACACAATACATTCAAACCGGCACAATGCCCTTTAGAGGCAAGGCTTCAGCCAGCAGGTATCAAAGCCCCAAGATCTATATCACCACTATACAGGGCTGAGGCCTCCTGACCTATCCCACTCTAACTCACTGATGAAGACAGTTGACAAAGCAAAACTTTACACTTTCCCCATGTCTGAGTTTTCCAGGCTATGATTGCAAATACCACACCATGGTTTGGCTTAAACAGCAGTAATTTATGGGTTCAAAAAGTCAATATATCAGCAAGGCTTTCTTTTTACCCAAAATCTATGGTGTTGTGGTACTGGCTGCTGGTAATCCTTGGAATTCCTTGGTTTGTATCTCTGCTTCCCATCACATGGTGATGTCCTCTCCTTTTGTGTGCTCTTCCAGCTTCTACTGATTTCTGGCTGCTCTGTGAGGCCTTCTCCAACTTCTGGTTTCTTGTTTTTATAAGGCCTTTAATAATATGTATTCAGACCCATCCTCATTCAGTTGGACCACATCTTAACTAAAAATAACATCTTCACAAGGTTCTATTTATGATGGATTCACACCCACAGTAATGCTGATTGAGACTTTAGAATATGTCTAAACTGTGGCACATAATTCAATCTATCACACTCCTGACTTTTTCTAAGCATCTTAAATGCAAATGCAATTTTGTGTCTTATGAAATATATGTCCAAATAAATTTTTTTCGCAAAATAAAGTCTTTCATATCTGCAAACAGAAGCTATTTTGTTGCCATTGTGTTTGTCTTTCCTGTTGTTCTATTTTTCCCTTTTTTGTTGATGTATAAACCAAAAGCCCTACTCTACCATTAAGGATATGGATGTGGAAGGAAATTTCTAAGTATTACAATATATACACATCATAAAGGTATAAATTATCCCATAATTAATATGTAAATACAACACATTTTCAATTATAAGTCAAATGGATTTTTTAAAACTTAGACACAATGATTTAAAATATTATTATGATAGGGAAATGCTCAATGTCAGCTAAGGAAGGGTAAAAGAGAAATATAGTAAGGAGGAGAAAAAGGGGAGCTTGCCCTACTGGATATTTATCTATATTAATATAGAACCTTATATTATATCATTCCCCTGAGTGAATTCCACTTGTACTAATGACTTCTTAGAAGAAAGTCCACAAGACTCTATGTACATCTAAGGGAGAATGATCTTTCCATAATACTTCTACAAATCCAGAGGTAGTATGATAATTAGGTTCATGTGTCAGCTTGGCCAGGTGATGGTGTCCAGCTCTCTGGTCAAGCAAACACTGGCCTAACCATTACTGCAAGGACATTTGTGGCTGGTTAATAAACTAGAAGGCTGGTTTATTAAATCATCAGTCAATTGACTGCACCTGTGACTGATTACATCAATGAAGGGCATCCCTTCCACAATGTGATACATTAATGAAGGGCATACCTTCCACAATATGAGAATTCAGTCAACTGGATTTAATCCAATCAGTTTAAGACTTTTAAGGGAGAAGAGAGAGAACTTTCACTTCCTCTTCAGTCAGCCAGCCGCCTCTCCTGGGGAGTTCATCAAAGACCTTCCAGCTTGCTGCCTGCCCTATGGAATTTGGACTTGTGCATCCTGCCCTACAGAGTTTGGACTCATGCATCCTGCCATACAGAATTTGGACTCATGCATCCTGCCCTATGGAATTTAGACTTGTGCATCCCCACAGTTATGTGAGATACTTTTATAAAATCTCATATTTACCAATATCTCCTGCTCGTTCTATTTCCCTAGAGAACCCTAACTAATACAGCTTGGTACCTGGAGTGGTTCTTGAGAAACAGAATCTTAAAATGGGCTTTTACAATTGGTTTTCTACTCTGATTAGATTCAAAGGCACTAATGACTCCATTTCCAATAATCAAGATGGCATTGACAGTCCATGGCATGAGGTGGCAATGGAGATATGCAAAATATCACCGTTTGATTCCCCTAATCATACTCTTGTACAAGGCAAGGCTCTGGGTGACAATGTTTTTGACACCTTAACAGAGTTTTGTGGAGTTAAGAGGTTAATGATGTTGGCTGGTTGTTCTTATATACATTGTATAAAGTTGTAAGAGAAAGGGAGAAGCTGAAGGTTTCAAATTTAAAACTTAAATGCTGTATGACAGATGTAAAGGTTTTTATGTGTGCCCTGAAAGAAAATCTTATTTCCTGTAGCTGCAGACTTGAGATCTCTGAAAACCAGACCCAGAGCCTCATTGTATGAGTAGCAGATTTACAGCATAAACTAAAATCTCAACCTTGCAGGATGTCTTCTTTAAAGTAAAGACATTGATTGGAAACAAATGGGATCCTGAAAATTAGGATGGGAACATATGGATTGATAATAATAGCAGTGAGGACATTGGTTCCCTGGATTCTGCTGAGTCATTGTTAGATATACCTGTAGTGGTCTGACCCGAGGAAACAGCCCCCTTACCTCCAGTCTGCCCTGAGGAATCTGCCATCCAAACTCCACCTAAAGAGGATAACACTTCAGTGCTTGCTAAACCTGTAATCACCTCCCTTGAGGAAGCAGCCCTCACTTCTCTGTCTGGAGAGATTAATCCTGTTTAACCAGATGAAACTGCAATGGAATGTCCTGAGATAAATGGCTTGAAAGATACTTATTCTGTTCATGACCCACCCCCACCACCACTCTTTACTTCAAGACGTATAACTAGACTAAAGTCCCAACAGGCCCTGAAGGGTAAAGTACAAAGTGCGACCCATGAGGAAGTATGCTACACTCCAAAAGAACTGCATGAGTTTTCCAATTTATACAGACAGAAATCAGGGGACTATGTGTGGGAATGGTTATTAAGGGTATGGTATAATGGAAGGAAGATAAAGTTAGATCAGCCTGAATTTATTGATATGGGCCCACTAAGCAGAGTTTCTGCTTTCAATGTTTTAGCTTAAGAGGTTAGAAACGGCAATAACAGTTTGGGCAGTTGGCTGAAACATGGATCAAAAGGTGGCTGGCATTACTTAAGGTTGAAATGCCAGAACTTCCCTGGTATAATGTAACAGAGGGGATTCAAAGGCTTAGAGAGATTGGAATGTTAGAGTGGATTTATCATGGAAGACCTGCTCACACACCCCTGGAATGTCCAGAGGATACACCTTTTACCAGGACTATGAGGAATAAATTTGTGAGTCTAGACCCATCATCCCTGAAGAACTCTGTAGTTGCCCTTCTCTGTAGGTCAGATATTACTGTGGGAACTGTTGTAACTGAGCTGGAATCCTTAAACACAATGGAGATAATCAGATCCTGAGTCTGCAGAAACCACGTGACAGCAGTTAATCGCCAAAGGCAAGATGAGTGTGACTATCATAATGAGAAACAAGTTCAAGTCAGCAGTCAAAATAATCTGACTCACAGAGACTTATGGCATTGGCAGTAAATCATGGAGTACCTAGAAATAAAACAGATGTGCAGCCTACTAAATTCTTCTTTGATCTGTATAAGCAGAAGAATTTTAGTTCAAGTCAACGAAAGTCTGGCCTGTATTACAGAAACAGAGAGTCGCAGCCCCTTAATCAATTCCCAGACTTGAGAGAGTTTACAGACCCAAAGCCCCTTGAATAAGGGGAAGGCCGGGTACCCTTGGGGAAGGACCCTGTTACACTGCCAAAAATTTATACTGTTAATCTTCCTCCCAGTCTTCCCCAGGGGGACCTATGGCCTATTACCAGGGTAACTGTGCATTGGGGAAAAGGAAATGATCAGATATTTCAGGGATATTAGACACTGGTTCAGAAGTGACATTAATTCCAGAAGACCCAAAACATCACTCTGGTCCACCAGTCAGAGTAGGGACCTATGGAGGTCAGGTGATTGATGGAATTTTAGCTCAGGTCCATCTCACAGTAAGTCCACTGGGTCCCCATACCCATTCTGTGGTTATTTCCCCAGTTCTGGAATGCATAATTGAAATAGACATACTCAGCAACTGGCAGAATCCCCACATTGGTTCCCTGACACATGGAGTGAGGGCTATTATTGTAGGAAAGGCCAAGTGGAAGCCACTAGAACTGCTCCTGCCTAGCAAAATAGTGAATTAGAAGCAATACTGGATTCCTGCAGGGATTACAGAGATTAATGCCACTCTTAAAAACTTGAAGGATGTAGGGGTGGTGATTCCTACCACATCCCCATTCAACTCTCCTATTTGGCCTGTGCAGAAAACAGATGGGTCTTGGAGGATAACAGTGGATTATTGTAAGCTTAACCAGGTGGTGACTCTAATTGCAGCTGCTGTTCCAGATGTGGTATCATTGCTTGAGCAAATCAACACATCCCCTAGTACCTGGTATGCAGCTATTGGTCTGGCAAATGCTTTTTACTCAACAACTGTTAGTAAGGGCCACCAGAAACAGTTTGCATTCAGCTGGCAAGGCTAGCAGTATAACTTCACTCTCCTACCTCAGGGGTATATTAATTCGCCAGCCTTATGTCATAATATTGTCCACAGGGAGCTTGTTCATTTCTCCCTCCCACAAGACATCACACTGGTCCATTATATTGATGATATCTTGTTAATTGGACCTAGTGAGCAAGAAGTAGCAACTACTCTAGACTTACCGGTAAGACATTTGCGTGTCAGAGGATGGGAGATAAATACAACAAAAATACAGGGGCCTTCCAACTCAGTAAAATTTCTAGGTCTCCAGTGGTGTGGGGCCTGTCGAGATATCCCTTCTAAAGTGAAGGACAAGCTGTTGCATCTGGGCCCTCCTAAGACCAAAAAAGAGGCATGATGCCTAGTTGGCCTCTTTGGATTTTGGAGACAGCATATTCCTCATTTGGGTCTGCTACTCTGGCCCATTTGCCAAGTGACCAGGAAAGCTTCTAGTTTTGAGTGGGAACTGGAACAAGATGAGGCTCTGTGACAGGTCTAGGCTGCTGTGCAAGCTGCTCTGCCACTTGGACCATATGATCCAGCATATCCAATGGTGCTGCACCAGTGGCAGGCCCCTATAGGAGAATCACAACGCAGGCCCTTAGGATTTTGGAGTAAAGCCTTGCCATCCTCTGCATATAACTACTCTCCTTTTGAGAAACATCTTTTGGCTTGCTACTGGGCCTTAGTAGAGACAGAACGCTTAACCATGGGCGACCAAGTTACCATGAGACCTGAGTTACCTATCAAGAGTTGGGTGTTGTCTGACCCGCCTAGCCATAAAGTTGGGCATGCACAGCAGCACTCCATAATAAAATGGAAATGGTATATATGAGATAGGGCTCGAGTGGGTCCTGAAGGCACAAGTAAGTTACATGAGGATGTGGCACAAATGCCCAAACTTGGACTTGTACACAGGACAGCTGAGTATTGTTAGGTGAAACATATGTCTGTTATTGTGTCCTATTTAGAGATTAAGTATGGTTAAAGTGATGCATATAGCTGCCAAGTTCACAAGAGGTGGATTGTGAAAGTTAGGCGCATGTGTCAACTTGGCCAGGTGATGGTACCCAAGGGTCTGATCAAGGAAGCAGTAGCCTAACTGTTGTTGCAAGGACATTTGTGTCTGGTTAATAGACCAGAAGGCTGTTTTATTAAATCATCAGTCAACTAATTGTATCTGTGGCTGTGTACATCAACAAAGGGTGTGCCTTCCGCAATAAGAGAATTCAATCAGCTGGATTAAACCAATCAGTTGAAGACACTTAAGGGAGAAGAAAGAGAACTTCCACTTCCTCTTCAGTCAGTCAGCCTCTCCTGGGGAGTTCATCAAGGACCTACATCAGAGTTGCCAGCTTGCTGCCTGCCCTACGGAATGTGGACTTGTGCATCCTGCCCTACAGAGTTTGAACTCGTGCATCCTGCCCTATGGAATTTGGACTTGTGCTCCCCACAGTTGCGTGAGATACTTTTATAAAATCTCAAGATTATGGAACTTTGAATAAGAAGTGAGATATGGTAGGTCTGTATAGGTTAGAGTGAAATAGCAACACATCCCAAAGTAATTTGGGTGGAGAATAAAAATATATATTCGGGGCCACCCTAAGGATCTGGGGGAGGAGGCAGAGGTGTTGGACTTCCTTACCTGGGTTATTGCTGATGTTCTCAAAAACACTGGGGACTGATGGCTTGGTATGCCAAGCCCTGTGTCTTGGGGCTCACCCCTATCAAGCTTGTTACTGCAAAGGAGAGGCTAAACCTCCTTATAATTGTGCCTAAGTGTCTCCCCCTGAGTGCCTCTTTGCTGCTCAGATGTGGCCCTCTCTCTCTAACTAAGCCACCATGGCAGGTGAACTCACTGCCCTCCCCCCTACATGGGACCTGACTCCCAGGGGTGTAAATTACCCCGGCAATGCAGGATATGACTCCCGGGGGTGAATATGGACCCAGCATCATGGGATTGAGAACATCTTCTTGAGCAAAAGGGGGATGCAAAATGAAACATCACTGGCTGAGAGATTTCAAATGGAGTTGAGGTCACTCTGGTGGACATTCTTATGCACTATATAGATAACACTTTTTAGGCTTTAATGTATTGGAATAGCTAGAAATAAATACCTGAAACTACCAAACTCCAACCCAGTAGACTTGACTCTTGAGATGCTTGTATAACAATGTAGCTTACAAGGAGTGACAGTGTGATTGTGAAAACCTCGTGGATCACACTCCCTTTATCCAGTGTATGGATGGACAAGTAGATAAATGGGGACAAAAACTAAATGAAAAAGATGGTGGGATTGGGGGGGGATAATTTGGGTGTTCTTTTTAACTTTTATTTTTTGCTCTGATTCTGATTCTTTCTGGTGTAAGGGAATTGTTCAAAAGTAGATTGGGGAATAGGAGGCAAGATGGCAGAGTGGTGAGGTGTATGTTTTAGTTATTTCTCCAGGGAAGTAGGTAGAAAGCCAGGAACTGTGTGGACTGGACACCGCAGAGCAATTTGACTTTGGGCATACTTCATACAACACTCATGAACATGAGGAACTGCTGAGATCAGTGAAATCTGTAAGTTTTTGTGGCCAGGGGACCCATGCCCCTCGCTGCCAGGCTCAGTCTGATGGGAGGAGGGGCCGTCAGCGCTGGGAATGAGAAGGGAGAACTGCAGTGGCAACTCTTATCGGAAACTCATTCTACTGATCCAAACTCCAATCATAGATAGACTGAGACCAGAAACCAGAGAATCTGGGAGCAGCCAGCCCAGCAGAGAGGAGATAGGGATAGCAAAAACAGCAAGAAAAACCCCAAAAATAAAAGCGGAGGCTTTTTGGAGTTCTGGTGAACATAGAAAAGGGAAGGGCAGAGCTCAGGCCCTGAGGCTCATATGCAAATCTAGAAGAAAAACAGTCTCACTACCCCTGGACCTTTCCTTAATGGCCCTAATTGCTTTGTCTCTTAGCATTTCAATAACCCATTAGATCTGCAAGGAGGGCCCTTTTTTTTTTTTATCTTTTTTTCCGTTTCTAAAACAATTACTCTAAGAAGCCCGATACAGAAAGCCTCAAAGACTTGCAATTTGGGCAGGTCAAGACAAGAGCAGAACTAAGAGAGCTCTGAGACAAAAGGCAATAATCCAGTGGCTGAGAAAATTCACTAAACACCACAACTTCCCAAGAAAAGCGGGGTGTCCTCTCACAGCCATCTTCCCAGTGGGCAGGGAACACTCCTGCCCGTTGCCAGCCCCATAGCCCAGAGCTGCCCCAGACAGCCCAGTGTGACAGAAGTGCTTCCAATAACACACACACACCGCAAAATCAGGTGTGGACATTAGCCTTCCCTGCACCCTCAGCTGGTTGTCCCAGAGTTGGGAAGGTGGAGCAGTGTGAATTAACACTCCGCATTCAGCCATCCTTTCAGCAGACTGGGAGCCTCCCTACACAGCCCTGCAGACCAGAATTGCCCAGGGGGAAGGCACTCACCTGTGACATAGCACAGTCATCCCTCAACAGAGGACATGGGAGTACACGGCCTGAAAGAGGGACCCACTCGCAAGTCTCAGGGGCCATATGCCAAAACCAAGGACTTGTGGGTCAGCGGCAGAGACAAACTGTGGCAGGACTGAATTGCAGGATTAGACTATTGCAGCAGCTTTAAAACTCCAGGAACACCAGGGAGATTTGATTGTTAGAGCCGCCCCCTCTCCTTGACCACCCAGACACATGCCCCATATACAGGGCGGGCAACACCAACTACACACACAAGCTTGGTACACCAATTGGACCCCACAAGACTCACTCCCCCACTACAAAACTTTCCAAAAAGAACTGACACCAATCTTACTTAAACTCTTTCAAAACATCAAAGAAAATGGAACACTACCTAACTCATTTTATGAAGCTAACATCAATCTAATACCAAAACCAGGCAAAGATGCTACAAAAAAGGAAAACTGCCAGCCAATCTCCCTAATGAATACAGATGCAAAAATCCTCAACAAAATACTTGCAAATCGAATCCAAGGACACATTAAAAAAATCATACACCATGACCAAGTGGGTTTCATTCCAGGCATGCAAGGATGGTTCAACATAAGAAAATCAATCAATGTATTACAACACATTAACAAATCAAAAGGGAAAAATCAAATGTTCATCTCAATAGATGCTGAAAAAAACATTCAACAAAATCCAACATCCCTTTTTGGTAAAAACACTTCAAAAGGCAGTAACTGAAGGAAACTTCCTCAATTTGATAAAGAGCATAAATGAAAAACCCACAGCCAGCATAGTACTCAATGGTGAGAGACTGAAAGCCTTCCCTCTAAGATCAGGAACAAGACAAGGATGCCCGCTATCACCACTGTTATTCAACATTGTGCTGGAAGTGCTAGCCAGGGAAATCCAGCAAGACAAAGAAATGAAAGGCATCCAAATTGGAAAGGAAGAAGTAAAACTGTCATTGTTTGCAGATGATATGATCTTATATCTGGAAAACCCTGAGAAATCAACGATACAGCTACTAGAGCTAATAAATTTAGCAAAGTAGCGGGATACAAGATTAATACACATAAGTCAGTCATGTTTCTATAAGCTAGAAATGAACAAAGTGAAGAGACACTCAAGAAAAAGATCCCATTTTCAATAGCAACAAAAAAAATCATGTACCTAGGAATAAACTTAACCAAAGCTGTAAAAGACCTATACAAAGAAAACTACATAACTCTACTAAAAGAAATAGAAGGGGACCTTAAAAGATGGAAAAACATTCCACGTTCATCGATAGGAAGGCTAAATGTCATTAAGATGTCAATTCTACCCAAACTCATCTACAGATTCAATGCAATCCCAATCAAAATTCCAACAACCTAATTTGCAGACTTGGAAAAGCTAGTAATCAAATTTATTTGGAAAGGGAAGATGCCTCGAATTGCTAAAGACACTCTAAAAAAGAAAAACAAAGTGGGAGGACTTAACACTCTCCGACTTTGAAGTTTATTATAAAGCCACAGTTGTCAAAACAGCATGGTACTGGCACAAAGATAGACATATAGATCAAAGGAATTGAATTGAGAATTCGGAGATAGACCCCCAGATCTATGGCCAACTGATCTTTGATAAGGCACCCAAAGTCACTGAACTGGGTCATAATGGTCTTTTCAACAAATGGGGCTGGGAGAGTTGGATATCCATATCCAAAAGAATGAAAGAGGACCCCTACCTCACACCCTACACAAAAATTAACTCAAAATGGATCAAAGATCTCAATATAAAAGAAAGTACCATAAAACTCCTAGAAGATAATGTAGGAAAACATCTTCAAGACCTTGTATTAGGCGGCCACTTCCTAGACTTTACATCCAAAGCACAAGCAACAAAAGAAAAAATAGATAAATGGGAACTCCTCAAGCTTAGAAGTTTCTGTACCTTAAAGGAATTTTCCAAGAAGGTAAAGAGGCAGTCAACTCAATGGGAAAAAGTTTTTGGAAACCATGTATCTGACAAAAGACTGATATCTTGCATATATAAAGAAATCCTACAACTCAATGATGATAGTACAGACAGCCCAATTATAAAAAAAATGGGCAAAAGACATGAAAAGACAGTTCTCTGAAGAGGAAATACAAATGGCCAAGAAACACATGAAAAATGTTCAGCTTCACTAGCTATTAGAGAGATGCAAATTAAGACCACAATGAGATGCCATCTCACACCAATTAGAATGGCTGCCACTAAACAAACAGGAAACTACAAATGCTGGAGGGGATGTGGAGAAATTGGAACTCTTATTTATTGTTGGTGGGACTGTATAATCATTCAGCCACTCTGGAAGTCAGTCTGGCAGTTCCTTAGAAAACTAGATATAGAGTTACCCTTCGATCCAGCAATTGCACTTCTTGGTATATACCCAGAAGATCTGAAAGCAGTGACACGAACAGGTATCTGCATGCCAATGTTCGTAGCAGCATTATTCACAATTGCCAAGAGACAGAAACAACCCAAATGTCCTTCAACAGATGAGTGGATAAATAAAATGTGGTATATACACACGATGGAATACTACGCGGCAGTAAGAAGGAACGATCTCGTGAAACATGACAACATGGATGAACCTTGAAGACATAATGCTGAGCGAAATAAGCCAGGCACAAAAAGAGAAATATTATATGCTACCACTAATGTGAACTTTGAAAAATGTAAAACAAATGGTTTATAATGTAGAATGTAGGGGAACTAGCGATAGCGAGCAATTAAGGAAGGGGGAACGATTATCCAATAAGAACAGATAAGTTATCGTGGGTAATTTTAACGTTCTGGGAATGCCCAGGAATGACTATGGTCTGTTAATTTCTGATGGATATAGTAAGAACAAACTCACAGAAATGTTGCTATATTAGGTTACTTTCTTGGGGTAGAGTAGGAACATGTTGGAAGTGAAGTAGTTATCTTAGGTTAGTTGTCTTTTTCTTACTCCCTTGTTATGGTCTCTTTGAAATGTTCTTTTATTGTATGTTTTTTTTAATTTTTTTAATTTTTTTAATTTTTTTATTTTTTATACAGTTGATTTAAAAAAAAGTTTAAAAAAAAAAGGAAAAAAATATGCAGAGCCCCCTTGAGTTGCTGGTGGAGAATGCAGGGGTATTGGCCTGCCCCACCTCAGTGGTTGCTAATGTGCTCACAGACATAGGGGATTGGTGGTTTGATGGGTTGGGCCCTCTACCACAGGACTTGCCCTTGGCAAGACTGTTGCTGCAAAGGAGAGGCTAGGCCTCCCTATAACTGTGCCTAAGAGCCTCCTCCCGAATGCCTCTTTGTTGCTCAGATGTGGCCCTCTCTCTCTAGCTAAGCCAACTTGGCAGGTGAAATCAATGCCCCCCACCCCCCACGTGGGATCTGACACCCAGGGGAGTGAATCTCCCTGGCAACGTGGAATATGACTCCCGGGAAGGAATGTAGACCCGGCATTGTGGGATGGAGAACATCTTCTTGACCAAAAGGGGGAAATGAAAGGAAATGAAATAAGCTTCAGTGGCAGAGAGATTCAAAAAGGAGCCAAGAGGTCACTCTGGTGGGCACTCTTACGCACAATATAGACAACCCTTTTTAGGTTCTAATGAATTGGGGTAGCTGGCGGTAGATACCTGAAACTATCAAACTACAACCCAGAACCCATGAATCTTGAAGACGATTGTATAAAAATGTCTTCATTCTTATGAGGGGTGACAATGCGATTGGGAAAGCCATATGGACCACACTCCCCTTTGTCCAGTGTATGGATGGATGAGTAGAAAAATGGGGGAAGGAAACAAACAAACAGACAGACAAAGGTACCCAGTGTTCTTTCTTACTTTAATTGCTCTTTTTCACTTTAATTATTATTCTTGTTATTTTTGTGTGTGTGGTAATGAAGCTGTCAGGGATTGATTTTGGTGATGAATGTACAACTATGTAATGGTACTGTGAACAATCGAATGCATGATTTGTTTTGTATGACTGCGTGATATGTGAATATACCTCAATAAAATGAATATTAAAAAAATAGATTGGGGTGATGAATGTACAATTATACGATGGTACTGTGAACAGTTTGTTGTACACCATGGATGATTGTATGGTATGTGAATATGTCTCAATAAAACTGAATTAAAAAAAAAAAACATTTGTCAAATCAAAAAAAAAAAAAAAAAACTCATGTTTACCAGTATCTCCTGTTGGTTCTGTTTCCCTAGAGAACCCTAATACAGTTAGTAATGAAAAGATAGACATAGTAAAGTATATAAAAATGAAAAATTATCAAAAATGCCATAAAATTTATGAACTATAGAGATGAAGTATACCCAGTTCCCTGAATGTTAAAATATTGACAAACTGTAGTACAATGTCACAACCAGGATATTGACATTGATAGAGAAAAGATACAGAATAGTTTAATCACCACAAGGATCCTTCCTGTTGTCTGTTTATAACCACACCCAACTCCTGTCTACCCCTCATTAACCCCTGGAAACCACTAATATGTTCTCCATTTCTAAAATTTCATCACCTCAAGAATGTTATATAAATGGGGTCATACAGTATGCAATCTTTTGGGATTGAGTTTATTCATTCAGCATAATTCCCTGAAGATTGTTCCAAGTTGTTGCATACATGTATCAATAGTTTGTTCCTCTTAATTTCTGAGTAGTATTCCATGGTGTGGATGTAACAGTTTGTTTAACCATTCACCCATTGAAGGTAATCTGGATTATTTCCAGTTTTTGGACATTACAAATAACGTTATTAACACTCATATACAGATTTCTTGTGTGAACATGTATTCTTTCCAAATTGTTTTCCAGTGTTGCTGCACCATTTTACATTACTATCAGCAATATATGATTGACCCCTTTCCTCCACATCCTTACCAGCATTTGGTATTGTCACTATTTTTTATTTTAGCCATTCAGATAGCCTTGTAGTGATATTCCATTGTGGTTTTCATTTGCATTTCCATGATGGATGATGATGTTGAACATCTTTTAATGTGCTTATTTGCAATCTGTGTATCCTCTTACGTGAAATGTCCATGTCTTTGGACCATTTTCTAATTGGATTTTTTTACTGTTGAGTTTTATGAGTTCTTTATACCTTCTAGATACAAGTGTTTGGTCAGATATGTGGCTTACAAATATGTTCTCCCTGTCAGCACTTTGTCTTTCCAGCATCTTATCAGGGTCATTTACAAAGCAATTAAAAATATATGAGGTCCAATTAATGATTTTTTCCTTTTCAGGATGATGCATTTAGTGTCAAGTCTATGAGCTCTTTCTCTAGAACTAGATAAAAAAGACTTTCCCCTATGTTTGATCTAAAACTTTTGTCCTAGTCGTTCATAGTTGCTATGACAAATGCCACACAATGGGTTAGCTTAAACAACAAGCATCTATATGTCTGGCAGTTTTGGAGACTAAAAGTCCAAAATCAAGGCATTGGAGAGGCTATGCCTTCTCCTCAAAGTCTGTAGCATTCTGGTGCTGGCTTGCCACAATTCTTGGGGTTACTTGGCTTGTATTTAAGTCTCCTGTCACATGGCAATGTCCTTGATCTCCTCCTGTATTTCTCTGACTCTGTACAAATTTCTTCTGCTTATAAAGGACTCCAGTAATATACATTAAGGCACACCTTGATTCAGTTGGGACATGCCTAAATAGGATCTTAGAAGATCCTATTCACAAATATGTCCACACCTTAACTAATAATACATCTTCAAAGGGTCCTGTTTACAAATGGGTTCATCCACACAGGAACATGGATTAAGATTAAGAATAAGTCTGTTGGGATACATAATTCACATATTTTATAGTTCTACATTTTACATTTAAATTTGTGATCCATTTTGAGATAAGTTTTATAAAAGATGTGAAATTTAGTTCCAGGTTCCTCTTTTTCCTATGGATATCCAATTTTTCCAACACCATTTGTTGAAAAGATTGTTCTTCCTCCATTAGATTGCTTTTGCTACTTTGCAAAATCAGCTGAGCATATGTGTGTGAGTCTATTAATAGAATCTCTATTCTGTTCCATTGATCTATGTGTCTATCCTTCCACCAATTCCACATTGTCTTAGTTACTGTAGCTATATAATCCTTAATATCAAGTAGAGTGATTACACCTGCTTTATTCTCCTGTTTCAAGATTGTTTTAGCTATTTTAGGGATATATCTTTCCATATAATTTTTAGAATAAACTGTCTATATTTATGAAAAAGTATGCCTGATTTTGATAGGAATTGTGTTAAACCTATAGATCAATTTTGGTAGAATTTTTATGTTTACCATATTGAGGTTTACAATCTATGAACACAGTATGTCCCTCCATTTCTGTAGGTGTTATATGATTTCTTTCATCAGCATTTTGTAAATTTCAGTATACAGATGATGTACTTCTTTTGTTATTTATTTCTAAGTATCTCTTGAGAGTGATTGTAAATAATGGTGTTCCCAATTTATTTTCACAAGTTCATAGTATATAGAAATGCAATCTATTTTTTTTTTTTTTTGCATTAATCTTGTATCTCATGACCTTGCTGATGACACTCTTTAGTTCTAGGAGTTATTTAGTAGATTCTTTGAGGTTTCTACATAGACAATGATGTCATCTGCAAACAGGGGCAGCTTCATTTCTTCCTTTTTGATCTGTATGCCTTTTATTTCCTTTCCTTGCCTTATTGCATTGGCTAGAACTTCCAGTATTTTGTTGAATAAGGGTGGTGAAATCTGAGATTCCTGTCATATTCCCTGTTTTTTTTAAAGGGGAAGGCATTCAGTCTTTCACCATTAAGTGTAACGTTAGCTGTAGGTTTTTGTAGATGCTCTTCAACAAGTTGAGGACGTTCCCCTCTACTCATAGTGTACTGAGTATTTTTAGCATAAATGGATGCTCATGGCTGTGGTGGTTTGAAGCTGTATGTACCCCAGAAAAAGATGTTCTTAAATGTAATCCATTCCTGTGGATGTAAACTTATTGCAAGTAGGACATTTTGATGAGACTACTTCAGTTAAGGTGTGACCCACATAATTCAGGGTGGGTCTTATTCCTATTACTGGAGCTGTTTATAAATGGAATGATTACAGAGAGAGAGAGAGAGAGAGAGAGTCACGAAAGCAAAAATCTAAAATCAATGGAAACCAGAAGAGAAGGGAGAAACCAGCAGATGCTGCCATATGCCTTTCCATGTGGCAGAAGAGTCCAAGATCACCGGCAGCTGATCTCTGGGGAAAAAACATCTCCTTGATTTGGGCATTTTCTCAGCCTCAAACTGAAAGCTAATAAATACCCATTGTTTAAGCCAACCCATTTCATCATATCTGCTTTGAGCAGCCTAGGAAATTAAAACAGTGGTGTATGCCAAAGACACATTAAGGCTACAAAATTAATAGTAGCTAAAAGGCCCAACAAAGTGCCCCACAGGGCTGACACTATGTGTCACATAAGAATATGATGCAACTCTAGCCAGGAGATTTCATCAGCTAAGACAACTTCAGCACAGATGAAACTCAAAACCTTAAAAAAAGGCTCACCCTTACAAAAACAGCTTATAACTCTTTTTATTAAAAAAAGGAAAAAAAAAAAAAACACGTGGTAACTGCTCCAGACTAAATGCATATATGAAAGAGGGGAGAGACTCCCTAAATTCTGAGAGTTGTCTCTGGGTGGAAATCCTCCTGGTGAGTCATTTGCTTGACCTCCTGAACATAAGGTGTCCAAGACTCCATCATGCTCCCATCGTTACTCTTGCAAGAGCACTGCATAAATAGACCTACTTAAACATCAGATGGTACCTGAGACTTATCTTTGTTACAGATGCAGCCAAAAAAAAACAAGTCACACCTGGGGCTTCTGCCACCCAAAGCCCCAAACATGACAGTATTGAATTGTGTCAAATGTTTTTTCTGCAACAATTGATATGATATGATTTTTCTTCTCTAGCGTGTTGTTACAGTGAATTACATTGATTGCTTTTCTAATGTTGTATCAACTTTACATATTTGGAAAAAAACCCATTTGTTCATGGTGTACAATTCTTTTATACTTTGTTTTACTTGGTTTGCTAATATTTTGTGGAGGACTTTTGTGTCTAAATTCATAAGTGATATTGGTCTATAGTTTTCTTTTTGTATCATCTTTGTATATTTTGGTGCCAGGTAAATATTAGCCTCATAAAATGAGTTGAGGAGTGTTCCCTTCTGTTTTATTTTCTGGAAGAGATTTTGTAAAATTGCCATTAATTCTTCTTTAAGTGTTTACTAGAATTCTTCGGTGAAACCATGTGGGCCTGGATTTGGGGGGGGGGGGGGGCTTTTGATTACAACTTAAATTTCTTTAATGGTTAAAATGAGAATTCAGGTTTTCCATTTCATTTTGAATCCGATTTGGCAGATTTGGGTTTTCAAGGAACTGATCAATTTCTTCTAAGTTGTTGAATTTAATTATAAGCCTAAAGTTATAATACTCCCTTATTATCTTTTAAGTGGCTGCAGGATCTCTAGTGACATCTTTTGTTTCATACCTGATATTTGTGATTTGTGTCTTCTTTTTTTCCATCTTTATCAGTCTTACTGGAGTTTTAACAATTTTATTGATTTTTCTAGAAGAATAAGCTTTTTGTTACATTGATTTCTCTATTTTTTTCTATTCTCAATTTCATTGATTTCTACTCTCATCTTTATTATTTCCTCCCTTCAGATTGCTTTGGGTTTATTATGTTCTTCCTTTTATAGTTTCTTGAGGTACAAATATGGTTTATTGATGTGAGACCTTTCCTCATTTCTAATGTAAGCATTTAGTTGTATAAAGTTTCTGCTCAGGAATGTTTTACCTGAGTCCCACATTTTTTATGCTATTGTCTCATTTTTATTCAATTCTATGTATTTTAATTATGGTTGAGACTTCCTCTTTGAGCCCGGTATTATTTAGAAGTATGTTGTTTGATTTCCAAGTGTTTTGGGGTTTTATTGTCTTTCTGTTATTGACTTCTAGATTAATTCCATAATGGTCGGAGAACACACCCAGCATGATTTCAATTCTTTTACATTTACTGAGGTTTGTTATATGGCCCAGGATATGATCTCTCTTGGTGGATGATCTATGAGCACTTGAAAAAAAAAGTGTATTCTTCTGTTGTTACCTGGAGAGTTCTATAAATATCGATTACATTCTGTTGTTTGTTTACGTTTTTCATTTCTTTTATATCCTTGCTGATTTTCTGTGTAATAGTTGTATCAGTTGCTGAGAGAGGGGTATTGAAGTTCTCAAATATAATTTTGCACTTGCCTATTTCTCCTTTCAACTCTCTGTGCTTTTGCTTCATGTATTTTGTAGTTTATTTGATTGTTTCGTAAACATTTATGATTGCTATGTCATCTTGGTGGATTGACCGTTATATCATTATGTAATGTCCTTATCTGACCCTGGAAATTGTTTTTTCTCTCAAGTCCATTTTATCTAACTTTAGTCTAGCCATTCCTGCTTTTTAAAAATTACTGTTAGCATGATATATCTTTTCTTATTCTTTGACTTTCAGCCTATATATGTCACTGCATTTAAAGTGAGTTTCTTAGAGATGGCATAGGGTTGGGTGATGGTTTTCTTTTGCTGTTTTCATTTGTTTTGTTTTTGTTTTTTTAATCCACTCTGCCAATCCCTGTCTTTTAAAGTATTTATCTATCTGTTATAGATTGTCTGCAATTTTATTATTTATTTTCTACATTTTCCTTTTGTCTCTTGTTCTTCTTTTCTTGCCTTTCTGTAGGCTATGTAAACATTTTTATTTTTTAGGATTCCATTTTGTTTTATTTGCACTTTTTTGAGTATATCACTTTGTATAGTTTTCTTAGTGGTTGTTCTTGGTATTACAATATATGTAAATATGTTGTCACAGCCTACTGGTATTGATGTCTTACCTTACCACTTCGAGAGAAATATTGAAACCTTACTTCCATTTAAGTCCCTTTAACCTCCCCACCCTTGAAATATAATTGTTTCAAGTATTTCTTCTCCTTACATTATGCACTACATCTGATGGTGCTATAACTTTTGCTTCAACCATCAACTATAGTGTAAGAAATTCAGGAACAGTGGGATAAATAGTTTCCCCATTTTTACCCATTCTGATGTTCTTCCTTCTAACATTCCAACCTTTCTTCTAATTTCCTTTCTGTTTAAAGAAATTTGTTAGCTACTTTTTAAAGGGTAAGTGGTCTAGTGACAAATTCTCTTAGTTTTCATCTGAGTGTTTATACTTCCCTTCATTTCTGAAAAATAGTTTCACAGGTATAGAATATCCAGTTAACAGTTCTTTTCTTTCAGTACTTGAAAAGTATTATACCACTTCCTTTTGTCCTCCATAGTTTCACATGACAAATTCTCTGTCATGCAAAATGGTATCTCACTATATATAATGAGTTACTTCTCTCTGATTGTTTTCAAGATTTTAAAATTGTGCTTAATTTTTGGAAGTTTAATTATCATGTGCCTTGGCATGAATTTATTGGGTATTATTTGGTGCTTTCTCAGCTTCTTACATCTGTAGATTTACCAAATTTGGGAAGTTTTCAGCCATTATTTACTTTTCAGTCCCACTTTCTCTTTCCTCTCTTTCTTGGACTCTGATGAAACAAATATTTGAACTTTTGTTATTGTCACACAGGTTCCCTGAGGCTCTGTTCATTTTTTGAGTCTATTTTCTCTCCATTCAGATTGTATGAAATCTTCTGATCTTCCTTTTCATGTTCATCAATTCTATTCTCTGTTTTCCCCACTCTACTACTGAGCACATCCCACTTGATTTTTATTTCGATTGATGTATCTTCAGTTTGATAATTTCCATTTGGTTCTTTTTTATAATTTTTTTGCCTTGGCTCAGAGTTTCTACTATAACATTTGTTTCAAGAGAACTCATAATTGCTTATTGAAGCCCTTTTATGATGACTCTTTAAAATCCTTGTCAGATAATTCTAATATCAGATTCATCTCAGTATGGCATCTGTTGATTTTCTTTTCTCATTCAAGTGTGCTTTTCCTGGTTCTTGGCATAATGAGTGATTTTCTATTATATCCTGGGTATTTTGGATATATAATAATAGATACAAATATATTGAGAGACTGGTTCCTATTTCACCTTTTTTTTTTTTGTTTTACTAGGCAGAGCATTGCTCCTGTTTAGGTGTATTGCTAGGGTTAGGTGGGTGTATCTGTTCAGCTTTTTGCTGGGCCCCGCAGACACTGCTCTGCCAAAGGTAGAGTGAGTGCTGACTCACACTGCCTCATTGCAGATGGGTTGGGTGAAAGTTCAGTTCCCTGCCTTGACCCTGCTTACACCTTCCCTGTGAAAGTGGAGCTCTAAATTGCACTGTCACCCTGCCTCAGTGTGGGAATACAAGATCTGCTCCCTTCTGGGCCCAGTTATCACCAGGGAGGGAAAGAGTGGAGGGTTGTACAGCAAATCTTTGTTGCTGAATAGTGGGAGTGCAGGCTCAGTTTCCCACTGGGTCCAGCTGACACAAGGGGAGAGGATAAGCAGAGTGCTTACCATCTATCTTCACATCACCTTGTTCTTCCTCACTGCTGCAGGGTGAGGGTAGAGGCTCTGGACTTCACTGGGCCCTTTTGATACCAGTGAGTGTCAATCCCCCTGGGGAGAAGTTTCACCATCACAGCTTCCTTGTATGGTGAACTGGTATGCTGCAACTTTGTTGAACTTGTTTGTAAGTTGTAGTATACTTTTGGTGGATTTGGGGGGATTTTCTCTATATAAGATCATGTCAACTGTGAATAAAATGTTTCCCACCTTCTTTCCAATCTGAATGATTTTATTTTTCTTGCCTGATTGCCCTGACTAGAAACTCCGGTACAATTATCAAAAGCACTGGTGAGAATTGATATCCTGCCTTTTTTCTGATTTTAGGGGCATTTTTAGGAGAAATGTTAGATTGTATAAATGGTAACAATAAAAAATTTAAAATAATCCATGGATCTACATACACTACACAAACAGGGAAACTTAAGCTAAACTATGGACTTTAATTAATAATACAATTATAAAAATGTGCTATCATCAATTGTAACAAATGTTCTACACCAATGCAAGGAGTTGGTGGTGGGATGGTATATGGGAATCTTGTATTTTATGTATGATTGTTCTGTAAACCTACAACTTCTCTAATAAAGAAAAAAAAACCTAAACATAAAAATGCTCGAAAACATCAATAGACACTTCACCAAATGGAATATATAGATAGAAAATAAGTCACATGAAAAATTATTTACATCATTAGCCAGTAGAGAAATGCAAATTAAAACTACAATAAGATACAACAAACATATGAGAATGGCAAAAAGTTAAAAAATATATATTGATATTACAAAGTGATAACAAGAATGAAGAAAAACTTGTATTTCTGTTGGGAATGTAAAATGGTACAGCTGATGTAGAAAATTATTTGGTGATTTCTTTTAAACAAGCACTTACCGTACTATTCAGAAAAACCATTCCGGAGTGAAATTAAAAAAAAGTATGCAAAAACTATGCTTAATTGTTTATAGCATTCTCTATTCATATTTTCCAAAACCTGAAACAATCTAGGTTCTTCCATGTGAGAATCAATGTCTCTACACAATGGAATAGTACAGCAATAAAAAGGAATGAACTATTGTTGTACACAATGACTTGAATGAATCTCAAAGGCATTTTGCTTAGTGAAGGGAGCCAGTCTCAACAAGTTATATACTCTATTATTCCATTTATATGACATTCTTAGAAAGATAACACAATTGTGATGGAGAACAGATGAGGGTTGTCAGGATTAAGTATTGGGAGAGGAAAAAACTGTAAGTGAGAGCTTTTCAGAGAGATGACGGAACTGTTGTGTATCTTGATACTGGCTGTCATTACACAAATCTATATATGGGTTAAAACCAACAGCTCTGTTACACCAAAAGAAAAATAAAAGAGTTGTACTAGTTGATCATTTAAAAAATAAATTAAAAAAGAAAACTGGAGTCAATACAACAATGTCAAAAAATGATTTCATAAGAAGAAAAATCACCATAGATAAATAGGTACATTGCATAATGGTAAAATAGTCGATCCACCAAGAAGACATAATAATCCCAAATTTGTAATCACCTAAAGGAAGAGCTTCAAATTGCATGAAACAAAAACTGATAGAACTGAAAGGAAATATAGTCAAATCTATAACTATATATTGAGACGTCAAAAGTCCTCTCTGAGTAAATGATAGAAAAAGTATAAAATCTGCAAAGATATATAGAAGGATCCAAGCAACACTATCAACCAATTTGGTCTAATTGACATTTACAAAACACTCCACACAATAACAGAGTATACATTATTTTCAAGTGCAAGTAGCATATTCACCAAGACAGACGATAAAGTAACCCTCAACAATTAAAAAAAATGAAATCATGTAAATTATATTCCCTGCCCATGATGGAATCCAAGTAAAGTATATAACAAAAGAGTTATCTGCAAACTCCCCCAAATGAATAGAAATTAAATGATACATTTTAACTAACCTCTGTCCCAAAATAAATTGTTGAGGCTAATTAGTAAGCATTTTGAACAGAATGAAAATGAAAATACAGCATATCAGATTTGTAGGATTCACCTAAAACAGTACTTAGAGGGAAATTTATGTCCTTAAATGTTTATATCAAAAGGGAAGAAAGGACTCAAATCAATAATCTAAGCTTCTACCTTAAGAAACTATATAAAGAAAAGTACCTTAAACCCAAGGCAAGCTGAAGGATGGGTAAAATATAGATAAGAGCAGAAATCAGTGAAATTGAAATTAGATAAACACTATCAATAGAAACAAAAGTAGTTCTTTGAAAAGATCAGAGAAGCTGAAATATCTGATACCAGGCTGAGAAATTTTTATTAAAATAGTTGTGGAGAAGCAATGTCTTTGGACACAGCTAAAAATATAGGAAACGTTATATACAGGAAAGGGGATATAAGATACAGGAGTTTTCAGAAAGGGCAAAAATGATAGAATGCTTATAATTAAGTTGTTGTTGGTGCTGGAAAGCAAAGCAGTAAAAATGGAATTCATTGCATTGGGCAAAATAGAGTCCACACAGACGAATGTCTGTGCAGAAACATGATGTCCATGTATGAGGAAGAGTCTTCTAGCACAGAACTTTCCCAGCTAGGCTCAGGGGAAACCCTAGAGTTCTGTGGTTGAGTGTCAGGGCCCAGTGTCCCAAGGGAGAAGAAAGGGTGCTGAGTGGGCAGGACTCTGGCCTTACAGCCTTCACTTCAACCAGACTGCTCTGCTTGCTTGGTGTTCATGGATTGGATTTATATGGAAGATATAAATTAGAATAAGAGGTCCAATGTATAAAAATTTGACAACCACTGTACACCAGGTAGATACAGGATGCATGATGGAGACCTGGCCTCCAGTTTTCTCCCCAAGATTGCCATGAGCTCCTTGTCTTGGACAAAGGATGCCAAGAATAGAATCTTAAAAGTGCCCTGAGATAGCAGATGTGAGATTGAAAACTCGCAATATATAGCTGTATAGATACAATATGAGTCACAAATACACAGGTATGAGCACAGATACATAAGGAAACACAGAAAAAATTTTCTAAATTGATGGATTTCTGGTACTTTCTCCCTTTAAAGACTTCCCTGGATTTACCAAGCTTTGTGTAATTATGGTTGCCATCTGTGTTTGCATTAGAGGGATGGCCTCCTATGGCATGTCAGCTGTTATCTACCCCACATGATTTCATGTGGCCTCCAATGGCCTCTATTGATGTGGCCTAACCTAATCTCCAGCCCAGATCCCTCTCCTGATAGTTCAGACCCAGGTTTCCTACTGCCCACTGGACTGCTCCACCTGGAAACTTCCAGAACTTCACCATCAACATGACCCACACTGACTTCATCCACATCACCCTTCCTCATCTCTGTTTCTAATTCAAATCACCACCAACTCTCTTCCTTTATGCTCAGTCTCAGCTGAGAGGAATAGCATCTACCTAGTCAGCAACTTGCAGAACTCATAATCATTATAGACTTTATCCCATCATTTCACAGTACCTAGCTTCCTAAATCTCTCTGCTTCCTCCTCACCGCCTCCTATCCACAGCCTGAATGAAGTGCTTTGCCATTTTTGTTTTGTTTAATTGGCATTTCTCTGCAGCATATTTTCAATAAATGTTTGCTGGAAGAATTAACAAATGAAGGAATTAATGTATCAAAGTACCAGAGGGTCCCATTCTCCGACTCAAAATGTGGAACCTGCCCTCCCTGCCTGAGTCTTCTGCTTCCATGGAAGAAACCCAAAGTGGTTCAACTGCTTACTTAACTTCTGAAATCCATGGGAAACTATCACTAAAAGAATCATTAGGGATGTCTTCACCCTGGACCCAAACACCATCTTGGAGCTGGTGATGCTCTCAAACAGACGCTTCCTGCATTGGATCCCATACATCCTCATCACCCCTAATCAGTTTAACAATGATGTAAGCCACCTCCACAGGTTTTCCATCCACCCTGTAAATGTCTGCACCTGGGGCCAGCCATATGTCCCAGACAGTAACTGCTGGCAATTTAGGCCAGGAATCACGGCCACTGAACACCTGCTGGCTGGTGTGCCAAGAGCTTAGAAACCATGGGAGGCAGTCTGGGCTGGGGACAGCATCTGGAAAGTTTTTCAAGACATGTCCACACGTAGCCCTTTCAGTCCTTTGTCTTCAGTCTCTGAGGTCATTAGTCCCAGGGCTTTCCACTTCCAATTTCCCCCTCCTTGTGGCTGCGCACTCCCTTCCACTGCTCTTTGGTACTCCTGACCTTTCTCAACTGTTGGTTATCAGTCCGCAGCCTCACTCACATATCTGCAACCTCTGTGGAGGGGGTCCACTGCACCCAGGGGCAAAATACCAGCCTCCAGCAGGCATCAGACAGCCACCAGCCCTGGGGCACTGGCAAGGGTGCATTGGATCATGAGAGAAGTCAAGAGCATCCAGAATGCTTCAGAGGAATCAGCCATATTCTTCCTGGACAATATGTAGGTGGGTATTCTAAGCAAGCTGCTGCTCCATTCATTCCATTAGACCTATCTACTCAGAACACCTTGCAACTTCCAGCTGATAATGATGATTCAGAGATTTCCCAAGCCCATTCATGTAGATCGTCTAGACCCAGACTCATACCTTTTCTCCTTCCTTCTCCACTCTGTGCTGAACTCTGGATTCATAGCTCAGGGTGCCTCATTTCCTGGATCTTGGTCATTCTGATATAACTTTTGCTTCTCAGAGTAGAGGGAAAATACTTTATTGATATTTCAGAATCCTAAAACATGCCCAGAGAAATCCTTTTACTCAGGACCTCACTGCACATGTGAGTGAGGGATTAAGTTAATTTTCTGCTTAACCTGACTATAAAATGGAGAAATACAAATTAAAATAGCAGTGAAATGATACTTTTCCATGATTTTTACTAAAATTTTAAAAGTTGACAAAATAAAATGTTTGTAAGACTGCAGGTTATTCACAGAAATTAATTTGCCAGAAAATGAATTAGTATGGAATTTCTGAAAAAACAATTTGGTGATATTTAGAAAAATTTAAAATATTCACCTCCTGTCCACTTCAACCAAATGTCCACATTAATGTATTTTTGCATAAGAAAATACACACATTTGTACAGTGTCAAAGGCAAGTGGCAGATCAATATGTCCATCATTATCATGTATTTTTAAAAAGATGCAATGTATTTTTATAGTACATCTATCTATGGAAAGCCTAGCTTTAAAATAATACACACCAAATTACTAACCATGGTTATCCCCAAAGAGGGGGCTGAATGTTGGAGGAAATTTGTAAAGAGAAGACTTGTGATTTATCTATGCTTTTTTGAAATTTTTGCAACAAGAATACATGCACTTACCTTTGCAATTAAAATATTAAATAAGTCTAACAACAGAAATGGTAGCTGATGGAACAGACAAAACTTGAACTTTGACTGGCTTAACACAACCAAAGTATTTTTTATGCAATAAATTCTGGTGTGGATTGGCAGGGGCTCTCCGCTATCAGGTGACTCAGGGATCCAGGCTGCTTCCATCTTGTAGTTTCACCATTGCAACTTGGTGTCACAATGTTTGCTGCTGAATGGAAGAGAAAATGCAAGAATGGCACTCTGGCTCCTTCCTACCTACAAGTGGATTGTCGTAGCCTTCCCAATGTGCCCAGGAAGGAGAGGAAGGCAAGATGTGAATGAGCGCTTGCAGGTTCTCCCATAAATTGTTACATAGTAGTTGCTCAATAAAAAGCAGCTGTTATAATGTGTTATAATAACAACCCTCTTCATCTCTTAGAGGGGGTTCTGATAAGGCTACATTTTCTTTGAAAGTCTCCAAGTTTTTCAAATGCTTACTGTGTGACGGGTGCTTTCAAATACAATTTCAAATACATTTCTAATTTTCAAAGGATCCTGTAAATCTTAGCAGGGAGGGTTTGCCCTTCTTCACTCAATACCAATTTTCAGCACCGCCCTTTGCAAAAACCTCTGTAATCTCAGTAAGCTGAGAATTTTTTCCTTATGTTTGATGTATGGTCAAAGTCATACCTGGTTAGTCTCTGCTACTCTCCACACAACTGCACATGCCAAAAAACCTGTACAGGTGCCTTCTGGCACACTGAAAACCATGATTTCCTGTGGGGCATGTAACACAGAGAAAACACAATGGAAAGATGGAGATATTTTCTCTTTTAATTGAAGCTAGCATGTCCACCAAGGAGTCCTTGTTCACCTCCTAGGAGGATTCAGGGTTTCAGGAATTCAGACTCCATAGATGTTTGCTTACCCAGGGATTTCTGTGGTCTTTCCTTATCTAGGAATTATGAGGGGGACTTTGGATTTTGATCACCTAGGTAAGGTCATTTATCTGGGTATGTGCTCAATGGCCAATTTCAAGGAAGACATCCCATACAATCTGACTGCAAATATCAGTGTGGTTTCAAAAATCCTCTCTCAAACTTCAGGGTTATATCCCAAGAAACAGTAGAATACATGACAATTATGACCCTACTCACACAATCCATTTGAGAGTGTGTTGAAGATGCCCAGAGGGGGATTACCAGGTTCTAAACATCACTGCCCAAAGTGAAATTTTATGTCAAAGGGGCTATTGCTATAAGAGGAGTTCTAATATGATAAGAGACAGCCAGCACACTTCTCCAGGAAGTAGGAATGCTCTATGCCAGGGGGCATGAAGGACATTCTAGGCTGTTTTGCAGGGAGTTGGATGCAGCCTTCAGAGGCAGTGACAAGCTGATTGGTCCCACCTCTGTTACTTACTAGTCATATGATCTTGGGCAAACTGCCAAGGGCTATGAGCCTTAGGTTCTTCATCTGTGAAATGGGTTTGATAAACCTCATCTTGTAGGATTGCTGGAGTGTATGTTTCATATGCAAAGCACCTGGCATACACTGTATCTTCAATAATTGGCTGTTTTTTAATATTATTTTGACCCTCCATACTAATACCCTCTTCTCTGGGAATATTTTTTGTTATTCAGAACATCTCAGAGAAAATACAGCTCAATGAAACATGGACTATCAAAGTAGCCGAAAATGCTGCTTCTTAAATAAAACTCAGTATTTACCCTCTGTGGTGGTTTGAAGCTGTTATGTGCCCCAGAAAAGGCCATGTTCTTTTAAACCATTCCTGTGGATGCAGACCTAATGACGGTGGGACCTCTTGATTAGGTTATTTCAATTGAGGAGTTGCCCCAAGGTGGGTCTTAATCCTTTTACTGGAGCTTTTATAAGGGATGAAATTTAAGAGAGGCTCATAGAGAAAAACCCCAGAGAAACTCAGAGAGGAAGTCACTGAATCCAGAAGCTGAAGGCAATGAAACCTGGGAACAAAGGGCCAGCAGATACAGGCCATGCACCTTCCCATATGACAGAGGAGTCCTGGATGCCAGCAGCCTGTCTTCAGAGTCCAGGTATTGTCCTGCTGATGATTTGAATTGGACATTTTCATGGCCTAAGAACTGTAAATTGTATGTTAATAAATCCCCACTGTAAAAGCCAACCTATTTCTGTTATATTGCATTCCGGCAGCTTTAGCAAACCAAAACACCCTCTTAGAGGATATGTTATTTAGAGTGTGGGAGAATCTTACCCAGCTGGATACAACTCAGAGCTCCTAGAATTTAAATCTAAGACCTATTCCTTCCCTCCCTCCCAGCTGCTGCTCCATCCAAACCACTAGTTTCATTCATTTCACCCCCAACAACAATATAGTTTTGCTTAGAGTTGGCCAAATTACATTGAAGATGACTTTGTTAAAGTGTTTTTCAATGGAGCAGGCACCAGCTCTTCCACGCCAGGGAAAATCATGCCAGCCTGGTGGCTTCTGGACACCACTTCCAGGGATTATCACCCCTGTTTCGCAGGAAAGACTTACAGATGGTGTCTATAAAACATCTAATTCCTGTACTGTCAACTGCACTGGAGCAAGAACATAGGGCACCATCCATACCTGCCCCAGGTGGAGATTACTCTCTGGATTAGCCATGATCCAAAAGCAACTGCAAAGAGCAGTTTTCCATTCCAGGCTTTTCTCTCACCTCTAAGTCACACCATCTGAGAGTGGCCCCTGCCACCACCCAGCTTAATTTAAAAGTAACTTATAATGAAGGAACTGCAGTGTCCCAAAGCTGCAAACCACCTTGGTTCAGGGTATTTACACTTGACTGCTCTGATCTGGAGCGCCCACCTCCTCACTTCTTTTTATTTGTTCCTTGGGTCTTAGAGGGTATCTCACCATCTTCCACATCTGATTGCTGCTCTTAGACCATACCATGCTATGAGCAAGAAGTATATCTTTCTTATCCTGCCCCCCACACACACAGTAACACAGTGGCTTCCAGAGACTGGATGCTCAATTAATATTTGAAGAATAAATGACCCAGTGAACAGAGGCTTGCATTTATTAAGATTTAACTTCAACTACATTCTTGAATAAGCCAAGCAAATCCGGGTATATATCTTCAATTTTACAGAACTACAGAATAAAAGGGATAAGAGAGTGCAAAAATTAACCATCTTTTACTTTTTTCTTCTACTTCACTGCTGCGCACTTTCATATTACTAAGGAAATTTCTATTCCTGTTCCATATTAACTTGTTCCATATCACAAAACGAGATGGGGTATTTTCCAATTTGTTTTACAAACAGCAAAACTCTTACTCTTAAAACAGATTAACAGCAAGATGCACAACTAAACAGTGTCATTTATAAACAAAGATATTGAAGCTAATTAAGCCTGCTATTAAAAGGAACATTTGAAAAATACCAAAAAGAAAAAAAAAGAAGGTAAACCTCCAAGTAAGCAATATAGAAGAAGAACACAAAGATTTTACAAGCTCTGTTACCCCCAGCCTCACTCTGGCCCACCATGACTTAGAACGTTGACTACTTCAACCATAGAATGAAGAATGTGCCTCTGTCTTCACTTGGGACAGAAGCTACTGGGATGGGGGACTGGAACTTTCACTGGCAATATCATTTGAGGAGGCAATTCTGGCCTGGGTTCTCTCTTCCTCATCTCTCACAGCATCATCATACCAGGCTGGAAAGGCATTGGGAGCAGTATCAATGACCCTGGTAAAAAACTCCAGGACCTTCATCTTGCTGGTTTCCGCATGGGCCCTGGGACCCCACAGGAACTCGGAGTGTACAGGATCACTGCCGGGAATCTGTTGGTACTCCAAATACTTCTCCTGCACTAAATCTTTGGTGATGAGCTTCCTGGGCTCCCCATAGATGAGGTGCTCCCTATCAGCATACACCCCTGTAGCATTCAGCACACTCCAGATCTCCTCCTCAGAGGTGCAGTTGCCCTCCATGAAGATCAGGCTCAGCATAAGAATCAAGAGGCCGGCCTTGGGCATGCCCCTGTCATCACTGAGCATCTCATTGTAGGTGAGGTCTAACGTGTGGCTGAAGACATACACGTCGCCACTGGCATCTGCCTCCTTCACATCAAAACCAAAGACAAGCTCTATGCACTCACGGGTTCTCTTGAGGATAACAGGGAAGTAGCCCTCGTAGTTTCTGGTGATGGTCTTTAGGATGTCTTCCTTTGTGACAAGTTCCTTTTTTTGATACTTGAGGAGCAGGAACTGCACCAAATCAGCCACTTTCTTGTCTAGGGCTTCTCTCAGCAAGGATTCCTTATCTAGCAGGGTACTTGGACTTTCTTCTTCTTTGCTGCTGGAGCTCTCATCTGATATGCTCGATGAAGTGGAGGTGGAGGTGACTCTTTGAGGACTCTTGGGAGAATGTGGTGCCCCAGCAGCAAGCACCTCCTCAGGGGAGTCTGATACCAAAGGAGAGGGAGAGGCAGATGAGTCCCCTAACTCCATAGTCATAGAAATGGGCACATTCAGCAGGTGCTGTGTCTCAATTTCTTCCTGAAGATCTTGATCAGGCATGTAGCGTGAACACTTTGGAGAGAGAGACATGGTGACTCTGGTCTGTGGGAAGCACACAAGAGTGTGGGCAGGAGGGTGGGTGATGGAGACCCACAGCCCTAGGGGAGAGAGGGAGAGCGTGAGTGGCCTCAGCAGAGAAACTCAACCTTGTCAGCTCTGAGGAAGGCTGACTTACAAGTCTTCTCTTTAGGTGGTGCTTGAGGGCCTCACAGGTCTCCTGTGCTCCTGGCTGGCCTGCCCCTAAGAACCAGAAGGAGGAAATGAGAGGGCTCCTCAGGCTGCAGGGCTTCCAGGGCTGACAGTAGGGTGAGTGAGATCAGGTGCTGTGGGGTCCCCTCTGTTCTGGGGTGGGTGGTGGCTGTGGTAGACATTCAAGGGTCTTACCTTGAGTCCTGGCAGTGCCTGGGCCTCCTCCACTCTGCTGATCTGAAGACACTTGCCTCAGACCAGGGCTTTCAGCTCCCGATTCCTTGAATCCCTGGAAGAGGAACTGATGGGGGCTCTTGAGACTGTGGACTGCAAGCACAGTCCTGGGCCTTCCAATATAGACAGGAGGGGCAGGGCTGGACTCTGTGAGGTCCCCACTGTCCTGGAATGGATGGTACCCTTAGTGCTCATTCAGGGTCCTCACCTTTCCCCTGGCAGGACCTTGGCTCCATCTCTCTGGTGCCCTGAGGCAAAACTGTCAGAAAAGGAGCTGACCTTCCTGAGACCAAGGAGGAGGGAATGAGGAGAAATCAAATCAAACTACTCTGCCCTCTGTCCTCCCAGGGCTCACAGCAGGATTAGGATGGGGCTGGGGTCCCATCATTTACTGTGTGGGGAGTCCCCTCAGTTATCACACTGATATCTGGCAGGACCTGAGACTCCTCTCTCTATTGATCTGACTCCAGCTTCATCAGAGAAAGGGCCACACCTCCCTCAATCAAGACAGGAGTGGAGCCCACCACATCTGGCCATTGAGCCTCAGGCCCTTCCAGAGCTCTCATCAGGAGTAGTGCAGAGTTGAGGCCCCATCTGTCCTAGCATGGGACTCCTCTCTGTCCTCACTCAGCGTCCTTACCTTGAATTCTTGCAGACCCTGAGATGACTCCTTGTGATGACCTGATGTTGCTTCCTCTGGTAACTTGCTGTTCTCCCCTCAGACCAAGGTCCTTACCTTCCTGAGACTCTGAGACAAAAGTAAAGAGACACCACACCTGGCCAGCCCCACCCAAGATCTCCACAGCACTGAGAGCAAAGCCTGGGCCCTATACGTTCTGGGGTGGGTGGTACCCTTAGTCCTCCCTCTGGATATTCAGTTTTGCTCCTTTTAGGGCCTGAGCCACCCCCCTCTTTTGCTGGCCTGACATCACCCCCTCAGTCCAAGGCTTCTTCTCCCTGACACACCCCCAACTCCTTGGCAAAAGTGAGAGGTGCCACATCTGGCCACTCCTGTCCTGGCCCTCCCAGAGCTGAGAACAAGGGCAGTTGGATTCTTTGGGTACCCTTCTTTTCTGAGGTGGGAAGTACCTTGAGTGCTCTGTAAGGATCCTTACCTTGAACCCCAGCAGGGGAGGGCAGGTATACTCACCTCAGTTCTGGAGCCTAGAGCTCCCTTATTCCTCCCTTAAAGTCCTCTCCTTGACTCCTTGAGCCCACCTCTCTGCTGACCTGAGTCTGCCTATGCTCTAGACCAAGACCCTCAACTCATTATGACTCTTCCCCACACCGAGATAAAAGTGGCCTCCCCTACTTGGGGCTTCCTGGCGTTGGCAACAGAGGCAGGATGAGGTGAGAGTACACTCAGTCCTCCTCAAGGTACTTTTCTTTACTCCTTACAGGGCCTGTGTCCCCCTCATCTACTGATCTGAGGATGGGCCCTCAGTCCAAAGCCCCCATTCCATGATACCACAGATGAGAAAGTGAGGGTAGGGGGAGGGGACAACTGTGCCTGAAAGCCTGGCCTGGGGCCTCCCAGGGCCCAAGCAGGGGTGGGTTGCTGTGGGTTCCTTTCTTTGGCATGGGAAGTCCCCTATGTCCTCCCTCAGTCCTCACCTTAAAGCCTGGCAGGGCCTGGGAATCTTCCCTCTGCTGATGTGAGTCCTGCCACTTCAGAACAATGCCCTCACTTCCCTAAAACTCCCCACTCCACCAAGAAATATCACATCTGGTCACCCCTGCTTGGGTCCTCCCAAGGCTAATAGCAGGCACAGGGGTAGGGCTAGAATTCGTGGAGGCCATGTTTTCTGGGGTGGGAGGGAACCTCAGTTTCCAACGTATAGATATTTACTCTTGACAGGGCCTGGAGCCCCACCCTTCTGCTCATCTAAGGATGCATCACTCAGGCCAAGACCCCTGAAGAGGAAGTGAGGGGGGAAGGCACGTTTGACTGAACATCCTGCCCCTCTGTCCAGGTGTGAAGCTTCCTCAGTTCTCTCTGGGCCTTCAACTGGATGCCTGCCAGGGCCCAGGGGGCCTCCCTCTGCTGACCTGAGTCTGGCCCCCTCAGACCCCAAGGTGGAAGTCAGGAAAAACTACATTCAGGGACCTTGCCTGGGAACCTCCCAGAGCTGACTGGATGGGTGGGTTTCTGTGGGTCCCAATCTGTCTGGGTTGGGAATCTCCCTAGTTTTCTCTCAGGATCCACACCTTGATGCCTGTCAGGGCCTGGGACCCCTCCCTCTGCTGACTTGAGGCCGCCCCCTCAAATGCAGCCTCAACTCCCTCAGACTGAAAAGTGGAAGTCAGGAAAAACCACATCTGGGGACCCTGCCCCAGGACTAACCAGGGATGACTGGATGGGTGGGTTTCTGTGGGCCCCAATCTGTCTCAGGTAGGAACCTCCCTAGTTTTCGCTCAGGGTCCTCACTTCCATGCCCGGCAAGGCCTGAGACCCCTCCCTCTGCTGACCTGAGTCCGACCCCTCAGACCCCAAGGCGGGAGTCAGGAGCCGCCACATCTGACCACCCCTGCCAGGAACCTCCCACGGCTGAAAGCAAGGGCAGGTTTCTGTGGGTTCCTCTCTCTCTGGGGTGGGAAGCCCTCCTCTGCTGACTTGAGTCTGCCCCTTCGGACAATACCTCACCCCCTCAGATCCCAAGATGGAAGTCAGGAAATGCCACATCCAGGAACCTTCCTCTGAACCTCCCAGGACTTGATGGGACAGAAGAGTTTCTGCGGGTCCCAATCTGTCTGGGGTGGGAATATCCGTAGTTTTTTCTCGGGGTCTTCACCTTCACATCTGTCAGGGCCTGGGACTCCTCTCTCTGCTCACCTGAATCCGTCCCTTCAGACAAAGCCTCACCCCCCTCAAACCCCAAGATGGAACTCTGGAGAAACTACATCCGGGGCCTCACACTGGAACCTCCCAGGACTGAAGGGATGGGTGGGTTTCTGTGGGTTCCAATCTGTCTGGGGAGGGAATCTCCCCAGTTTTCTCTAAGGGTCCTCACCTTCATCCCTGTCAGGGCCTGGGATTCCTTCCTCTGCTGATCTGTGTCCACCACCTCAGACAAAGCCTCATCCCCCTAGACCTGAAATGAAAGGCAGGAGAAACCACATCCGCTCTCCCCTCCCCCCGGGAACCTCCCAGGGCTGATGGGATGGGTCAGTTTCTGTGGGTCCCAGTCTGTCTGGGGTGAGAATCTTCCTAGTTTTCTCTCAAGGTCCTCACCTCAAAGTCCAGCAGGGCTTGGGACCCCTCCCTCTGCTGACGTGAGTCTGCCTCCTCAGACGAAACCGCACTACCCCCGTACCCCAAGGCGGAAGTCAGGAAACACCACATCCGGGGACCATGCCCGGGGTCTCCCAGGGCTGACGGTAGGGGCAGGGGTGGAGCTGAGATCTGGGGGGAACCTGGTGTTTGGATTGGGGTGGGGGGACTCAGTCATCTTCAACACATTAATGTTTATTACTAATAGGTCGTGGAACCCTCCCTTCTGCTCACCTGAGGATGGTTTCCTCAGGCCAAGGCTTTCATCTCCCGGAGACCTCTGAAGACAGAGTGAGGGGAGAAGGCGCTTCTGAGTGACAGTCCTGCCTGGGACCTCTCAAAGATGCCAGCAGGGGTAGGTTTCAGTGGTAGCCCCTCTCTTTCTGGGTGGGAAGTTTCCTTAGTTCTCTCTCTTTTAACATACAAATATTCATAGTATTTTAATATAATTATTTTAATTTAATTTAGGTTGGCAATACGGTTTGCTCTTTCATTTTTTAATTTTAGCTAATTGAATCTTTGCACCCCTCTTAGTCTGGTTGGCTAAAGAATTCTCAGTTTCGTTGATCTTTTTCAAAGAACAAACCTTGGGTTTTGTTGATTTTCTCTATTGTTTTTATTATTTGCTATTTATTTTTTTTCCCATTTCATTTTTATTATTTCCTACCTTCCTCTTGCTTGGGGTTTAATTTGCTAATCTTTTTATGATCTTAAGGTAGGAGGCTAGCTTATTGATTTATGATTTTTCCTTTTGTATAATATGTATATTTACAGCTATAAAACTCTCTCACAAAACTGTCTTAGCTACATCCCATAAGTTTTTGTATGTTGTGTTTTTCTTTTTATTCATCTAAAAATAATTGAAATTCCGTTTGTGAATTCCTGTTTTCCACGTTGGCTATTGTATTAGTTTTCTAGGGCTGCAGTAACAAATTATTACAAAATGCGTGGCTTAAAACAATGCATATTTGTTCTCTCATATTTCCTGAGGCTTGAAGTCCAAAATCAAGGTGTCAGTAAGGCTATTCTCCCTCCTTTCTTGCCTCTTCTAGCTTTTGGTGGTTGCTGGTAATCTTTGGCATTCCTTGGCCTGTAGAGGCATCACTCCAATTTCTGCCTCTGCTCTTACATGGTGTGTTCTCTGTGGGTCTCTATGTCCAAATTTCCTGCTTTTCATAAGGACACCAGTCATTGGAATAGGGCTCCCCCTAATCCAGTATGATGTCATTCTAATTTAATTACATCTGCCAAGACCCTATTTCTGAATAAGGTCACATTCACTGGTATTTGGGGTGAAGATGTGAGCATACTATTTTGGAAAACACAGTTCAACTCACAACAGGCACTTAGGAGTATCTTGTTTAATTTCCAAATATTTGTGGATTTCCAAATTTTCCTTGTATTACAGGTTTCTAATTTCATTCCATTATGATTGGAGAACATGCATTGTATGATTTCAATACTTCTAAATATCTTGAGGCATTTTTGATGTCCTAGCATATCATCTATCCTGGTAATTTTCAATGTGTACTTGAGAAGAATATATATTCTGCCTTTGGTAGGTGAAGTGTGCTATAGATGTTTGCTATGCCGAATTGTTTCATTTTGTTGTTCCAGTCTTCTGTTTCGTTGTTGATCTTCTTTCTCGTTGTTCTATGCATACTGGAAATGGAGTATTGGGGTTTCCAAATAGTATGGGTTGAATTATCTATTTCTTCCTTCCATTCTGTCAATTTTTGCCTCATGTAATTTTGGGCTTTCTTGTTGCATACATCTGTGTTTACAATTGTTGTATCTTATTTGTGGATTTTCTTTTATATCATAATAATATGTCTTTCTTTGTGCCTAGTAACATTCTTTTTGTCTTGAAATCAATTGTTTCTCATATTAATATAGACACTCTAGCTCATTTTTTTACTGTTTACATGATGTATCTTTTTTGTTTATATACCTTAAACTCATGTCTGTCTTTTAATCCAAAGTGTGTTTCTGAAAGACAACATGTAGTTGGATCATGTTATTTTAACCATTTGTTAATCTGCCTTTCCATTGGAGTGTTAAATCCATTTGCATTTAATGTAATAACTAACAATTTAGGATTTATATCTGCCATTGTGTTATTTGTTTTCTGTAGGTCTTATGTTCTTCTTTTTGTTCCTCTATTTTCCAATTATTGCCTTATTTTGCATTAAATATGTTCTAGTGTGGCATTTTAATTCCCTTTTTACTTTTTCTAAATTTTTTTAGTTATTTGCTTAGTGGTTGCCTAGGGTATTACATATAAATCCAATTTTAAAACAATCTAGTTCAGATTAATACCAACTTAATTTCAATAGTGTACAAAAACTTATATAGCTTCATTCCCTTCCCCTTCTTTTGTAATGTTATTGTCATACAAATTATATCTTTATACATTGTGTACCATCAACACATATTTATGATTATTCCTTTATGTATTATCTTTTGAATCACATAGATAAAAAGAGTTATAAACAAAAACTACATTTATGCTATCTTTTCTATTTGCCTATGTAGTTACCTTAAGGTGTGCTTTTTTTCTTCGTGTGGATTTCCATTAAGATATAGTGTCCTTTCATTTTTTCCTGAAGGAATTCCTTTAATATTTATCATAGGACAGATCTGCAAGCAAAAAAAAAATTCTCTTAGTTTTTATTTTTCTGGGAAAATCTTAATTTCTACTTCATTTTTGAATGATAGTTATGTTGAATATAGAATTCTTCTTCTATCAGCCCTTTGCATATATCATCCCTATGCCCTTGGACATCCATGGTTTCCAAATGGATGTCAGCTGTTAATCTTATTAGGCTTTTTTTATGTGATGAGTTGCTTCTCTCTTTCTTCTTTCCAGATTCTCTATTTGTCTTTGATTTGACATTTTGTTTACAAAGTATTTAAATGTGGATCTTTTTGAGTTTATCTTACTTGTAGTTCACTGAGCTTCTTGGGTGTGTAGATTGATATTTTTCATCTAAATTTGGACATATTTTGCCATTATTTCTTCAAATATCCAATTTACCCCTTTCTCTCTTCTCTCTTTTTTGCATGTTGGTCCACTTGATTGTGTCTCACAGATCTCTATAGGTCTGTTCATTTTTCTTCACTCTTTTTTCTTTCTGCTCTTCAGACAGGATGACCATAATTGACCTATCTTCAAGTTCATTGATTCTTTTTTCTGCTTGGTCAAATCTAGTGAATTTTTCATTCTTTATTTGGTGAAACTTCTTTTTTATATTTTCTTTAGTTCTGTAGACACAGTTTCATTTAGTTCTTTGAACATATTTAAAATAGCTCATTTAAAGATATTGTCTAGGAAGTCCAACTTTTGGGTTTCCTCAGTGTTCTGGTTTGCTAAAGCTGCTGAAATGCAAAATAACAGAAACGGGTTGGCTTTTTACAATGGGGATTTATTAAGTTACCAGTTACAATTGTAAGTCTATGAAAATGTCCAAATTAAGGCATCAAAAAGAGGATACCTTCTCTGAGGAAAGGCTTCTGTCATCTGGGGTTCCTCTGTTGCATGGGTAAGCACCTGGTGAAATCTGCAGATCCTTCTCTCCTGGTTCTGGTTTCAATGGCTGTCCCCAAATGTCCCTGGGCATTTCTCTCTTAACTTCTCTGAGCTCTCTGAGTTTCATCTGTCTTTTATCCTCTCATAAAGGACTCCAGCAAGGGAATTAAGACTCACCATGAATGGGCTGGGGTCACATCTCCATGGAAACAACCTAATCAAAAGGTCCCACCCAACAATAGGTCTGCGTCCACAAGAATGGATTAAAAGAAGATAGTCTTTTCTGGGTACATAACAGCTTCAAGCCAGCCCACTCAGTAACTGTATTTATTGACTGCCTTTTTTTTTGGTATTGGCCATAGTTTCTCATTTGTGTGCATGTCTCAAAATTTTTTCTTGAAAGTTGGATATTTTAAATAATATAATGTGGCTGCTCAGGACATTAGATTCTCCCCCTCCCCATGGTTTGTTGCTGTTTGATTATTTAGTGGCATTTCTGAACTAATTCTGTAATGTCTGCATTTTTTTGTCCTATGTAGCTATTTAAGTCTCTGCTTGGTTGACTTAATGGTCAGCTAATAATTATATAGAGATTTCATTAAATGCCTGTAACCAACAAGTCCCTGAGTATTTGCCAAGTCCTCTGCATTCGTATTTGTCCATGACTTCAGCACTCAGCCAGGAAGTTTACAACTCTGCCTTAGCCTTCAATTCCTGTTAGCACAGAGACTGAAAGTCAGCCAGAGGTGAGAATTTTAGGGTATTCTAAAGTTTTCCTGATCATGTGTATACATACGCAGACATGAGCATGGCCCTATGCCTGTTTGTGGCTTTCCACAGTCCCAAAAATATGTCAGAGTTTATCAAACCTGTATTGACATCTCATTCCCCAGATTTTCCTTTTATGTTTTTGGTTAGCCTATTGTTTGCCCCAAGTGTTGTCCACCACCTCTAGCAGCTATGAAGTTAAACAATTTCCTTTAATGCTTTTCAACAAATGCCCATGGAGAAAAGACTATTCTCACTGGGTGAGCTCAAAGTCAGCTCAAATAAAGACAGCCTGAGGATAGTCTTCCAGGGAACCACCAGACAGTTAAAATAATGACAGTTCTCTGGGAATGGGGCTTTGGAAGGGCTCCATCCTGTTCTTATCCATCCTAGTGGCTTCCAAGCTGCTGGTTTTCATGGTGATTACAAGCTGTTGGTTTTCGTGGCTACTGTGGAGCTAGGGAATAAGAGAATGGGAAAAAGGCAAATTAGACTGCCACTAAACTCACTGTTCTTACCTAGACTGATCCGTTTTTCTTTAGTAAGCACTGCCTGGATTGCTGCAAGCATTTGTTTAGTTCCTAGACTCCTGAAAAAGTTGATTATGACCATTTTTGCCAGAGTTATTATCACCTTTATGGAAGAGAGGATTTTCAGAAGTCCTTAGTCTGCCATTTTCACTCATATTGCTCTCTATTTTAATTATCAAAAGAAGAACATTACTTGCTTTCTTTGGTCTCCTGCATTGATGTCATTTTATCTTAGAATAATGCACAGAGTTCCCATTTGGCCATGATTTTGATTTGTACTCTGTGAAATTGAAGCACCTCAGAACACAGCATCTCCCTGCAGGGTCACTGGAGCCATTCTCCTGTGAGGGTAGAGTAGAAAAATGGCCTAGTTGTTTCTTTTTGCTTCTTCTCCTTCTCCTTCTTTTTCTCTACTTTGTGTAAAAATATGTGACTATTGCAATCTAGTGATAAAATACCTATAAGAGTAACAAATAATACTAAAATCTCAATTCCATGATGCATCATTTACTTTATGTCCTTCCATTTTTCCCCACATATCACTAACCTCTAACCTACTTAAGTTTCAAAAAAAATCACCATCTTCTTATTTTTTAAATTAGAACTGGTTAACCTTTTAACTGCTGACACTTCAGTTATTCCCACTTAGTAACTGGTTCTGCACAGTGCAAGGAGTCTATGGACTCTTGCCATTGTTAGTTGAGAACATTGCAGAATCCCTCAGAAGTCTCCCAAGTAGTTACAGTTCTTGATTAACATCTACCATCTCAGCCACAGTCGTTGGATTTGGAACCAGAAGCAGCTAGGTTTCAACTATTCAAATTAGAAGCCCGGCATTGAGCCACAATCCCTACTTCAGAGTCTCTCTATTCTCATAGTGGGTTTCCTCTCATGTGAGTTTTTCATCATAATTTGGGTTTTGGAAAGATAAAATTTCAACTCAATTGATTTTTAGGCAACATGAGCAATTAAAGTCAGAAAATTCAACTAATATCCAAAAATATATGTAAATTATCTTTTAGGACTTGTATAAAAGAGAAAAACATCGAAGACAACAATTAAGACATGGATAGACAGGAAGTAAGTAGAGGAGGAAATAAGGAAGGAGAGGGAGTCAACAGGACTTTTGGTCCTCTGAGCAGCCATAAAGGGAACAGAGGAATACCTAGCTAAGCAGTATTTGAAGCCCTGACCGGCTTTGACAGAGGCTGCATGGGCTACAGCCTGTATCACTGTCCTCTGAAATGGTAATTAGAAGATTAACCACTTTTCACAGCTTCTTAACGACTTTATCTCCTTAATTTGAAGGCCCTTGTTCTGTGAGATCTGAGACTAAGCCTATGACAGACTCAAAATATTCCCACTTCCTTTTTTTGCTGCTTTTAGGTTGCTTCTGTTGATCTGAGGGTAAGAGGTAGAAGTGCTCTTAGAGTTTTAACTAGTTGATTATTATAATCACTTTCTCTGAGAGCTGTCTTAACTTCCCAAGACTTTTACTCACTTTCACATCCCCAACCCATACTTGCATCGCACCTGGTTTATACTCTGTAACTCTTGCTATCATTTAAAAATTACTGGTTACAATTACTAGACTGTAAAATTCTCCAGGGCTGTGGTTGCATTTGTTTTTATTTTCCTAGGGCAATGCCTGTCATATTGAATGAATTCAGTAAATAACTGTTGAATGACTCTGTCATTGACCAACTTAGGGAATGGAATTATGAAAGATATACCTGCAACTTTCACAAGCCATTGTTAAAATATGACTTTTCTGCTTCCTAGAAATGAAAGTCAATTAAAGTACATATCTGGTTGATTAACATTTGTTCCTTCTTGCTGTTATCAAAAAAAAAATTGCAAAACTGAAAGTCTTGGAACCTGGTTCAAAGTAGTGGAAAAATATAAAAGTCGTAGAAAGATCATAATTGGTAGTCTAGTTTGCAACAAAGATAAACAGGTTTTTATTTTGATGACAGAAAGAAAACAGATTCCAAATTTAGAAGGCAAAGCTACATGAAATGGAAGGCAAACCAAAGCTATACCTGCTTTACTATAATATTTAATAGCCATTGAATTATTCGTCATCATAAATTTGTTGATATCTTTCAGATATTCCTTTATTAACAGTTTAATCTTAAGTGTGTCAGAATTAGTTAAAACTTATATGATTTGCTTATTGACACAGCTGTCTAAAACATGAGTGAAAGATGATGCATAGGAGGTAATATTAAGGCATTTTAAGTACAGAAAATTTCTTCCTATCTCCCTTAGCTGTGTCATATTGAACAGTGTGCAGTTTTTAAACATCTCCTTATCCTTTACCCTTAGTTCATTCTGACACTTAAAATGGGGGGAATGCTGATTCTTAAATCATAAATGAAAAGCTACTCTGAATTTTTTTTCTTGAGGAAATTCTTACTTAATTCTAGTGTTATTGTGCTATGTGTGTGGGAACTCATAATACTGATAGCTCTGGAAGTTGAATGTATCTCTATTGGTGTTCTAATAAAAGCTTTTACATTTTAAGATATTGGTTGGAGAAGGTGGGGCAATGAATAAGCATGGACACTGACTGGCAGAATAAAACATGAAATGCATTTGCCAAACTGCAATGGCTTAACTTTAACAAAACTAATAATTACTACTGAAATCCAAGATATGTATTTGTGCCCATGTGTTCATTCGTGAGGGTGAATGGAGAGTGGAGCAGGAGCCTAAGCTAGGCACCAAAGGGGCAGAAACAAATATAACACAGTTAACGCACCTGCCTCCAAATGCCTTACCCTCCTGTGCAGGAGGGGAGACAAATATAGAAATGGCATTTCCAGCAGTAGCAGAATATGATGCATGTCAGGATAAAGGTGTAGAGCAGAAGGTGTAGTACAAAGAGACAAAGAATAAACTATCCCCATGGGAACAGAGGGAGACCTTCATGAAAAACAGTGTAGTGCACCTGGGGTTAAGCAGCATGGACTATACCCACCACAGCATTTTCTTTTTTACTTTGTCTAGCATGGTCCCTCAGCCCTGGGTACACCGCTACAGTAACAAGTTTATTGTCTTTGGAATCTTTTTTGTTTTAAACATGGTGACCTAGGAAATTTGCCTTTAACTCCCTTACAAGTTTCAGAAACAATGTTGGTGTAGACTTAGGTAGGGATAGCTTTGTAATTACCCATCACCATTTGCTATACATGGGTCTGAGCCCTCTTAAATATGAAACCCTCAAGTACACTGTATTTTTGTTGTTGTTGTAGCCTTTATAAATAAATGACAGGGATTTTCTCTGGTAATTCTGTTCCAGCAATATTGCTGAGTTGACATGACATTCTTTTCCCCTTCCTCTCAGAATTCCTGTGAATTTCTGATATAGAAGACAGATACTCTTTGCACAGTTAAAACATTTTAATTGTTAGACTCTCAGGAGGGCCAATGGAAGTACTTCTAGGGAGCTGATAATAGTCTATTTTCTGGTCTGTTTGTTGGTTACATGGGTGTTCTGGTTTGCTAAAACTGCCAAAATGCAATATATCAGAAATGGATTGGCTTTTATAAAGGGGTTTATTAGGTTACAAATTTACCATTCTAAGGCCATAAAAGTGTCCAAACTAAGGCATCAACAAGAGGATACCTTCACTGAAGAAAGGCTGATGGCACCCGGGGTTCCTCTTTCACATGGGAAGGCACGTGGCTGGAGTCTGCTGTGCCTCTCCTCAGGATGGCTTCTGGTTTCGTTGTCTTCTCCAAAATGTCTCTGGGCTTCTGTCTTAGCTTCTCTCTCCCAGCTCCTGTGCATCCTTGCTTGTTTCTCCCAGGGCGTTTCTCTCCAAGCATCTGAGGGTCTTCTCTTAGTTTCTCTAGGGCAAACTCTGGATTTCATCTCTTAGCTTCTCTCCTGGTTCTAGTTTCAATGGCTGTCTCCAAAATGTCTCTCTGTCTGCATTTCCAAGTGTCTGGGTCTGTGTCAGCTCTGAGCTCTCTCTCTTTCCCTGAGCTCTCTTAAGGTCTCTAGTAAACTAATTAAGACTCACATTGAATAGGCAGGGTCACATCTCCATGGAAATAGTGTAATCAAAAGGTTCCACCCAGAATGATAATCTAATATGTACAGAGAAGAAAATGAGGGTGAACTTAATGGTATGGGAATGGTCAGGTGTGACTATGGTTCGTTCATGGGATTAGAAGTATCAGTGATGTATTGAAGGTGAAATGTTCATAAATGGTTGTTTAAAGGTATGTAACCCACAGAGTAGCACCACAGACCTAAATAAGTGTTAGCATGATATACTCATAAGGTATGACACTGGGGCAGAGGGTTAACCATAGAGTGGTATATGGAAAAACTACCCATTACATAGTAAAGACTATATTTGATAGGAATATCTTAACAACACTGCACTAATACTAGGGATGAATAAATAGCAGCTGATAAGAGCTCTGGGATGTATTATATTATGATAATTGCTTCAAGTTGAGAGTGATGATATTTGTACTACTAAGTGAAATAATGTAAGAAACTGACCATTTATCTTGGGATGGAATATATATTAAGTGAAATTAGGAACCCAGTACTTAATAAATGAAGCCCTCAACTTGAGGTTTGCTCTTGTGAAACTTAGAGTTATAAATGGGAGGCTGAGCCCTCCTATAATTATGCCTAAGAGGCACTCCAGGGAACCTCTTTTGTTGCTCAGATGTGGCATTTCTCTCTCTAAACCCAACTCAGCAAATAAATTCATTAACCTACCCCCCATGAAGGGCATGACTCCCAGGGGAATGAATCTCCCTGGCGATGTGGGAAATGACTCCCAGAAATGAGCCTGGCCCTGGCAACAAGAGATTGAAAATGCCTACTTGATTAAAAGGGGGGAAAAAAGAAGGCAACAAGCTGAGGTCACAGTGGCTGAGAGATCCCAAATAGAGTCAAGAGGTTATCCTGGAGGTTTTCCTTATGCAAGCTCCAGCCAGACATCCCAAATGGCCACAGTATGCCATGCCCTTACCCAAAGTAGTCCCCAAATAACTAGGTCCCTACCTGAGATTCAATAAAATATTCATTCGCTAAGTTTTATCTCTTAGAAACTTAAATCCACCAGAGTGTTCCTATGCCAGACAAGTCCTAAAACCCAGAGACAACAGCCTCCTTAAGAACAACAATCAGATGCAGCCCCTTCCCCATACTGTCAATTCCCCCTTTCAATATGAACAAGTTAGTGTGCTCACCGCCTAGACACCCTTGAAGATGAAGAGATTAAGTGAGAGGAAGGGGTAGCAACAAACAAGGTAAGATATAACAAAGGTCTATGAATACTTAAACTTTATATATATATATGTATGTATGTATATATATATATATATATATATGTATGTATATATAGATGCTGACGTGTTGGAAGAGCTGGAAGGAGGAAAATGACATTGACATGGTGGAACTATAAACTATAACATCCTTTGAAATTTGCTCTATAGCTACTTGTTCAATTGTGTTTAAAAGTCTTCACCTCTCTGTATATACCCTATATTACATAATAAGGAAAGAACTGAAACTGTGGAACTGTAACCCATAACAATTTTTGAAATTACCTATATAACTGCTTGTTGAGTACCTTTCTGTATGTATGTCATATTTTACAATAATGGAAATAGCTGAAGTTGTGGAACTGTGACCTATGACATTCTTTGAAATTTGCTAACTACTTGTTAAATCGTACTTTGAAAGTTATCACTGTTATGTATATATGTTAAAGTTCACAATAAAAAATGCATTAAAAGAGGTCCCACCCACAATTGGGTGGATCACATCTCCATGGAAACAACCTAATCAAAAGATCCCACCCACAGTAGATCTGCTCCCACA
This sequence comes from Choloepus didactylus, assembly GCF_015220235.1. NCBI lineage: Eukaryota > Metazoa > Chordata > Mammalia > Pilosa > Megalonychidae > Choloepus > Choloepus didactylus. The sequence goes on from NC_051334.1 coordinate 179,008,359, forward strand.
AGAGTGGATTAAATGTACATAGTCTTTTATGGGGTACATAACAGATTCAAACCAGCACAATGGGTATGTTTATTTTGTGAAAATCATTACAACATCTATGTGCACCTTTCTGAATACAAATGATATTTCAATAAAAAATTAAAAATGAAAGTCTATTAACAGGAGAAAAAATAAAAGCATGATATGCTGGTTTGTATATATTATATCCCCCAGAAAAAGCCATATTCTTTGATGCACTCTTGTGTGGGCAGATGTATTAGTGTTGATTAAGTTGGAACCTTTGGATTAGGTTGTTTCCATGGAGATGTGATCCACTCAACTGTAGGTGATAACTGTGATTAGATAATTTCCATGGAGGCATGGCCCTGCCAATTTGGCATGGACCTTGATTAGTTTACTGAAGCCTTATAAAAGCTCAGACAAAACAAGCTCAGCAGAGCAACTGAGAGTGACGTTTTGAAGAGGAGCTACAGCCAAGAGGAACACTTTGAAGAATGCACAGGAGCTGAGAGGGGAACTGGAACACAACCTGAGATCAGCAGACACCAGCCAACGTGCCTTCCCAGCTAACGGATGTTTTCCGGACACCATTGTCCTTCCTTCCATGTAGGTATACTTGTTGATGCCATAGCTTGGACACTTTTATGGCCTTAAGACTGTAACTTTGTAACCAAATAAACCCCCTTTATAAAAGTCAATCCATTTCTGGCATTTTGCATAATGGGCAGCATTAGCAAACCAGAACATATGATTAACTTGAATCAGCCCTACCTCAGTGGTTGCTATATGAAGTTGGCAATTCCTTTTCCCCATTCTGCCAATCTTTCTATACTGAGTGTCAGTTAGCTAAGAAATGATGGCTACATCCTTGAGAAATCTGTACATTGTGGCTTCTTTGATGACTAGGCATGCTCTTGAAAATATTCACAGGGATCATACACTTGTATTGAGTTTGGTACTAATGATGATTGGTTGTATCATCTTTGTACAGTCTTTCCCCTTCCTTATTCTAACCTACACTTCCAAAAAGTTGGGAACTTCTTTTCTTTTCCTAGCCAGCAACATCTTTTTCTGACCTCACCCTTGCCCCCACCCCTCCCTTTCTAGATGCCCCCTACTTGATCCTTTACTGGAAGTGACATCTTTACTTTCAGACCTCCCATGAAAGCACTTGCATTTACCTGAGGCTCATCTCATAATAAACAGCATTAGTTCTTTATTTGCCCTCTTTTGTGGTGTTAACTGAGGAAACAGATTTGATATGGAATTATGACATCTGCTTCCAGTTTACATGTGTCTAACATCTTTAACACACTCCCTAAAGCCTTTCTCCTTTCATTTTTGAGAGATAAGAATATCAGAGGTGAAGTTGGTTACGCAAAGGTAGCTGAATATTTCACAATCCAATGATATTATGAATATTTTCCTTTCTTATTATTTTCATAAATAATTCTCAATTCATATTAATCTTTGGGAGAAAATCATCCCTCCAGCAGCTAAACGAATGAAAGTTAAATCTAGGTTCACCTGGTAATTTCCACAATTTTTTTATTCTCTGTTTCTTCTAATGTGCACTTTACACTGAGGCTCTCTGTTGTCCCTTCACCCCCACCCAAGCATTGTGACTGCCACATAGTAGGCCCTTGAAGGAGTTTTAAGGAGTTAATGCTGCTTATACCTTGTTTCTATACCCTTTCTTCCTTTTCTTTCTTCTAAAGGACCCAGTTCATTAAGAAAACTAAGCAGCCTTGTGAATGTGCTGAGAAGTGGTCTGGGTATCAATAATTGAGAATTGTCACTTTTTTTTTTGGTTGGAAATTCATGGAGAAAGAGCTTGAGCTAGGGCAGGGCTAAGAAGAGAGCAGCCATAAAGGATGTTTTCATCCAGCCAGCTCTGCTCTATTTTATTGATGCTGTTTTGCCATCAGTTCTGGCCACTAGATTGCCAAATATACAGATAGTCCTTTCCACTTGGCATTCACATCTGTGCTGTTGTTTCAAGGTTATCAATATTTTATCATAGATTTATTTATTTAATACCTTATCTCAGAAACTTTGCATGTTAAACTGTAATTTTATTATTCTTAATAGTATGTATATGTATGTGTGTATATATAAGTAAGTATGCAAAATCTAATTAAAGTCATTGGGCAATGAGGATCTTTTTTCTCTTTTATTAAATCATATTTTTATTATGGAATATAACATATATACATGGAGGTAATAACTTTCCAAGTGCAATTTAGCAAGTAGTTAAGAGCAAATTTCAAAGATAACTTTCCAAGTGCAATTCAACAAGTAGTTAGAGAGCAAATTTCAAAGAATATTGTGGGTTACAGTTCCATAGTTTCAGTTTTTTCCTTATTGTGCAATATAACATATATGCAAAAAGGTAATAACTTTCAAAGTTTTATTTAACAAGTACTTATATAGGAAATTTCCAAAAATGTTATGAGTTAGAGTACCATAGTTTCAGTTATTTCCTTATTGTGCCCTTTACAGTACCATGGTTTCAGTTATTTCCTTATTGTGAAGTAAAACACATATACAAAAAGGTGATAACTTTCAAATTACAATTTAACAAGTAGCTATAGAGCAAAGTTAAAGAATGCTATGGTTTATAGTTCTACCATTTCAGTTCTTTCTAGCTAGCTATTTTAGTACCCTAGCAATTAAGAAAAAGAAAATTATATAGAGATTCAGTATTCATAATCCTTTGTTAAATGTCGAATCCTCAAAGCCTGAACTCCTAGAAATCAGTAACAGAAGGAAAATTGGAAAATTTACAAATATGTGGAAATCAAACAGTGTACAAACACCCTATGAGTTAAAGAAGAAATCACAATGGAAATTTAAAAAAATGCTTAGAGATGACTGAAATCAAAAATACAGCATGCCAAAGCATACAAGATGTAGCCATGATAGTGTTCAAAGGGAAATTTGTAGCTGCGAACACCTATATCTAAAAAAGAGGAAATATTAGAAATCAACACCCAAATGCCCCATCTTGAGGGACTAGAATAATAAGAACAAAGTAAACCCAAAGTCAGCAGAAGGAAGGAAGTGGTAAAGATTAGAGCAGAGATACATTAGAGAATATAAAATCATTTGAGAGAATCAGCAAAACTAAAAATTGGTTCTTTGAAAAAATTAGAATAATTGAAAAACCTTTAGATTGACTGGCAAAGAAGAAAAGGAGAAAAGGCACAAATTATAAATATCAGAAATGAAAAAAGTTATATCACTAATGACTGTACAGATATAAAAATGATTATAAGAGAATACTATGATAAAAAAAGAGAATACTATGAACAATTTTATGCCAAACAAATTACTAAAACTGACTCAAGAAGAAATGGAAAACCTCAACAGACCCATTAGAAGTACAGAAATTGAATCAGTAATCAAAATCCTTCCATCAAAGAAAAGCCCAGGACTAGATAGTACAAAATTCTACAAAACATTTAAAGAAGAATTAAAACCAATCCTTTTCAAACTCCTACATAGAATTCAAGAGGAGGGAACTCTTCTTAATTCATTTTATGAGACTGGCGTTACCCTTATACCAAGCCTGATAAAGACATCACAAAAAAAAATTTACAGATCAGGTTCTCTTATGAATATAGATGCAAAATTCCTTAACAAAATTCTAGCAACCCAAATAAGAGAGCATATTAAAAAGTTATATACTCTAACCAAATGGGATTTATCCCAGGAATGCAAGAGTATTTCATTATATGAAAATACTCATATAAAACCGACATGATTATCTGAATAGATGCAGAAAAGGGACTTGACAAAACACAGCGCCCATTCTTGGCAAAACACCTAGAAAACTAGGCATAGATAGGAACTTTCTCAATTGCTAAAAGGCCATTTATGAAAAACCCACAGCTAACATCCTACTCAATAGTGTAAGATGAATGTTTTCCCTCTAAGATCAGGAATAAGATGAGGATGCCCAATGTCACCACTGTGACTCCACATTGTGCTAGAACTTCCAGCCAGAGCAATCAGGCAAGAAAAAGCAGTAAAAGTATCCAAATTGAAAAGGAAAAAGTAAAATTATCATTATTTTGCAGACAACATACTCTTTTATATAGACAATCTAAAGTAATCCACAAAAAACCTACTAAAGCTAATAAACAAATTCAGCAGAATGGCTGGGTACACAATCAACCACAAAAATCAGTTCTGTTCTGATACACTGGCAATGAACTACCTGAAAAGGAAGTTACGAAAAAAATTCCATTTACTATAGCATCTAAAACAATCAAATACTTAGGCATAAATTAAGACTACAAAATGCTGCTGAAAGAAGTTAAAAACCTAAATAAATTGCCAGACATCCTATGAGCATGAATGGGAATGCTTAATATTGTTAAGATGTCAATACTGTGCAAAGCAATCTACTGATTTAATACAATCCTTATCAAATTCCAGCATCCTTTTTCTCCACAGAAATGGAAAAGCTGATCCTCAAATTCATATGGAACCACAAGGGTTGAATAGCCAACACAATTTTGACAAAGAAGAGCAAAGTTAGAGGACTCATACTATCCAATTTCAAAATGTACTAAAAGTGACAGTAATCAAAATGGTTTGATATTGGCATAAGGACGGACAAATGTACCAATGGGATAAACTTGCAAGTCAGAAATAGACCCACCCATCTATGGTCAATTGATTTTCAACAAGGTGTCAAGCACATGCAATTGGGAAAGAATAATCTCCTCAACAAATGGTGGGAAAACAGGACATCAACATGCAAAAGAATGAATTTGTATCCTTACGTCACACCATATGCAAAAATTAACTCAAAATGGATCAAGGACCTAAATAAAAGATCTAACACCATAGAAGTCTTGGACAGTACCATAGGGGCAAATGTTCATGACCTGAGATTTAGTAGTGGATTCTTAGTTATGACACCAAAAGCATGAGCAACAAAATAAACAATAAATAAATTCCATTTTATCAAAATTAAAAACTCTTTTGTTCATCCAAGGACATTATCAAGAAAGTGAAAAAACAACCTACAGAATGGGAGAAAATAGCCATATATCTGATAAAGGCTTAATATCCAGACTATACAAAAGCTTTTACATTGTAAAATCAAAAACCAAACAACCCAGTTAGAAAATGTGCAAAGATCTTGAAGAAACATTTCTCTAAAGATGATATATTAATGTCCAATAAGCATATAAAAAGACGCTAAATGTCATTAACCATTAAGTAAATACAAGTCAACCACAAGGAGATGTCACTTCACGTCCACAAGGAAGGCTATTATTTAAACAAAACAAAACATAAAATTACGAGTGTTGCAGAGGATGCCAAGAAATTAAAACTCTACTGCATTGTTGGTGGAATGTAAAATGGCACAGCCACTGTGGAAAGCAATGTAACAGTTTCTGAAAAAGTTAAATATAGAATTACCATATGACCTAGCAATTCTACTCATGTATGTACTCAAATAAATTGAAAACAAGGTCTGAAACAGATACTTCTTCAAGTGTTCATAGTAGCATTGTTCATAATAGCCAAAACATGGAAACAATCCAAGTATCCATCAACAAATGAATGGATAAACAAAATGTGATACAGTGGAATGTGATTTGACCTTAAAAAGGAATGAGGTTCTGAGACATGCTGCCACATGGATGAACTTTCAAAACATTATGCCAAGCGAAATAAGCAAGACATATAGGAACAAATATTATATGATGTAACTTATATGGGATATCTAGTATTAGAAAATTCACAGAGACAGAAAGTAGATTAGAGGTTACCAGGGGATGGGGGAGGGGAGATGAGGGAGTTTTTCCTTGGTAGCTGTAGAGTATTTATAATTAAAAAGTAATAGGATTCCAGGCAAGATGGTGGTTTGGTGAGGTGTATGTTTTAGTTACTCCTCCAGGGAACTAGGTAGAAAGCCAGGAACTGCATGGACTGGACACCGCAGAGCAATTTGACTTTGGGCATACTTCATACAACACTCATGAACACGTGGAACTGCTGAGATCAGTGAAATCTGTAAGTTTTTGCAGCCAGGGGACCCACGCCCCTCCCTGCCAGGCTTAGTCCCATGGGAGGAAGGGCCATCAGTGCTGGGAATGAGAAGGGAGAACTGCAGTGGCAACTCTTATCGGAAACTCATTCTACTGATCAAACTCCAATCATAGATAGACTGAGACCAGACACCAGAGAATCTGGGAGCAGCCAGCCCAGCAGAGAGGGGATAGAGATAGCAAAAACAGCAAGAAAAACCCAAAAATAAAAGCAGAGGTTTTTTGGAGTTCTGGTGAACATAGAAAAGGGAAGGGCAGAGCTCAGGCCCTGAGGCTGATATGCAAATCCTGAAGAAAAACTGATCTCTCTGCCCCCTGGACCTTTCCTTAATGGCCCTAATTGCTTTGTCTCTTAGCATTTCAATAACCCATTAGATCTGCTAGGAGAGCCCTTTTTTTTTATCTTTTTTTCTTTTTCTAAAACAATTATTCTAAGAAGCCCAATATAGAAAGCCTCAAAGACTGGCAATTTGGGTAGGTCAAGACAAGAGCAGAACTAAGAGAGCTCTGAGATGAAAGGCAATAATCCAGTGGCTGAGAAAATTCACTAAACACCACAACTTCCCAAGAAAAGGGGGGCATCCTCTCACAGCCATTATCCTGGTGGACAGGGAACACTCCTGCCCGTCACCGGCCCCATAGCCCAGAGCTGCCCCAGACAACCGAATGTGATGGAAGTGCTTCCAATAACATGCACATACCACAAAATTGGGCGTGGACATTAGCCTTTCCTGCACCCTCATCTGGTTGTCCCAGAGTTGGGAAGGCAGAGCAGTGTGAATTAACATGCCCCATTCAGCCATCCTTTCAGCAGACTGGGAGCCTCCCTACACAACCCTGCAGCCCAGAACCACCCTGGGGGGATGGCACTCACTTGTAACATAGCACAGTCATCCCTCAACAGAGGACCTGGGGTTGCACCGCCTGGAAGAGGGACCCACTTGCAAGTCTCAGGGGCCATATACAAATACCAAGGACTTGTGGGTCAGTGGCGGAGACAAACTGTGGCAGGACTGAACTGAAGGATTAGACTATTGCAGCAGCTTTAAAACTCCAGGAACACCAGGGAGATTTCATTGTTAGAGCCGCCCCCCCATCCCTGACCACCCAAACACATGCCCCATATACAGGGCGGGCAACACCAACTACACACGCAAGCTTGATACACCAATTGGACCCCACAAGACTCACTCCCCCACTCACCACAAAGACAAAGTGCGGGAGAACTGGCTTGAGGGGAACACGTGGCTCATGGATGCCACCTGCTGGTTAGTTAGAGAAAGTGTACTCCACAAAGCTGTAGATCTGACAAATTAAAGATAACGATTTCAATCGGTCTACAAATCCTAAAAGAACCTTATCAAGTTAAGCAAATGCCAAGAGGCCAAAAACAACAGAAAATTTAAAGCATATGAAAAAAACAGATGATATGGATAACCCAAGCCCAAGCAACCAAATCAAAAGATCAGAGGAGACACAGTACCTGGAGCAATTAATCAAAGAACTAAAGATGAACGATGAGACCATGGCACGGGATATAAAGGACCTGAAGAAGAGCATGGAACAGGATATAAAGGACATCAAGAAGACCTTAGAAGAGCATAAAGAAGACATTGCAAGACTAAATAAAAGAATAAATGATCTTATGGAAATTAAAGAAACTGTTGACCAAATTAAAAAGATTCTGGATATTCATAGTACAAGACTAGAGGAAGTTGAACAACGAATCAGTGACCTGGAAGATGACAGAATGGAAAATTAAAGCACAAAAGAAAGAATGGGGAAAAAAATTGAAAAAATCGAAATGGACCTCAGGGATATGATAGATAATATAAAACATCCAAATATAAGACTCATTAGTGTTCCAGAAGGGGAAGAGAAGGGTAAAGGTCTAAGAAGAGTATTCAAAGAAATTGTTGGGGAAAACTTCCCAAATCTTCTAAATACCATAAATACACAAATCATAAATGCCCAGTGAACTCCAAATAGAATAAATCCAAATAAACCAACTCTAAGACATATTCTTATCATGCTGTCAAATATGGAAGAGAAGGAGCAAGTTCTGAAAGCAGCAAGAGAAAAGCAATTCACCACATACAAAGGAAACACCATAAGACTAAGTAGTGACTACTCAGCAGCCACCATGGAGGCAAGAATGCAGTGGCATGACATATTTAAAATTCTGAGTGAGAAAAATTTCCAACCAAGAATACTTTATCCAGCAAAGCTCACCTTCAAATTTGAGGGAGAGCTTAAATTTTTCACAGACAAAAAAATGCTGAGAATTTGCTAACAAGAGACCTACCCTACTGGAGATACTAAAGAGAGCCCTACAGACAGAGAAACAAAGAAAGGAGAGAGAGATATGGAGAAAGCTTCAGTACTAAAGAGATTCAGTATGGGTACATTAAAGGATATTAATGGAGAGAGGGAAAAAATATATATGACAAACATAAACCAAAGGAGAAGATGGCTGATTCAAGAAATGCCTTCACAGTTATAACGTTGAATGTAAATGGATTAAACTCCCCAATTAAAAGATATTGATTTGCAGAATGGATCAAAAAAAAATGAACCATCAATATGTTGCATACAAGAGACTCATCTTAGACACAGGGACGCAAAGAAATTGAAAGTGAAAGGATGGAAAAAAATATTTCATGCAAGCTACAGCCAAAAGAAAGCAGGTGTAGCAATATTAATCTCAGATAAAATAGGCTTTAAATGCAGGGATGTTATGAGAGACAAAGAAGGCCACTACATACTAATAAAAGGTGCAATTCAACAAGAAGAAATAACGATCATAAATGTTTATGCACTCAATCAAGGTGGCACAAAATACATGAGAGAAACACTGGCAAAACTAAAGGAAGCAACTGATGTTTCCACAATAATTGCGGGAGAATTCAACACATCACTCTCTGCTTTAGATAGATCAACAAGACAGAAAACCAATAAGGAAATTGAAAACCTAAACTATCTGATAAATGAATTAGATTTAACAGACATATATAGAACATTACATCCCAAATCACCAGGATACACATTCTTCTCTAGTGCTCATGGAACTTTCTCCAGAATAGAACATATGCTGGGACATAAAACAAGGCTCAATAAATTTAAAAAGATTGAAATTATTCAAAGCACATTCTCTGACCACAATGGAATACAATTAGAAGTCAATAACCATCAGAGACTTAGAAAATTCACAAATACCTGGAGGCTAAACAACACACTTCTAAACAATCAGTGGGTTAAACGAGAAATAGCAAGACAAATTGGGAAATATATAGAGATGAATGAAAATGAGAACACAACATACCAAAACTTAGGGGATGCAGCAAAAGCGGTACTGAGGGGGAAATTTATAGCACTAAATGAATATATTAAACAGGAAGAAAGAGCAAAAATCAAAGAACTAATGGATCAACTGAAGAAGCTAGAAATGAACAGCAAACCAATCCTAAGCTAAGTAGAAGAAAAGAAATAACAAGGATTAAAGCAGAAATATATGACAAAGAACAAAAAAACAATAGAGAGGATACATAACACCAAAAGTTGGTTCTTTGAGAAGATCAACAAGATTGACAACCCACTAGCTAGACTGACAATATCCAAAAGAGAAAAGACCCAGATAAACAAAATAATGAATGAGAAAGGTGACATTACTGCGGATCCCGAAGAAATTAAAAAAATATTAAGAGGATACTATGAACAACTATATGCCAACAAACTGGATAGTGTAGAGGAAATGGACAATTTCCTGGAAACATATGAACAACCTAGACTGACCAGAGAAGAAGCAGAAGACCTTAACCAACCAATCACAAGCAAAGAGATCCAATCAGTCATCAAAAAGCTTCCCACAACTAAATGCCCAGGGCCAGATGGCTTCACAGGGGAATTCTACCAAACTTTCCAGAAAGAACTGACACCAATCTTACTTAAACTCTTTCAAAACATCGAAGAAAATGGAACACTACCTAACTCATTTTATGAAGCTAACATCAATCTAATACCAAAACCAGGCAAAGATGCTACAAAAAAGGAAAACTACCGGCCAATCTCCCTAATGAAAATAGATGCAAAAATCCTCAACAAAATACTTGCAAATTGAATCCAAAGACACATTTAAAAAAATCATATGCCATGCCCAAGTGGGGTTCATTCCAGGCATGCAAGGATGGTTCAACATAAGAAAATCAATCAACGTATTACAACACATTAACAAATCAAAAGGGAAAAATCAAATGATCATCTCAATAGATGCTGAAAAAGCATTTGACAAAATCCAACATCCCTTTTTTTTTTTTTTTTTTTTTTCCAACATCCCTTTTTGATAAAAACACTTCAAAAGGTGGGAATTGAAGGAAACTTCCTCAATTTGATAAAGAGCATGTGCCAGTTTGAATGTATTGTGTCCCCCAAACGCCATTATCTTTGATGTAGTCTTGTGGGGCCGACGTTTTGGTGCTGATTAGATTTGCTTGGAATTTGCCCCACCCAGCTGTGGGTGATGACTCTGATGAGATATTCCCATGGAGGCATGGCCACACCCATTCAGGGTGGGCCTTAATCAGTGGCGCTGACTCAAAGAGAAGGAACTCAGTGCAGCTGTGAGTGATGTTTTGAAGAGGAGCAAGCTTGCTAGAGAGGAACGTCCTGGGAGAAAGCCATTTTGAAACCAGCACTTTGGAGCAGACACCAGCCACGTGACTTCCCAGCTAACAGAGGTTTTCCGGACACCGTTGGCCATCCTCCAGTGAAGCATTACCAAACTAGAACAGAGCATATATGAAAAACCCACAGCCAGCATAGTACTTAACGGTGAGAGACTGAAAGCCTTCCCTCTATGATCAGGAACAAGACAAGGATGCCCGCTATCACCACTGTTATTCAACATTGTGCTGGAAGTGCTAGCCAGGGCAATCCGGCAAGACAAAGAAATGAAAGGCATCCAAATTGGAAAGGAAGAAGTAAAACTGTCATTGTTTGCAGATGATATGATCTTATATCTGGAAAACCCCGAGAAATCGATGATACAGCTACTAGAGCTAATAAACAAATTTAGCAAAGTAGCGGGATACAAGATTAATACACATAAGTCAGTCATGTTTCTATATGCTAGAAATGAACAAACTGAAGAGACACTCAAGAGAAAGACACTATTTTCAATAGCAGCTAAAAAAATCAAGTACCTACGAATAAACTTAACCAAAGATGTAAAAGACCTATAAAAAGAAAACTACATAACTCTACTAAAAGAAATAGAAGGGGACCTTAAAAGATGGAAAAATATTCCATGTTCATGGATAGGAAGGCTAAATGTCATTAAGATGTCAATTCTACCCAAACTCATCTACAGATTCAATGCAATCCCAATCAAAATTCCAACAACCTAATTTGCAGACTTGGAAAAGCTAGTTATCAAATTTATTTGGAAAGGGAAGATGCCTTGAATTGCTAAAGACTTTCTAAAAAAGAAAAATGAAGTGGGAGGACATACACTCCCTAACTTTTAAACTTATTATAAAGCCACAGTTGTCAAAACAGCATGGTCCTGGCACAAAGATAGACATATCGATCAATGGAATCGAATTGAGAATTCGGAGATAGACCCCCAGATCTATGGCCAACTGATCTTTGATAAGGCCCCCAAAGTCACTGAACTGGGTCATAAAGGTCTTTTCAAAAAATGGGGTTGGGAGAGTTGGATATCCATATCCAAAAGAATGAAAGAGGACCCCTACCTCACACCCTACACAAAAATTAACTCAAAATGGACCAAAGATCTCAATATAAAAGAAAGTACCATAAAACTCCTAGAAGATAATGTAGGAAAACATCTTCAAGACCTTGTATTAGGCGGCCACTTCCTAGACTTTACACCCAAAGCACAAGCAACAAAAGAAAAAATTGATAAATGGGAACTCCTCAAGCTTAGAAGTTTCTGAACCTCAAAGGAATTTTTCAAGAAGGTAAAGAGGTAGCCAACTCAATGGGAAAAAATTTTTGGAAACCATGTATCTGACAAAAGACTGATATCTTGCATATATAAAGAAATCCTACAACTCAATGACGATGGTACAGACAGCCCAATTATAAAATGGGCAAAAGATATGAAAAGACAGTTCTCTGAAGAGGAAATGCAAATGGCCAAGAAACACATGAAAAAATGTTCAGCTTCACTAGCTATTAGAGAGATGCAAATTAAGACCACAATGAGATACCATCTCACACCAATTAGAATGGCTGCCATTAAACAAACAGGAAACTACAAATGCTGGAGGGGATGTGGAGAAATTGGAACACTTATTCATTGTTGGTGAGACTGTATAATGGTTCAGCCACTCTGGAAGTCAGTCTGGCAGTTCCTTAGAAAACTAGATATAGAGTTACCCTTCGATCCAGCGATTGCACGTCTCAGTATATACCCGGAAGATCAGAAAGCAGTGACACGAACAGATACCTGCAAGCCAATGTTCATAGCAGCATTATTCACAATTGCCAAGAGATGGAAACAACCCAAATGTCCTTCAACAGATGAGTGGATAAATAAAATGTGGTATATACACACGATGGAATACTACGCGGCAGTAAGAAGGAACGATCTCGTGAAACATGACAACATGGATGAACCTTGAAGACATAATGCTGAGCGAAATAAGCCAGGCACAAAAAGAGAAATATTATACGCTACCACTAATGTGAACATTGAAAAATATAAAACAAATGGTTTGTAATGTAGAATGTAGGGAAACTAGCGACAGAGAGCAATTAAGGAAGGGGGAACAATAATCCAATAAGAACAGATAAGCTATCGTGGGTAAATTTAACGTTCTGGGAATGCCCAGGAATGACTATGGTCTGTTAATTTCTGATGGGTATAGTAGGAACAAGTTCACAGAAATGTTGCTATATTAGGTTACTTTCTTGGGGTAGAGTAGGAACATGTTGGAAGTGAAGTAGTTATCTTAGGTTAGTTGTCTTCTTCTTGCTCCCTTGTTATGGTCTCTTTGAAATGTTCTTTTATTGCATGTTTTTTTAAGTTTTTTTATTTTTTTTATTTTTTATACAGTTGATTTAAAAAAAAAGTTAAAAAAAAAAAAAACAAGGAAAAAAATACGCAGAGCCCCCTTGAGGAGCTGGTGGAGAATGCAGGGGTATTGACCTGCCCCGCCTCCATGGTTGCTGATGTGCTCACAGACATAGGGGACTGGTGGTTTGATGGGTTGAGCCCTGTACCACAGGATTTGCTCTTGGGAAGACTGTTGCTACAAAGGAGAGGCTAGGCCTCCCTATAATTGTGCCTAAGAGCCTTCTCCCAAATGCCTCTTTGTTGCTCGGATGTGGCCCTCTCTCTCTAGCTAAGCCAACTTGAAAGGTGAAATCACTGCCCTCCCCCCTACGTGGGATCAGACACCCAGGGGAGTGAATCTCCCTGGCAATGTGGAATATGACTCCTGGGGAGGAAAGTAGACCCGGCATCGTGGGATAGAGAACATCTTCTTGACCAAAAGGGGGAAATGAAAGGAAATGAAATAAGCTTCAGTGGCAGAGAGATTCCAAAAGGAGCCAAGAGGTCACTCTGCTGGGCACTCTTACGCACAATATAGACAACCCTTTTTAGGTTCTAATGAATTGGGGTAGCTGGCGGCAGATACCTGAAACTATTAAACTACAACCCAGAACCCATGAATCTTGAAGACGATTGTATAAAAATGTGGCTTATGAGGGGGGACAGTGGGATTGGGGGGGCCATAGGGATCACACTCCCGTTTGTCTAGTTTGTGGATGGATGAGTGGAAAGGTGGGGGAAGGAAACAAACAAACAAACAGACAAGGGCACCCAGTGTTCTTTTTTACTTTAGTTGCTCTTTTTCAGTTTAATTATTATTCTGGTTATTTTTGTGTGTGCGGTAATGAGGGTGTCGGGGATTGATTTTGGTAATGAATGTACAACTATGTAATGGTACTGTGAACAATCGAATGTACGATTTGTTTTGTATGAGTGCGTGGTATGTGAATATATCTCAATAAAATGAATATTAAAAAAAAGATTAAGGGGAGCTAGAACTCTCTGAGGTGGAAGTTGAGGCAGGAAAAAAAGTAATAAACATTTTTTAAATGAGAGAAAGGAGGGTATGAGGAGTGCTTACAAGCACATGTTTTTACCTAAAAAAGAAAACGAAAAGAAAATAAACCTCTCTGACTTCTCTTTTTTACCTATCTTCATGTAATTGTTTATTTATTGTATATAGACAAGTATAGCTTGTTATGTGGATATCCCTCAAGTCCATCTCTATAGCGATTTCCCTGACTTAGAAAAGCAAGTACAGTTGTGGGCAGAGTGAGATATTTGAGTTTAAAATTAGAGAGATGAAGCAGTTTAAAATGTCGACAAGATCTGGGGGAGGATGGTAAAAGAAGGTGACTGGGGCAGAGTAGACATTGGACTTTGACATGTGGAAGTCAAGGTTGTGAGAAGTTATGGTGCTGTTTGGGTCATTCTAAAGCTATGAAAAAAAGATGGCAGGACTTGAGAAAAGAACTGTGAGAAGTTGCCAAAGAGTTCAATGTTGGCAACTTTGTTGTAAAGGGCCAAATAGTCAATTCTTTAGGTTTTGTGGTGTTGTGTTTATATCACCTTGTGGGAGATATGGTAAGGCCAGACACAGATCATGAGAGAGAGATTGGAAGAGTTTGAAAGACTTATTTTATTCAGAGTTCCCTAGGGTGAGGGCAGCATACTATGCAGGGCCACATGGGGAAAATACCAGGGTGGGTCACAAGGCAGAGAGAAAGCAAGCAGAACTGAGGCAGTGTCTTCATCATGGTTTCTGTTGGAAGTGTGCATGGGTGGGGCAGGGGTATGCCACCGTGGGACTTGTTGGCTATATTTGAAACTAGCACCCCTGCCAGTTTGAGGTAGTTTACTTTTAAGCAGGCTAGGGTCAGAATTAGCGAGGAGTAACATATATATATGAGGCTGTCTATAGATGTTAAAACAACAATTTACAGAAGCTAGAAAAAAATAGTTAATATATGTGGGCCATATGATCTCTGTTTCAACCATTCAATTTTATTGTTGTAGGGCATAAACAGCCATAGATATTGCAAAAATGAATGGGTATCACTGTGTCCTGATAAAACGTAATTTAAAAATAAAGCAGAACAGATTTGGCCCATGAATCAGTTTGCCAACTCCTGGATTAGAGGAGTAGCTAATAAATTGGTAGGTGGAATAACAAGAAGGTCTAGAATGTATTATTAGTGGAATGCCATGGGTCTGCTAAAAGCAAGGAATGTTACATGAAGATGGTAGAGTAATGATCTAGAAGAATGAAGACTCCACTTCTTGACCTTGAAGTACTTGAGGAATTAAAAGCGTGAGCAGCACCTATGTTGAGAGGGCTTTAAGGAAAGCATGAACATCAGGTATCAATAAAAACAAAAGAATACGTCTAATTGAAGTTGAGGATGTAGGGGAATTTTAAACCATGGAATGGGGGCACAGGTGACAAGGTCAACATTCTACTGAGGTCTTCTGAAGCCCAGGGGAATGCTAGTTCCATTGCCCTAGAGCTGAAATACAGCTTCTCACTAATTATGCTTTCAGTGCTATGAAAGGCGTATATTCTTCTCATTGCTCTCTGAGCATAATTCAAAGTTAGGTAAATTCTGGGTCTGTTTTTTTTTATGACTTTGTAAGGCTGTTTATAATAAGACTCACACCGGGGGAATTTGGTTGTCATCTTTTATTTATGTACATGTGTATGTGCATTAGTACACTGTATTCCTTGGATATTGGTAAAAATTCAAAATATTATATATAGTAATAATTATACAATTTATAGCAGAGCTTTATTTTTAAATGGATTACAATTAATCTTCAAGTTCTTTGCTATTCACTATGGCAACCATAGAAAAATCTGACTTTGAACTTTTGGTAAATTTCTGCAATAATTTATTATTCAAACTTACAACAGAGTAAATTTTAGCTGTAAAACATGACCTTTTTAGTGTCTGATTTTCTGAAGCCCAGTCCAAAGTTTTTTAACTTCATACAGTGATTCAGTATCATAAATTGCCACCATTCTCCTCAAATCAAAAAGCATTAAGCACTATTATTTTATTGTGGTGCAATACAAAAGTGAGCCAAATTGAATACAGGCACACACATGTGCACAAACAGAAAGTATAAGTACTTTGGCAGATCAAATGCCCTGGAACAGCCTCCCATGAAAAAATCTCTGTCCAAATTGCGATTTTACTCCACTGTCTGCGGGATGATTTTGTTGGAAACATGATTCAAGACAGTATCTCCATTATTCCCAATTTGACTATGAGATTTCTCCTATGCCATATTGCCATTTTCACTCTGTGAGATACATTCTCTATCACAGCATTGTGTTCTCCTCCCTGGGGATTCTGCAGTATGATTCTGGTATTGTGTGTCATTAATAACAATAGCTCCCATGTTTTACTTCTTATCGTGCTAGGTACTGTGCTATCTGCTTTATAGAAACTGATTAATGCATTCACCACAAGAGTTCTGAGAACTGTTCCCATTTTACAGATGTGGAAACCAAGACTCAGAGACAGCACATGGCCAGAAAACACTGGGAACAGAGCTTGAACAAGAGTCTGTTTGGCCCAGAGGAAATGCTCTGTTACTACACTGACTTTCCTGGTGAATTTCATTAAATATTAAGTAATACATACTTCCTTTAAGATTACGATAAGGAAGCTGAAAATAACTAAATTATTTAAATAACTTTTTAATACCTAGGGAAATATTTAGAAAAAATGAGTTTCTTAATTACCTTGGGCTGCCACTAAAAATATACTGCAAATTGCATGGCTTAAAACAACAGAAATTTATTATCTCACAGTTCTGGAAGCTAGAAGTCCAAATCAAAGTGTTGGCAGGCTCATGCTTCCTCTGAAGCTTCCAGGGCATTCTTTGACTTGAGGCATAACTCATTCTCTGCCTCTGTCATGTGGCTGTCTTTCCCTGTCTATTTGTCAGTGTCCAAATTTTCTTCTAAGGACATCAGTCATATTGGATTGGAAAATATTAGATAAGGGCCCTCTCTAATCTGGTTTGGCCTCATCTTAATTAATAACATCTTCAAAAATCCCATTTCCAAATAGAGTCACATGCAGGAGACCAGTGTTTAGGACTTGATCATATCATTTTAAGGGATACAAATCTATCCATAACAATGAGCAAATACGAATAAGGGAAAAGTAGAAAATAAATATGATCTGTAATTCCACTCCATTGAAAATAATCACTAATACCAATTTAGTGTGTATTGTTTCACCATTTTCTCTGCATATGTAGTTATATGATATTTTAAAATAAAATGTGATTTTATTGTTGTAACCCGGGATTTTCCCAATTGGTAAATTGTGAACATATCTCCAAGTATGTAAGTCTGTGTCTGCCAAGTTAGGCGAAGAATGCAAAGAATGGTTTGGTGTCCTGCCTTGGTTCATGCTAAGGCTCTAGCAGTTTTGCCCACCCTTGCTTTTGCACCATTACTGTAAATGTTAACACAGTGAAAAGGGTAAATAATGTCTTTATATAATTATGAAAATAGTTTTGACATCATGAGCTCCTGAAAAGTTCTTGGAAATTTCCAGGGATCCACCGATGATACTTTGAGAACCACTGCTTTATATGATTCATTTATTTGCACTAAAATTAACTTTCTGCTTATTTTACACACTTCGTACTTCCTGCTAACATTTGAAGAGATGTGTATTAGGATAATATAAATTTCAAAGGTATGAGATGTTTGATAGTTAAACATAGAAGCTGAATGATAAATCTTTTTTATCAGTGATAGGAAGAGAAGACAAACAAGCTTAGGAATTACTGTACAATTCTAATGCCAAATCTAAATGATTATTGGCAAGTGCTGGTATGTTTCTATTAACTTGGTAGATTTGCTACTGAAAAGTTGTCTGGATATCAATCTTTTCATGAAATAGAATCCTATTTCGAATGCACTAGAGGAGTTCACTGAGGGAAACTGAAGTGAACCATTTTGCAAGGAGAAATATTTTGTATCATAATAATCACAGTGGTTCATTTTAGTAACAACTGCACTTTTGGGGCTTTTAAAGCATGAAGTGTTTGTATATTAAGTTTACTTCTTGACTCCTGATATGGTGTTATTTAATGACATTTTCTCCATAATTTCTTACTCCATGCTTCCAATACAGATAAAAACTTGGCTGGCAACAAAGAAAAATAAAAGAAAGAAAAATGATCAGAGTCAATGAAGAGTAAGATAAATAATTCTGGCAGTCTTCCCATCAACCTAATAGTTCAAATGCGTCTTCTGTATGCTCTGGATGACTTCAGGCATTAGCCTCTTTATGTTTATCTTAGTGTTCCTCTCTGTTTTTAAACATATATTATTACAATACGTAACAAATCTCTTTTTCTATTTTTTAAAAATTCCCATTTCCTGTGTGTCCATTCTTCCTACCATCCTTCCTTTCTTTCCTTCTTACCAGCTTACCTACTTATCTATCAGTAGTACTGTTCAGCATCATAGGGGATATATTCTTTGCCCTCCCCCAGGAGTTTACAGTATAATAGATGAGATGGACATGTACATACATACTTGTAATACAGTGTTATGGGTGCACTAATTGAGGTAAGGTCTAGGTACAGTTGCAGCATAAGGAGCAAGCGATGACATTCACGTGCATAAGTCAATGACGTTTTTACCAACTTTGAGATTTTAAACTGTCATATGAATGATAAGGAACATTTTCCTGGGAAGGTAAGTGGGGATCAGGCATTCCAGAGAGAGATAGAGCAGTTAAGCAAAGGCATGTTGGCATCTAATAGCATGGCACCTGTTGGGAACAGCAGGAAGTTTTATATGTCTGAGGCATAGGGTCATGATAAGAGATGAGACAAGAGCAGATGTCAGACTGTAGAGGACCTTGTATAGCATGCTAAATGGACAGTTAAAGTTTTTAGGCAGGGAAACAACACAGTCAGACTCATGTTTTAGAGAGACCATGCTGGAAGCAGTGTTGAGGACAACCTGGAGGGTGAAAGACTTATTCCCATCTGCCTGACTGTTCCTCTCACCTTCAGGCCACAAAATGATTAAATCAGCTGCACCTGAGAGATTTATTGTCTTTCAGTTGGTTAGTGGCCTGTTCACTCACAAAGGATTTATCCAACAGGGCAGCGGTCTGAACAAGCCTTGACATTAAGCCCAAACCCCTCGGACTTGACTGCTGCATCTTGCTTTACGAATGCACTCTCTGGTCTCTGCTGAGCCCTTGAGCAATCTACTTCTCCAGATCCCTGGCCCCATTTGCCATTCCATCCACATTGTTGGAACCTTGGAGTTGGCTGTTCAGTGGCAGTTGCCAGCTCCATCCAAACCACTTTATGTGATGGAGTAAATTTTATAGTGACTTTGGGTCATTTGTTGCAAGTTAAGCGACATACTTCTGGTAAAGTCAGGTGCAGCTTTCAAATTGGCACTTGTTTGCTCCAAGCTGTTTTACCTGGATTTGGCACCACTCAACATTAAGCATTCTGTTACTCCCACAGATCTTGTATCCTTTGCAATGAAAGAAAAGCAAGGTTTCAAAGGTTGTGTTGCTGGAAGCTACACACACAACTGCTGGCATTTGGGCTTGACAAGATGACATTTAGATTTATTTACCTAAACCCAAAGCATACAATGTCTCTGGTATCATAATTATTCTTGGCTTAACAGGCACATTTAAAGTCTGCACTAGAGAAAAAATTAATTTTTCTTTTAAATGCCTTAAAAATGGTCATGGTTCTCTTTGTCACTAATGATAACATAAACATATGGGTTGTCAACCATGAATGGATAGTAATTTTGCTAAGATCAGGGCTTTTGGTTTCAGAAAGGGTCTGCATTAGGTCCTAGGCCAATTTCTGTATGACGTTGTCCAAGTTACTTGACCTCGTTGAGCCTCAGTTACCTCATCTGAAAAGCAGGAATGATAATAATGCTTGCCATGTGAGGTTGTTCTGAGGATTCAGTGAGTTTATGCATGTGGAGTGCCTGACAAATAAAAGACTCTATAACTTATATTAGTTGTCAACAATAAAATTTAACATATGCCACAAAAAATCATACTTGTTGAGACTTGAGATTTTTGCTTACAACTAAGGTGGTATGACAGGGACTGGATTTACCATCCTTCCTAAAACAACCAAAAAAGCAGATACATGTATGAAACAATGTTGTTCAAGACCATTGACACCAAGCATTGAAAGATGGGGGTGTCTGAGAGATGAAAAATAGACAAGGTGAGCCCCACAGTTGTCCCAGCTGTCTTTTTTATAAGAGTTTCCAGGCTGCAGTGCAGGGACAGGAAACTCAGGAGGAATCAGGATTTAATCACAAAGTTGAGGAGACTGAATTGAGAGTCTGGTGAAACTAAGGTAGCTAGGTTAGCAGGACAGAGTGCTAGAGAGGAGAGAGCTGCACAGAGAAAGCACAATGGAAATCTGCAGATGATCTGCTTAGGGTTTTCGGGAGATTACTGATCAGAGCATGACTGTGAAGATATGATTTGAGGCCTGGGGAATGGGGAGAGGGCACCCAAACAGATAAGAGTAACACTACCTAGTGTACACATAGGACCAGAAATAGGGCCTGTTCCAATCAGCCATACTGGACAGACTCATAATTCATGGGGTATTGTGTAGATCACACAGAAGGATCTTACCTCACTTGTGGGGAATGATTAGCCATAGACTGAACATAATTCTATATCCATCTAGCAAATCTTAAAAGCAATATGCAAAAGGATTAAGCCATTTCCAAGAAACCTTATTGCATCCCAGAGCCAAACTCAGTAATATTTATGGGAATTTAAAATATCCAGCATCCAACAAGCAAAATTCACAACATGTGGCATCCAATAAAAAGTTAACAGATGTGAAAAAAACAGGATTAATATCAACCATTATGAGAAAAAGGTACTCAAAATCAACCTAGAATTGACACAGATTTTAGAATTAACAGACAAGGACATAAAAACAGTTATTATAACTGTATTTTATATGATCAAAAAGTTAAGTAGAGATATGGAAGATTAAAAACCAAATACCCAAATTGAACTCTTAGAGATAAAAATTACAATGTGTGAGATGAAAATATACTGGGTAGGATTAATAACAGATTAGCTATTGCAGAAGAACAGATTTGTGAACTTGAAATCATAGCAAAATGAAACAAGAGAAAAAATAAAATGAAAACAACTGAACAGAGAATCAGCGAACAGTGGAACGCTTTTAAACAGCCAAATATATGTATAATTAGAGTCCCTGAAGAATGGAGTCAAGTGGCAGAAAAAAATCTGAAGAAATAATGGCTGAAAATTTTCCAAATTCGAAGAAAACAGTAAGATCCAAGAAAACCCATGGATCCAAGAAGCTCAATGAATTATCAAGAACACAAAAAAGAAGAAAACTGTATAACAAGACACATTACAACAAAGTTACTCAAATTCAGTCATAAGAAAATTTTTAAAGTAGGTAGAAAATAACACATTACATACAGAGGAACAGATTTAGAAATGGCAGCAGATTTCTCATCAGAAATGATACAAGTGTGAAGAGAATGGAACTAATAGATCTAATTGTCACTTATGGGACACTCCAGTCAACAACAGCAGAATACACATTTTCTCCAAGTGCACATGGAACATTTACCAAGAAATTGCTATGGCACTGATTATACATAAATTTATATCACCTAATACCCATATTAGAAAAGAAGAAAGGACTCAAATCAATGACTTCATCTTCTAACCTAAAAGACTAGAAAAGTAAGAGTAAATGAAACCAAAGTAGATAGAAGAATGAAAATAAGTAAGAACAGAGTGGAAATCAATGAAATACAAAGCAGAAAATGAAGAGAATCAATGAAATCAAAAGCTTGTTCTTTGATAAGATCAATAAAAATGATAAGCCTCAGAGGGGAGGCTCTACAATGGTGGCATAGAGAGGAGTGGAAGCCAAGTAGTCCCTCTGGAACAACTAAAAAAACCAGAAACAACTAGTAAATAAGCCGGAATAACTGAGGGCTGACAAATGTGACTGCCCACTCATCATACACCAGACTGAATTGGGAGGGATGCCCGAGATCACAGCATAAAATCTGTAAGTAAAAACTGTGGATCCAGACCTCCAGAAGAAGGCAGTTAGGAGAGACAGGGCAAAAAGACATCGCTGTGAAAAATACTAGATAAAAGCCAGAAAGTCACCCACAACACCAGTTCCAGTGATGCACCAGCTGGACAAGGTCTGCTAAATCCACAGGGACCGTGCATTTGGTGAAACTGGGAGTCTTCATTGTGAAGTGAGTGAGTAAGCCTGCTGAATATCCGGCAGCCACACTGTGGTGTGGGGAAACCATGGGTTGGCATTTGGAGTCAGACTAGTTCTTTTTTAAAAACCCAAAAGCGGCTGTGGATATGGCAGCGAGAACCGCACAGGGAAGTGCAGCAGGAACTGTGTCTCCACAACCTGTGAATACACCTCAGTATGTGGTGTGGACGATAGCCTTTCGCACATCCACTGCTAATTGTCTCAGAGCGAAGCAGGCAGAGGTTAGCCAAAAGGGGAAAAAACCACACCCCTTATAGCCATCTTCCCGGCGGGCTGGGAATGCTCCTGTCTGGTGCTGGTGCCACAGCCCAGAGCTGCGCCAAAAAACCCAGTGTGATGGGAAGTGTTTCCAGTAATGCACGCACACGCTACAATATCTGGCGTGGACAATAGCCTTTCGCGAACCCGCAGCTAATTGTCCTGGAGTTAGGAAGGCAGAGCGGCGCGAAAAGGGGGAAATTAACATGCCCCATTCAGGCATCCTTACAGCAGGGTAGAAACACCCCTACATGGCCCCGTGGCCCAAAACTTCCCACCACAAAGACAAAGTTGGGAAAAACTGGCTTGAGGGGAATAGGTGGCTTGCAGACTCCACCTGCTGGTTAGTTAGAGAAAGTGTACACCACCAAGATGTAGATCTGACAAATTAGAGAGAAGTCTTTGAATTAGCATACATATCCTAAAAGAACCCTATCAAGTTAAGCAAATGCCAAGAGGCCAAAAACAACAGAAAATTTTAAAGCCTATGAAAAAACCAGATGATATGGATAACCCAAACCCAAACACCCAAATCAAAAGATCAGAGGTGATGCAGTCCTTAGAGCAATTAATCAAAGAACTAAAGACAAACAAGGAGACCATGGCACAGGATATAAAGGACATGAAGAATAGCATGGCACAGGATATAAAAGATGTGAAGAAGCTCCTAGAAGAGCATAAAGAAGAAATTGCAAGAGTAAATAAAAAAATAGTTGATCTTATGGAAATAAAAGAAACTGTCGACCAAATTAAAAAGATTCTGGATACTTATAGTACAAGACTAGAGGAAGCTGAACAATGAATCAGCGACCTGGAGTACGACAAAATGGAAAATGAAAGAACAAAAGAAAGAATGGGGAAAAAAATTAAAAAAATCAAAATGGACCTCAGGGATATGATAGATAAAATAAAATGTCCAAATTTAAGACTCATTGGTCTTCCATAAGGGGAGGATAAGGGTACAGGTCTAGAAAGAGTATTCAAAGAAATTGTTGGGGAAAATTTCCCAAACCTTCTACACAGCATAAATACACAAAGCATAAAAGCCCAGCGAACTCCAAATAGAATAAATCCAAATAAACCCACTCCAAGACATATTCTGATCAGGCTATCAAATACTGGAGAGGAGGAGCAAATTCTGAAAGCAGCAAGAGAAAAGCAATTCACCACATACAAAGGAAAAAACATAAGACTAAGTAGTGTCTACTCTGCAGCCACCATGGAGGAGAGAAGGCAGTGGCACGACATATTTAAAATTCTGAGAGAGGAAAATTTCCAACCAAGAATACTTTATCCAGCAAAACTCTCCTTCAAATTTGAGGGAGAGCTTCAATTTTTCACAGAGAAACAAATGCCGAGAGATTTTGCTAATAAAAGACCTGCCCTTTTGAGATACTAAAAAGAGCCCTACCAACAGAGAAACAAAGAAAGGAGAGAGAGATATGGAGAAAGGTTCCATAATACTAGATGAAGATGCATTTTTTAAACCATATAGTGACCACTGAATATAAGTTTGGCTTTATTATCATCATGGTTATCATAAGAAACAACCCTATATTAAATTATTTTTAATTCCATATTTCAGAGAGGAATAAACAGATATTGCAGAATGGTGGCATTGTGAAGGAGAAAACATACTTGGTATCACATCCTATTCCATGCTACCATTTCTTTCACTCTATTTCAAATGGATAACTCAGGTTTATGGTATGGCATTCTTTCCGAAACACTAGAAGTCAGAAGATGAAGATACTTGCCTCACTTTTCTGACTTGCTGATTGTAAATGTGGTCATCTCACTTGACTCATAAGACAACTCTTAGTTTTCTAATTGGTAAAACAGAAACTAGACTAAAAATAATTTAAAACTTTAAATTTAAGTCTGAAAATACAGACTTCTTTTGAAAATCCAAAGGAATAATACTCTTACACTTTTTGAGAGCATTGAAAAATGTGTGTTCTCAATTATGTTTTATTGGTTGGTGTAGATTAGATGCCATTGTCTGGAGATAGGCATGGGATATATAGAGCAAAGGCATATAGGGAGCAGTGTTGGTGAAAATGTCTATTTATATATAGAGAGACATCTGTTATGGTAGTCACTGAGCCACTAAATTTAAGTGGCAATTATTAACTTCTATTTCATATACTGAAACAAAAGAACATTAATTGTGGACCCAAGATTTGCTATTTATTGCATAGTTAATGGAAAATACTGAACCATTTTAGCTTCTGAGTTCAGATAGAGGGTTTGGCAAAAAAAAAAAAAGTCTATTTACTCTCTGATCCCTAAGCTTGTATAGTTTACAGTGAGAATTCTTATAAACAAAACAAAATTAGCTCAGTGCATTTAGTTCCTTGGTTCAGATAAAAATAATTTGAATAGCAAGGGTTATGTGTAGGCATGTTTGTAAATATACAAAGGAGGAAGAAGGGGAAGTATTGATCTGTTTTCAGATTTATTCTGCAACCTATGTATGGTGAGAATAGTGCAACAATATCCTTATCTGTAAAATTTATAACATGGCCACTATTTTGTGATATCAAAAAAGATGACTATAAATATCTGAAAATTAAATACTATTCTGAAACTTTAAAAAAAATAATAGAGGGGGATATAGGGAAAACTATACCTATTGCAAACTAATTACAGTTAGTAGTATTTTAAAGTTCTTTCATCAACAGTAACAAATGTATTATACCAATACTATGAGTCAACAATGGGGGGGGGGTAATTAGGGGTATGGGAGGATTTGAGTTTCCTTTTTTTTTGTCTGTATTTCTTTTCTGGAGTAATGAAAATGTTCTAAAATTTGAAAAAAAATTAATTGTGGTGATGGATGCACAGCTGTATGATGGTACCGGGGGCAATTGATTGCTTGATTGTACATTTGAATCTTTGGGTAATTGTATGGCATGTGAACAATCTCAATAAATAAAAAATTTTAAAATAAAACAATGATAAGCCTCAGCCAGATTGATCAGAATATAAAAGGACAGACACAGTTTACCAATAACAGGGATGAAAGAAGTGGTATCACTACATATTCTGCAGATATTAAAAGAATAATAAAGAAATTTTATGAACAATTTTGGACCAATACATTTGACAATTAGATGAAGTGTACACATTCCTTGAAAGACACTAACTACCAAAGTTCACTCAGGAAGAAATTAGATACCTTGCATAATCATGCTTCTATTAATGAAATAGAATATTTAGTTAAAAACCTTCCAACAAAGAAAACTACAGCCCCAGATGGTTTCACTAGTGAATTTTCAAACATTTAAAGAAAAGTAATACCAACAATACGAATTTTATACAAACTCTTCCATTAAAATGAAGAGGGGGGAATAATTCCCAACACGTTCTATCAGGCAAGCATTACTCTGACACCAAAACCGGACAAAGACGGTTCAAGGAAAGAAAATTACAGTCAAATATCCCTTAAGAATATGGCTGTAAAATTTCTTTTAAAAATTTTAGCAAATCAAGATCAAAATTATATAATAGGCTAGTATGTAATCAATATAAAAATCAATTATATATGCAATCATCTCATGAATATATATGTATACATAAGCAGTGAACATTCTGAAATTGAAACAAAATACAATACCATTTACAATAATATAAAAAATATGAAATACTTAGGAATACACATCACCAAAGATGAGCATTACTTCTGCACTGAAAACTATGAAATACTACTGAGGGAAATTAAAGACTAAGTAAATAAGAGACATATTTTTTTCATGGTTTGTACGACTCATTCTTAATCTCCCCAAATTGATTTATTATTTAACATGATACCAAAATCCCAGCAGGCTTAGCAGAAATTGAAATGTTCATTCTAAAATTAATATGGAAATGCAAAGGACCTAGAATAGCCAAAACATTTTTTAAAAAGAACAGCTTTGGAAAATTAACACTACTTTGTTTCAATACTTCTTGCAAAACAGCTATACCTAAAACAGCATGCAACTGGCTTAAATATATAAAACTGTATCAATGGACCAGAATAGCAGTTCCAGAAATGGACCCGCAGATATATGAAAAACTGATTTTCAACAAGGTACAATAGCAATTTAGTGAAGAAAAGATTTTCTTTTCAATAAATGTTGTTGGGACTATTGGATAGCCACCAGCCAAAAACAAAAAACAAAAAACAAAAAACTTTGATGTTGATGCATACTTTACACCATATACAAAACTTAACTAAAAATGTGTAGTGTCTAAATGGAAAACCTAAACATATAAAATTTATAGAAGGAAATGCAGAGAAAATCTTTGTTAGGTGTGATTGATCAACAATTTATTAGATACAATAAAAGAGTTCAATCCATTCATGAAAAAAATGATAAACTGGAACTTATCCAACTTAAGATAGTCTGTTCTTTGAAAGACACTTAAGAAAGTGAAAACACAAGCCACAGACTAGGATAAACTATTTGCAAATCACAAATCTGATAAAGCTCTTGTCCCTTTATACATAAAAATCTTTATATAGTAAAGAACTCTCAAAATACAATAAGCATCACATTAATGGATGTTCAACATCACTAGTCCTTATGGAAATACAAATCAAAACCACAATGAGATGCCACTACACACATACTAGAATGCCCATTATTGAACACTGACCACACCAAGTGTTGGCAAGAATGTGGAACACTAGAACTTTTATACATTGCTGTGAGAATATAAAATGGTACAATTTTGGAAAAACAGTACACCCATACAAAGGCTGTAGACAAATGTTCAAATCGCCTTTTGTTTGTGAATACTAAAAATTTTCTTGAAACAACCCATCTGTCCATCAAAAGGTAGATGGATAAACACATTGTTATATCCATACAATGGAATACCACTCAGGAAAACTAATGATACTATTTATACACACAGCACATGGATTAATCACCAAATCATTATACTGAGTAAAAAAAAAAGACATGAAAATACATACTGTTTGATTCCAGTTTTATAAAACTTTTTAAAATATAAACTACTCTATAGTGATGGAAAGCAGATCAGTGGGTGCCTGGCAATGGGGATTCATGGTGCACAGGAGTTGGAACAAATGTCTATGGGCAGTGGTTATGTTCACTATTCAATTGTGGTGATGGCTTCACTGGTGTATATAAATGTCAAAATTAATATAATTGTACACTTTTTGAAGTTTATTGTATGTCAATTCTACCTCCAAAATTATTGTTTTGAAAAATGACATTCTCTTCAGAAAATACAAAATAACTTTGGAAAATGACAAAGGTAAACTATTTTTTTGGCAGCGGCGGGGGGACTCACTGGCTTTATTAAGAAATGCTGGATTATAGAGGTTATAATAAATGTGAGATTGGCTATTACTCAGCTCTGTTGTAATAAAGTTCTCTGTAGACAATGATCCCCTTTGTTGCCGGCACTGGGCGTTGACCACACCCACCACCCCGCCATTGGTAAGTCACTGCTCTACCCTCAGTTTCTTGGCAAGAGTGTAACCTAATTTGTGTTGGGTTTGTGGCCTCCGAACACCATTATTTTTTCCTGTGTGTGTTGTCAGTTACTTTTAGTAGGGTGAATTTTGGTCCTTCTGAGGACCTTCTGTTGCTTACAGAATAGGGTGGGGTGCAACAAACACCACTATGAGGTAGGTAGCCTGGAGATAATTTCTTTGTGTGTCTTCTTTAAGAAGAGTGACATCATACCTCTCCCCATCTGGACTCCTTCCCCAACACCCACTCCCCACCATGCACACATGTGAAAATGCCATGACCTTTTCTTCTTTGCCTTAGGTTAAGAAATTTGTCTTTGGTGCTTGGTCCTGACCCAGTCCTTATCCTCAGTGTCTGGCTAACTGTGGACGTGCTGGTCTGATCACGATCTTGAAGGATCCACCTCTCTTTCTTCTCACACACCTGCCTCTTCCCTTCCTTCTGTCTCTTCTCACCATCAGAGAACCCGCAGAGACACCCACATATCTCACAAAAGGAGGAGCTTTTTCATTACTTGTTGATTTTATTTTAATCATCTGTGTACAATCTGTGTACCCTTTGGGTTTAAGTTTTCATCCCTATGCAGTTGACCATTTCTCCAGAGCCTGCTCTGGAAACGCAGCAGATAGTTCTACATCTCTGGCCCAGGCTCTATATTTACTGGCTGCACAGGTCACTAATTTGAATGGGGAGAGTCTCTCCAGTGTCCCTTATTCCTGGTCTGTTGATTTCTATTTCATGCCTTATTCAGCTTGTGGTAACAGATGAATATTATTGGCCTAATTTCTCTCTTAGGTTTCCTTGAAGTGGTGATGTGATATATAGGAAGGTACATGTTTTAGTTTCATAGTCTGCTTTAAGCAGATACCATACAATGGATTGGCTTAAACAAAGGGAATTTATTAGCTTACAGTTCTGAGGCCAAGAAAATGTTCAAGGCATCATCAAGGCAATGCTTTCTTCCCAAAGACTGGCTGTCAGTGCTCTTTGGCTCCTCTGCCACATGGCAAGGCTAATGGTCATCTCTCCCTTTTCAGCTGGATTCCATTGATTTCAGCTTCTTGCTTCCATGGCTTTTTTTCCTCTCTCTCTCTCTGTCTCTCTCTGTATTCATTCTTTTTATAAAGGACTCCAGTAATATGATTAAGACCCATCCTGAATGAGGCAGATCACCCCTTAACTGATGTACCCTTATCAAAAGAATCTACTTACGATGGGTTTGTACCCACAGGAATGAATTAGATTTAAGAACATGTTTTTCTGTGATACATACAGATCCAAACCACCACAGTAGGCTTCATAAGAAGGGGTGTGGACTGAGGAAGGTGTTTCAGCCAGGAAAGGACAGGTAGGAGCCTTGACAGGGGATATGAAATGAATGGGGAAGAAGAGGAGCATGGGCAGCCTTCTCTGACTTTGCCACTGCCTCTGGACATGGGTTGACAAGGCCTTCATCCTCTTTCTCCCGTTGGTGCTTGGGTTTGGTTGTTCCATAATGTGGTAGTTACTTATGGTTTCTTGGTCACCTTAACCATGTTGCCAATAACAGTGGACAACCCTAGCACTCCTGACCTCCCTATACATATCTGTCCCCAGGAAAATGAGGAGCCATGCCCTTCAACTTTGGTCATCAAGGTTCACCCCTCCCGGGGGGGGGGAGGGTTTGCTCATCAGAAAGCACTTCCATGTCGGGGGGTGCTGGAAGACCAAGATATTCTGCTTGGAGAAAGGAGGCTTTTCTTTCACACCTTCTGAAGAGTCTTACCAAACTAACCTGCCACTCTTCCTCATCCACCACAGGTTCAATTCTGGAGGGTCAGATGGCGGGGAAGAGGGTGTTTCTTCTGAGCCATTTCCCATAGCCACCCTTATTTAACGGTTCATTATATGGTGTCCCAACCTTCACCATTACCTAGTATCTAGGATGTCTTACCTAAAATCCCTCCAAGTTAATATGACTACATTTAAGTCTTAATAGAGATATGAATCATCCCACTTTCCTAAACAAATTTTCCTTTTGTGTCTCACTTCTGAGCTACTACTAGGCAACTGTTCTGGTTTGCTAATGCTGCCATTTTGCAAAACACCAGACATGGATTGACTTTTGTAAAGGGGGTTTATTTGGTAACAAAGTTACAGTCTTAAGGCCATAAAATATCCAAGGTAAGGCAGGGGAATTTTGCCTTAGACAGACCACACATGTGACTGATTTTGATGGGAATTTGTTACTGAAATGATTTAAGTTTTTGTGATATTGTAATGGGAAGTTTGTATTTTGTATCTGGAAAGAACATGTTTTTCTGGGGTCCAGGGGGTGGAACATACCAGTTTGTATATATTATGTCCCCCAGAAAAAGCGATGTTCTTTGATGCCATCTTGTGCAGACAGACGTATTAGTGTTGATTAAGTTGGAACCTTTGGATTAGGTTGTTTCCATGGAGATGTGACCCACCCAACTGTAAGTGATAACTCTGATTAGAACATTTCCATGGAGGTGTGGCCCCACCCATTCAGCATGGGCCTTGATTAGTTTACTAGCTCCTGCAACTGACAGAGACATTTTGAAGACAGATGTTGAAAGCAGAGTTTTGCTAGTGCTTTGGAGGTACTAGCCCAGAGTTTGCCCCAAGAAGCTGCCACAGATATTTTGGAGAATGCCATCTTGAAACACAACTTGAGAGCAGCTAAGAGTGACATTTTGGAGAATGGCTGCAGCCTAGAGAGGAATGTCCTGGGAGAAAGCCCTTTTGAAACCAGAACTCAGGAGCAGATGCCAGCCATGTGCCTTCCCAGCTAACAGAGGTTTTCCAGACACCATTGGCATCCTCCAGTGAATGTACCTGATTGTTGATGCCTTACCTTGGACACTTTATTGTCGGGAGCCGAGCCGTCTAACCCAGGACCCAATGGCACAGCCTTGGGACCAGATGTCAGGAGCCAAGCCGTCGGACCCAGGACCCGATGGCACAGCCTCGGGACCACCCCGGCCAGTATCCACTACCTCAACATGCCGCACAGCGGCGGACGAGCCGACCCGACCATCCCCCGTGAAAGCTGCTATTCCTGCAGTTCCCCTGCAGGAACAATAATTCCTCTAAGTCTTTTAATCATTGTGCTTGTTCTTTGCCTTTTTCTTTACTAATGTAATAATTTGGGATATACTCTGGATAATAATCAAAGATATGACAAAGTGTTGAGCACCTTCCGATGATTTTACCTTTCGATGAACCCCCTCCTCCACCTATGAGAAAGCAGCCACCCCGTTTAGCCGCCTGAAGCCCCCTTGCCCCTTTCCAGACATCCTCCTTTACACAAGTTCCTCCTTTGACATCCAAAAATATTCCACTGAGAAAGTGATTAGAAGGCCAAAGCAGAAGCAATGTAAACCACGTAATTCATCACCCAGTTCCTTAACAGGCCCCGTTGTTTGCTGAGGTTAGAACTGAATCAGGGTCAACACGCTCCACTAGTGCCTTATGGCTGGCCTCGGGCAGCCAGAACATACAAGAAATTCTTTGGGCACCCACCCCACGGGCTTATGGTACGAGAGTAGTTCCTTGTATGAGCCCACAGCTAATTTACTTTAGGTACAAAAACAAGCCCTCCTAAATAATTAAAAATAGCCAAAACAGAAATCATTGCTGAGAACAAGGAAGAATATCATGAGAAACTTGGAAGGTCTGCACCAGAATAGAGTTGTCTTAACATAGGAATGAAAACACACACTGCTCGGTCCCCCCGCCCTGTTCGAACCCCAATGTCCCCTGGAATTGAGTAACAATGGTTTTGTGATTTATAAGCTGTGCTTGCCAGCTCTCACCCGCGTGATCCAGGTACAGAGCTTATGTAACTTTGAGCTATAAAAGAAAATCACTTTTTCATTAAAATTGTCAGAGCCTTGAGCTTTGTCCCAGATACGCTTGTGTCTGATGTTTTTCTTGCAGCGCCGACGCCGACCCCCACTTTAGAACCCTGTCACGTTTGCTGAGGCTGGACCTCGGCACTTTATGGCCTTAAGAGTGTAACTTTGCAACCAAATAAACCCTCTTTATAAAAGCCAATCCATTTCTGATGTTTTGCAAAGTGGCAGCATTAGCAAACCAGAACAACAACTTTCCTATCCCACCTTCTTTTTCCGATGTCCATGTAGCTCCCCTTAATTTTCTGTTTTCAGTCTTCCAGGACTGAAACTATTAATACTAAATAACTCCATTTATGTAAAATTCTAGAAAATGCAGATTAATTTATGGTGTCTGAAAGCAGATCAGTGGTTGTCTGGCACAGAGGATTTGGAGGAAGTGAGAAGGGATTATATAGAGGCATGAGGAAATTTGGGTGGTGATGGATATGTTCACTATCTTAATTATGCATATATCAGAAATATTCAAATTGTACACTTTCAGTATGTGCAGCTTCTTGTAAGTCAATTGCACCTCAATAAGGCTACTAAAAAAGTCAACAAGGAATTTAATTAGCATCCCTTACACAGAATGATTCTTAGGAAACTTTTAAAATATCACTCCAATCAGTATGCTAGTGAAGATTAATAAAAACTTAAGAAAGGAATCTTTAGGAAGACTTTTAAAGTCTTCTTACAAATTCCCCTTAATTTGGTTGATCTTATTTTTTAAATTGATGTTGTTGCTTTTGGTTCACTGACTTCATTTCCCTGAAATGGAGAAATTATTCCACCGCAATCAGGTAGTTTGTCTTTCAGGTCAGATTCATACTACTTTGGGCTTAAATTTCTGTTAATTGCCTACTCTTTGGTAAGACATTGAATATTATTGTTTGATATCAAGAAAACAATCAAGTGAACATCTTAAGAAGCTGAAAGATAAATAAAAACAAAAGGAAAAATATGCCCATCTTGGAGCAAATCACAGCAATACATCCATACCAACTCATGTCGTTTGGATTCCTATGGCCACTTTTCCTTAATTCATTTATTGCATTTGTTTACCTCATATTGATTGAATGTATCTTATGACCCAAGAACTTTGACCAAAATCGGGAGACTGAACTTCTAATTACAGCTTTACCATTAAGGTAGGGAGAAAAATGTCTCCCTAAAGATGTCCACATATCAATCCCCAGAACCTGTGAATATGTTATCTTACATATCAAAAGGGATTCTTCAGAAGTGAGTAAGGTTAAGGAACTTGAGGTTACCCAGGTGAGCCCAGTCTAAATGCATGAATCCTTAAAAGCAGAGAACCTTAGTCAGAGGGAGATATGACTATATAAGAAAGGCACAGAAAGATGAGATGTTTCTGGCTTTAAAGATGGAGGAAGGGCTCCATGATCCAAGGAATTTGGGCAGCCTCTAGATACTCTGCCAAAACCTTGACTTTTAATCCAGTGAGACTCATGTGGCATTTCTGACATTGTATGATAGTAAATTTGCATTGTTTTGCACTACTAAGTTTGTTGTCATTTGTTAGAGCAGCAGTAGAAAAACTAATACAACCACATACCCACTTATAAAACCTATGACCTTGCACAAGCCAAGGAGATAACCATATCTGTCCTACTTGTTTCAAAGATTTTTTTTGAAAGGATTTTCTACTAAATTGACTAGAACATTTCCAGCAAACCTATCTCCAAAATTTGGTGAAAAAGTGGATCTCTTCAAAGAAAGAATCCAGTCAGCTACTAATTATAATTTGATAAGGAAAGAATGAATACACTGAAAAGAGTAGAGTGTGACTTTTACTCAATGAAGCATTCGTTTGACAATAATAGTCCTAAGCAATGTCATGAAAGCCTTTAATTCAGCAGAAAAAAAGGACTCTGAAAAAGAATAGATTTACTCTTAGATTTTCAGTTTAAATTTGTGCAATTCCTCTTTAACTCTTCTAATTCCAAAAATGATGAAGGGTTTTAAGGTTATTATGAAGGTACAAGTTCTCACAGTGATGGTAATGTGAGAATAAATACAGCTGCATTGAGATTTGGTATGCAGCTCAGAGACAGATTTTATGACTTGCTTATAAATCTCTGGAAACAGAAGTTAAAAATGCAAATGCTAGAACAACCTTAATAATGGCAATATGAATGCTCTTCTATTATTGATTACTTTTTCATATTAATGTTGTCAGGAATCTATTACCAGTTGTCTACTAATTCCCTAAATCCAAGTGTAATAATTGTGTTAAATAAAAGTTATTAGTGAGACAGAATGCAATTCTAACAGAGTCAACATTTCAAAATATAACTTTGTGACTGAGAACCTGAGGGAATGCATATTCTTGTAGACTTTCTCTTTCCTCATCAATGATCACTCCTTGGGTGTCTCCTTTTTGCTAGCTTCTGTTCTTGAATTTTCAAACTTTCTCCTCTTTTGCTAAAATTCTGCAAATAGGTAGATACATATACCTCTCTATGTATCTATCAATCTATCAGTCAATCAATCAATCTATCTATCTATCTATCAAAACATTCATGTTCTTTCTTGCCTGAGCAGAAGTCAAAGATGAATAGGATTTGGTTGCAATCAGTGAGTCTTGGGGTAATTGTTGCAAAGAACTGTTCAATTTTGGAAAAGATTACACTAGAAAATGGATGACTCTTGGTAGACATGGACGGTATAGTATGCTTGATTGAAGTTTGGAGAAAGGAGCCACCAAAGATTCAAACTGGTATTTTAAATCTGTGGTTATATCATTATAGGTAAGGCTGAATCAAACAGAACTATGACATTTGGCTAGTACAAATTGCAATGTTTTATTTAAACGAGGATGCCTTGTAGTAAGATCAGGAGCATCTGACATACCATTGTCATGGCATTAAATCATTGATCCAATAGGCATCGTAGTATAGTGAAAAACCCATTGGGCTCAGGGCCAGAATTTGGATTCAAGTTCCAACAGCATTCCTTACGTGTATTGAAAAATCACTTCAACTCTCCGGTCCTCAGTGTTTTCATCTGTAAATGATTGTATTGTTAGTTCTCCACCAGCACTGTTGTGTCATTGTGGAGCTAAAAATAAACAAATGTGAAAGTAACATGAAAATCTTATACACTCTGCCTCACACTTTATCATATTTTTGTATGATATTCGAAGCATACCTACAAAGTAATTATTTTTATTCCTGTTTTTTGCAGTTGGGAAAGACTGATAAGTTAATTGACTTCTCAAGGTCATGAAACCTATGAATGTCAGAGACAGAATTATGTTTTGAACTCAGAATCTCTTGCTCCAAATCCTGTGTTCCCACAAATTTTTATATAAATCCCTCCTAAAATTATTGTTTTTGGTTTGTTTTTGGAAATCAAGCTTTGGGAATAGAACAAAGTAAGAAATATGTAAAAGGCATTAACAGGACTTTTAGATAGAGCTATTGAAAGAGCGTATTCTTTCTCTTGAATTATAAGAGATTCATAATAAATATAGGGCCAGTCTTAGGACCTTTGAAAAATTCCAAATTCAAGTAAAATTAATGTCTACACATCCAATGTTGAAATTCATGTTTTGGTCACTTTTGTAGAAATTCATGTTGCTAGACCCATTGATTTCCAATCAAAGCCATTTGATTTGATATGTCTACCCCCAAAAGAATCTTTCAAGGAAGGCTTTGAGGTGTGATCAAATACAGTGCTTTTCACAATGTTCTTCAGCAATCAATATGCAATTAAATATTGGGGACATTTATGGTAACACAATGTTTGCATTCTACAGTTATATACTAGTCACTATCTGTGTTAAAAATAACCTTGCTTTTCAGTAAATTCGATTAATTTTTCAATTCCATTACAGAAAAGACATTTTTGTAAAAACCTGGTACTTGACATTTGTATATTTTTGGGCTTCTGAAGAACCTTAAGCAACTTGACCTTCTCAATCCGGAAATGTAGAGCTGAAAATGATCCTTATATGCATATGGGGCATTCAAAAAAAAAAGCCCAAAAAGTTAAATTTCAGAGAAACAGAAAAGTCTACTGATTATTTTGATTTACTGGTGGTTCTCACACCAGTAAATCTAGATTAAGTAAATGGAAAATGAGACTGGCCATCCTTCAAACCAGATGATTTAGATGCTTCTGAATAAATAAGAAGTTTTGATTTGGGTTTTGGTTTTGTTTTCTATCATTTACATTTCTATAAAGAGCCAGATAGTAAATATCTTAGGCTTTGCAGATCACATGCAGCCTCTGTAGTATATTATTCTTTATTTTTACAATCTGTTAAAAATGTAAATACATGCTTAGCCCTGGGGCAATAAAAAAACAAGCCTTGGGCTGTAATCAGCCTATAGGCTATAGTTTGCCAACCTCTCATCTGTTGCTAAATCTGCTACTTATATATTAATTTTTCCCTACATTAAGTAAATTATAACCATTCTTATATCATTTCCAGTTGACTTTTATGCCAGTAAAAAGGAATCAGTGGATCAGTAAGTGGTCCCTACTTTTATGATTTGGACATTTTTAGGCTTATTGCACTTGTCTTGGAGACTTTATTCTAAAAGAGCATAGCTAAGAAGGTTGTAATTTTTGTACCAGTATTCAAATTTGAGACATTTCAAAGTAAGGATGCTTTCTTTTTATTTTAGATAAACCACAGTGAAGCAAAGGTAACAGTTTTCTTTTGGAAAATGAAGTCATAATTGAACACTTATAGAGAAATAAATCCAAAAGTGTCACGATGTATTATCTGCTTAAGAGTCTGTATTAGAGTTACCAAGAAGGCATTTTCTTTAAAAAGCGAAGTCATTCTAATAATTAAAATGAAGAATGGTAAAAATGAAATTAGAATTCTCTCCCATAACCTCCTGCCAAGTTTCTACCATAATAGACTTCTGTTTTATATATATCTGTGGTGGTGGGTTAAGTTTCAAGGAAATCTGATGGAATTCAGATTTTCTAAGAACATTATCCACTGCCTATCAAATATTATTAATGTTATTCCTCTTAATGATAATATTAAAATGTTCTGGCAGCAAACACAGTGTGCATAATGCAGTCTAAATTTTGGGGTAGTTTTTTTTTTTTTCCTATAACATCTAAAGGAAATATATTGGCACTTGCTAAAGCTGGGTTACAAATCTTTCCCAAGCAATTTCCTTACATGGCTGAAATTTTAATGCCTGTCACACATCCACATGCAAAATTCAGAGGTGAAATGTGGCATTTGTTCCCTGATGCCAAGAGCTTAGCAATTGTCCTTGTTGGATTTTGGTTTTGTCTTTCCAGCAAAATAGTTAAAGCTTGTTGGAACGTAATCTGTGCGTCTGTGCAGGCATGTGTGTGTGCGTGTGTTTTGGGCCACGTTCTGAAACACACATTAGAAACTCATCACATTTTATGTTTGCATAAGTGAAATCACATCTTGCTATAGGGAATGTAGAATTTTTGTGAATAAAGAGCCCAGAAAATAACACAAATTATACTGTAGGGGTCTGAGTACTGTAGCAGCACTTACACTTGGTTTCATCTGAAGATGAAATTATGACATATAGAATCTCCCAAATATAATTTCTATATTTTATTCACTTTAAAAGCTCTTTCAATAAGACTGCTTGCTACAGCAAGTGTGTGTGTGTTTTTTTTTTTTTTTGCATGGTCCTTTTCCTTGGCCCAAGCCTAATAGCTGTTTATTACAAAGTGTCCACCTCTGAATGTGCTTGAATAGTTAAACTTCAGCAGTGCTTGCCAGTTCATAAATGAAGCTGATGTATCTGCAATTACTTTTCTTACTGTTGGCAGCAGAAAAATCTGTGACTGCCTGAGTTATGTTTTTCAGAAAGTTCTTTGGCTGCAAGGGAAAGGGACAAATGGAGGCAAACGGTTAATGCTCATAGAAAGGGCCTTTCAGATATCAGGAGGCAAATACTGGTGCCTCATTTGCCTGGAATTCTCCAAGATTTCTTCTTTTTGTTCTGGCTGTTTAACAGCTTACTGGATTTAAGGTCCCCAGAATCAGAGTTTAGGATCATGCCAGGAGCTACCAAGCTTAGGATAGAAAGTCAGTTCTCTTGTAGAAGAGTCAGAGGCTGGAAATAGAGATTATAGGACAATGAAATGTAAGTAAATAAATCAGGCTACTAAATTCAACGAAGGAATTGCATTATTTTTAGCAATCTCATTTTGAACCCTTTTTGTTGTTGTTGTTGGTACTCTTTTTTCCTTTAAGTGGTATATTTCCCAAATGTTCTTGGGCATACATAAATATTATGTTATATAAAATGGTACTCTATAAAATTGAGAGCTTGACCAAATGAAATTTCATCACAACACTGATAGCATGCTTATTTACAAAGGACTGTGGCTCAGATCAGGTATCATGCTTCATAAAGAAAATACCAAGGCAGCAAGAATGCACACTTGCCATGGGAGAAACATGATTCCCTCCTTGCCATGTCAGTATTTAAATTTGTCTTTTTTGTAACCCAGAGAAAATAGACCCACTTGTCAGCATATCAAAAGCAGGATGCAAAGGAGTATATTTTAAAGGTGATTTCCAGTGATTTTTAATCAGCCCTCCTAGAACATACATTATTATTAAGTGTGAGGGCTGCAAGTTAATTTATATATTCCTGTAGTCACCTTTCTTTATGCTATATCAATTTTTATTATATGCATTTGAGATTTGAGGGAGTAGAGGGCCAGAGATTGAGTGACCCTTGAGTATTGCCTTGGTACAATTATCTGTTGGGATTAGAAGAGGAATCAATGGATGTACATATGTGCTGGTTTGAAACTGTTATGTACCCCAGGAAAGGCCATGTTCTTTTAATCCAGTCCTGTGGATGCAGACTTACTGTGGGTGGGACCTTTTGATTAGGTTGTTTCCATGGAGATGTGACTCACCCAATTGTGGGTGAGACCTTTTGATCAGATTATTTCCATGGAGGTGTGACCCCCGCCCATTCAGAGTGGGTCTTGGTTAGATCACTGGAGTACTTAAAAGAGCTGAGAGCCCACACAGCCGCAGACTGTGGAGATGCTTGGAGATGCAAACAGAAGGACGTTTGGAGATGCTAAGCTAAGAGATGAAGCCCAGAGTTTGCCCTGGAGAAGCTACGAGAGGACCCCCAGATGCTTTGAGAGAAATACCTAAAGAAA
The DNA here is from genome assembly GCF_015220235.1 of Choloepus didactylus. Classification (NCBI taxonomy): domain Eukaryota; kingdom Metazoa; phylum Chordata; class Mammalia; order Pilosa; family Megalonychidae; genus Choloepus; species Choloepus didactylus. The sequence continues at coordinate 179,047,669 of NC_051334.1, forward strand.
GAAGCAAGGATGCACAGGATCTGGGAGAGAGGAGCGAAGACAGAAACCCAGAGACGTTTTGGAGAAAGCCATTTTGAAACACAACCCAAGGGCAAAGGACCAGCAGATGCCAGCCACATGCTTTCCCAGCTGACAGAGGTGTTCCAGATGTCATTGGCCTTTCTTCAGTGAAGGTATCCTCTTGTTGATGCCTTAGTTTGGACACTTTTATGGCCTTAGAACTCTAAATTTGTAACCTAATAAATCCCCTTTATAAAAGCCAGTCCATTTCTGGTATGTTGCAAAGGCAGGTTTAGCAAACAGGAACAACATATATACAGGATTTTGCTTGTTTTATTTCTAGCAGAACATGTGACATACATAGTCTAAGCTGTCCTAAAGTGTTGAGTTTTTTAAAACATATTTTTAATTATTTAAGGAATATAACATTATTAATGGATTTGAAATCTGAGAAAGAATAAATTCAGGTGTGGTTTCACCACCCCAATAAGCCATGATTTGCCCTTGATCTGAATCCCCTTGTTTCTTGTAAGCATGTATATATGATGCCATACATTTAGTAATAATAGCTAACATTTATTGGCTCTTTATCATGTGCCAAGCACTGTTCTATGTACTTTCCATGTCTGACTTATTTAATCATCACAACACCCCTATAAAGTAGGTAAGTAATACTGATAGCCCATTTTGCAGATGAGGTGAGTAAAAAAGCTATGAAGTATCCTGCCTAAGTTCATATCACCAAGAAGTGGCAAAGTAAGAAATCGAATCAGGCAACTTGACTCCACAGCCTTCATACTTAACCATATGCTATGTCATCATGATAGTATGGATACCATTTGACATGACATTACATTTAATGGTTTTCTTGAAAAGCAATGTGGTCACCACTGTTTTCTAATTTCCACTGTGTTCAGCATGTGCATAGGTGCTATGGGGACAAGGAAAAAATTAGAAGCTATAGTACAAGCTCTCATGGAACTTAGTGTTGATCACTGTGCTATAATATGCCAAGATAAATAGCTTTCAGGCCATGCCTCTATGAGCTTAATTGATTTTGGAAAGAGTGTTGATTGACCTAATTTTTAGTTGACTCATGGTATATGGTGGTTATCTTTTTTTTCTTTTTACTTGTTTGCTTCCCTCGCAGGTCCATAAGCTAATTGAGGGCAGGGACCAAACTGCCCTCTGAATCTCCAGGGCTGTCGCAGACCCTTGCAAACAGTAGGAGATCAACAGAGGTTGATGATGTGAAATGGAGGAACTTTACTGACGTTTGTCTCCCTGTCTCTAAGTTTGTGGTCCAGACATGGTTCTCAGTCAAATGATAGGCCTCTGTGAATTCAACAGCATAGGAAGAGTTGGAAAATCTGCAACATTTTTTTAGTCATAGAAATTGTTCTGGTGTGCTAAAGCTGCCATTATCCAAAATATCAGAAATGGATTGGCTTTTATAAAGGGGATTTATTAGGTTACAAATTTAGAGTTCTAAGGCCACAAAAGTGTCCTAACTAAGACACCAACAAGAGGATGCCTTCACTGAAGGAAAAGGCTGATGCCGTCTGGAACACCCCTGTCATCTGGTAAGGCAAACGGCTGGCGTCCGCTGGTCCTTTTCTCCCAGGTTGTGTTTCAAAATGGCTTTCTCCAAAATGTCTCTGGGCTTCTGTCTCTCTTATCTTGTCTCTCTCAGCCTCTGTGTGCATCCTTGCTTGTTCTCCCAGGGCATTTTTCTCTAATTGTCTGGGGGTCCTCTGTTAGCTTCTCCAGGACAAACTCTGGGCTTCATCTCTTAGCATAGCATCTCCAAACATCCTTCTGTCCGCATCTCCAATTGTCTCCAAGTATCTGGTTCTGTGTCAGCTCTTAGCTTTTCCCAGGGGCAAACTCTGTATTACCTATCTTAGCTTCTCTCCAAGATGTCTTTCTCAGCTTCTCTGAGCTCCTTGTTTCATTGAGCTCTCTTAAAGCCAGTGATCTATTTAAGACCCACCATGAATGGGCGGGGTCACACCTCCATGGAAATGATCTAATCAGAAAGTCTCACCTACAGTTGGGTGGGTCACATCTCCATGACAACAACCTAATCCAAAGGTTCCACCCTAATCAAAAGACTAATTAAAGTTTGCCCCCACAAGATTGCATTAAGGAACATAGCTTTTATGGGGGCATAGTAGATTCAAACCAGCACAGAAATATTCAGTTAAGTTCAATTCCACAGATACTTGTTTAACATCTACTATGTGCCTACCATTTAGGTCAGCACATGAAGACACCTTGTATGCTGTAAGGCAATTATATAATTGCCTGTTTTGGATTGCTAAAGCTACGAAATGCAGTATACCAGAAATGGGTTGGCTTTTACAATGGGGATTTATTATCTTGCAAATTTACAGTTCTAACGCCATGAAAATGTCCCAGTTAAAGGCATCGACAGGCTGCTGGCATCCAGGGTTCCTCAGTCAGCTAGCAGGGCACATGGCTGGCGTCTGTTGGTCCTTTGCTCCTAGGTTTTGTTGCTTTCAGCTCCTGGTTCCAGTGACCTCCTCTCAGAGCTTCCATGGGTCCTCTCTTAGCATCTCTGGGGCTTTTCTCTCTCAGCTCTCTCCAAACTTCTCTGGGTGTATCTCTCTCAGCTCTCTGGGCTTTTTCTTTGCCCTTTATCTTCTCATAAAGGACTCCAGTAAAGGATTAAGACCCCACCTTGAATTGGTTGGGTCACATCTCAATTGAAACAACCTAATCAAAAGTCCCACCCACAACAGGTCTGTACTTACATTAATGGATTCAAAGAACATTGTCTTTTCTCTGGTACATAACAGCTCCAAACCAGTGCATTGCTTTTATGTATAATATACATAAAATATATATTATATATATAATTATATCACAAGGCTTTGTGCTAGAGACTACATTTCTACCTTTGATAGCCCTTCACCGTTGCACAACAAATGACCCTCCCACTTGTCAGCTTAATCTAAACTCATACTCCAGGTCAATATAACTGAATCAGGATGTGTGTAGCAACAACCTTCCCATCATGGTCTGGTAGGATGAATCTGAGCATAAGTCCTCCTCCAGACCTGAAATCACTATCTCCAGTAGTGGATTCCTGGTACTGTTGTTGTCCTTAGGTCTCATAACTTCATCTGCCTCCTCCCCACCCCCACACACAGCACTATGGCATAGTGATCCAGGAAAGAAGATTGAGCTTGGATTCAGGGCTCAAACTACTCTTGGACTGCCTAGCCCAGCTACATTGCTGGGCTGATTGCTTCAGTATCCGCCATCCTCTCTAGTGGATGAATTCCAGGTCAAGCCCTGGCTGCAACTTCCTCTCTACAGTGTTGTTGAGAATGGGCCCATAAGCTTCCTAAAACACTGTTACTCATAAGAGGCATAAAATCTAGTGAATAATGGAAATAGCTTACAGAAAGTGATTCTTTCATTTACTGATTTGTTAAAAAAAATATATATATATATATTGAGTGCCTGGGAAAGAAAGCATTGTGTAAACCCACGTAGAAGGAGACACTTACCAAGAGCGTCAAGGAATCATTTCTTCAGGATACCAGGTTGCCATGTATATAAAGGGAAGAGCAGAGGTTCACCTGTTCTAAAACACCATCATAGAGACCTGCACACCAATACCAAAGCCTTTAAGGTACTCTATGTTACAGCGCTTGCAGAAATTGGTTCACTTTCAGTTTGACACAGCTGTCTCTGAATGACCAGATCTTCTCAGATTGGTTGTGAACATTCATTATCAATTCAAGGGTCAACAGAGTTTGCATTAAAATCACTACTTGTCAAAGTTCACATTGCATCTGATTTGTCATGAGCAAAATTAGCGTGCCTATCTGCAAATGGAAACCCTCTTTATGAACACTGCACATTTTTTCCTAGGCGAAAATAATGATGTACAAATGCATTCTTCCCTATATATCTTATTGGCATTTTAAGCAAATTAAAAAGTCATTGCTACACAGTGCCTCAACTCATGGGCACTTTCATCAATGCACCATTTAATTAAATATTAAATGTTTTTATTGTGGTTTGTTTTATAAATGTGTCTGATGCACTACATGTGCCCAAATTTCTAATGGCAGCAATAAAACAATTGCCTGAGAAACTGGCTGTTCTTGATAGTTTTAGCACGCATTTGGGTTCAGCAATATGTTAAATACATGTCATTGCACAATATGTCAAGATTTCTCAATTTTGACCCTTGATATTTATTTGCTATTTTAGCTGCAATTCTCCCCTGGGTGTATAACAAAGACTGTAAAGAAATATGGGAGAACAAAGACTAGGTTGTCAGAGTACTATAACATTTATAGTGCCAGGTTAGCAGAGAACTTTTGCTGCAATTCTGCACAACTGCACCATACAAACTTTGAGGGAAGAATAAGACTTTGGATTTCTTGACATAACCATATAGTTATCATTTTAATGAGGAGGAAGCTGAAGGCAATAATTGTCAAGAGCTTTGCTCATAGATACTTAAAGCTGGAAGAAGTCTTGGATCAGTGGCTTCTAACCTATTTGGAGGGTTAAGGACCTCTTTGAGTATCAGAGAAAAGCCTTCTCCACAGGAAAATACATACACTACCATGTCCAGGGTTTTCTGGAGTCACAGTAACTCAGGATGAACTCCTTCTGCTTTCTCAGACCAAATGCCCTCATTTGTATAATGGGAGTGTGTGGGTGAGGCTAGATCCTGCTAATTCCCAAATTTTACTGAGGAGGATACATGGAAACAGAGAGGAAGAGACACTTACAAAGGTCGTGCTGCCCCCCCACCACCACCACCACCTTGTAGAGTTTAGGCCACTGTTCTTTCTACTTAACCAATTCATTGCAATTTTTTTCGTTTGCCTCAGAAGATGATATATAAATTAAATACTATCATGCTTGGTTATATTTACTAGGTCATGCTTTAACTGCAGAGTGTTGAGACACTAATTTTTCTTCATAACTGTTCTAGGCATAAATTACAGAAAGATTTCATCTATAAAAAACATCCATACCAGGAGCTTGTGTTATTAAAAGACCGGATTTAGAGTTTCATATAGATCCTATTTGCAAAGTGAAATTGTTTATAAACTCCTCACTGCTAGGTGGGTTTTCAGCAGCCAAAATACTGGTGCTGTGAGATAGACTCCTGCCTCACAATTTCATTTCTGCCATTGTTGTATACAGGTAATTGGAAGTGGTTGCTGCCTTTAAGTCCCCAGTGATTGACTTGGCAATTATAAAATTAGTGTACTTTTTTAGATGACATCCTTAAGTTACACAGTTGTTATGATTACCCAAATTACTTACACAATTGTTATGATTACCCAAATTACTTACCATCAATGTAGCAAAGGGAGTGTGTTCTGAAATCCATCATTTGGCTTATTGATAGGCATGATAGCCCCAAACATCCTTTCGTAGAGCAGCTTTGTAAAGGCTTTTCCTTGATGGGGAGATCAGCAAAGTCCTCCTGACCCCCCAATTTTCTGGGGGACAGATGGAACTGTTGCATATAGCACTTGCAGCACTATCCCCTTGAAATTGTTGTCCTCAAAGAGGACCTCCGGGTTCAAAAGGCTCATGGCAAAATCACAGAAAACAAAAGACGGGGAGGGAATTCAGAATGCTTAACTGAGGTGGGCCGGTGCTGGGAAGCACCTTAGAGACTAGAAATATATTCTCTCGATAAAACCCTGAAAGACAGTTGACAGTTCTGCAAACACAAGAAACCAAGTGCGCCTGCCCTTCCAATCATTATTTTTCACTCATATGGTGAAAGCATAAAGTTTGAAATGTTAGCTATTGATTTTAACACTTATACTCACATCCTTTCCCTTTCTATTGGCAGAAAAAACCTTTTGATTTTGTTCTAAGCAGGAAATAGCTGTTGTAACAGAAACCTATTTAAGCTGAAGCTTCCACTCTTGTCACATCTTATAGAGTCCCACTGAAGTGTTCTTCCTAATGGAATCTGATCAGTTTACCCTCCAGCTTACAAACATCTGTTTGTTCTCTCTTGCTACTCTATCAACTATAAGATTAGATTAATTTTCCTTAGCTGGGCAAACAAGCTCTCTCCCAATCTGACTTCCTCTCCAAATGCACCTTCGCCCACTCGCCTGCATCTAACTTACATTCTAGCTCGCTGAGGCTATCTAAAATGTCACCTGTCATGCTAGACTGTTGATTCTTTGCTTTTTAATTTGCCATTATGTGCAGTAGAGTTGCCATCTCCCCTGCTGCTGCAAATTCATTCTTCAAGACTCCGCACGTTATATAAGTCTTCCTCAACACCCCTCGACTGTTAATTGATCTCTTCTTAGTGTTCCTCAGCACTTAGATCCTGCCTCTGGCATAGCATGCACCAAGTGATGGTGCACTTTATCTGTTTATGTGCCCTTCTTTCCCTACTAGACCCAAGGGTAGAGAATGTGTTTTATCTTTGCTTTATTTATCTCTGCTGCCTGATTCACTGTAAAAAAAAATTAGTGAACTCTCATTGCTGCCCTTCCCCACTCCAGATGGGACATAAATAAATTGGTGACTTTGTACTTATTAAAATACCTAAAATATTTACACTCAGCACTGATGAAAAGCATGTATTTAGCCATTTATTTCTCCACCATTAAAAAAAACATTATAGTGGAGTAATTAATATGTGATAAATCAGACAAAGTGGTGTGATAATTTTTTATAAATCCACCTGCTCCTTGATTATTTTATCACCTTGAGTGGTGCATCAGAATAGTCTGCAGTCTTTTAACAATACAGATGTCCCAGACTTCTCCACCAGACATTGGACTTCAATTGGCTTGGGATCAAAAAATTTAAAAGCTCCCCAGGACATTGAAATATGTAGCCAGGCTTGAGAATCACTGACTTAGGAGCTGGAATTGACAGCTGAAACAATGCCAACAATTTCTACTTTTTCTCCATTGGAAAGCATTACAACCATTGTTTCATAAGGACCTTTTTTTACTTGTATTGAACGCTTTTCCTTCCTTCCATGGGTTTTGCATACATTCACATACATTTCACATATGCTTACAGGATCATCAAATATATTGATGCTAATCAGGTGACATTTTGTAGATGAGCTCCTGGTAGCAGGCATCGCTAGCAGTAATTAGACTTGAACATGTAGCGATGATTTCTAATGATCCATCTGGGTTGGAGCAGGCCCCAGCTGTTGGTCTTGGGTACAAAAATGGTGTTTAAACTGGGGATCCAAAATGGGTTCCATCTCAGTGGCTGCTTGGAGAGCTGAGTCGTAAAGGTTTATTAGATTGCAGTAGGGTTATGCAGGAAAGAGTGCCGTGGTACTGTGATCAATTAGGCATATTGCCATAAACCGGGTTGGGGGAATAAATGGATGCATGTGTGTGGGTATTAAACTGTTCATCTGTATGTTTGTTCAGATGCCATTTTTCCCAACAGAGAATGAAAACTGACACATTTGTCAGTGGCCTGGAAAACAGTTGATTCAAAGACCTGTGGTAAAGAACTGACTATCCCTTGCAAATTAAGGGCAGATAATCCATGGGTTGCAAGAGATATATCTCATTTTCCTCAGAAAGGCTGAAAACTGATGGTTCCATCACGTATGTTCATTCCTCCCACTGAAAGTCCGTATGGTGGTACTGACAAAGCAGTTGAAACTAGTAGAGCTTGGGGATGACTTGGGTATAGGCAAGGATTTGCCAGCCAATAAAAATATTATAAGGCCTCTTTGTCCCTAGCAGAGAGCATATAGTTCCCCTTCTTTCACTGCCTGTGAAAAAGGAAAACTGATCTATAAAATGAAATTGGATCTATGCACCTCTGAGATCCATTCCTATCTGATTTATGCCTTCTCTACAGACTAGACTAGGGTAGTAAGATATAAATCGCTCAGGTGTTCTAATAAAATTCCCTTCTCATCATTTCAGACTAGGACTAGTGCTGGAACTATGCAATCTCCTAAAAGGTGTCCAATTCTAATCTTTCACTGCATATTGAAGACTATTTTGCCAACTTTTTGTTACCTCTGTAGAGGACACCATACAAAATAGCATTTATTTCTTTGATTACAAAACATTATGAGTTATAATTTGTAACACTAATTTAGTCACAGATTTTGGGGCAACAATGAAACAATACTACATCGGATAGACACGTCATTTTCAGCACATCCCAACTGAGAAACTTTAAAGTGTGGAAAAGATATGTACCTAGAACAAAGAAATATGGTAGTATCATCTTCTTGCCTTTGTATAGAACTTTAGGGTTTACTATGTATTTTCATAGTTTTTGTCTCTTGTGATCCTCAAAATATAATCAGGGGAGTTGGGCCCAGAGAGAAAAAAGCATGCCTGTACCAATGGGAGTGAGGGGCCTCCAAGAAAAGAGTGAACTGGGAACAAATGACTACTGCTTTCCTTCTACATTTGGGCCTTTCTCCCTTGGTATTTCCCTGCCATTAGTTCTGAAGTTGTATATTGATGAAGGAAGGCAGAAGCACCCAGAATGCTTGCTGAGAATCCTTGTAGCAGAACTTGTTGGCACATGTGGGTGCAAGCCCCTTGTTCTAGTGAATGTCAGGATGATTAAATATGAGGATAAAAAAATAGCATTTTGTTTTTCAGAAGAGTTATTACACTGTGCTTTTGCTGTTTTATTTTTAACTAAATGGAAAAAACAATCATGATTAACCAAGTGGAGATATTATGAGTATATGATGGATATTCTCTACAGAGTACAGTAAATTTTATTTAAAATGCTATTTTCCCTTTGCATCAGTTCAGTAATGTTGGACAGTAAATTAAAGACAGAAAAACATTTAATATCTTATTTTAAGCATTATAATAACACATGTATTTTTCAGGGCAAACCAATGATTTCTAAGCTTTTGAATCCTTTTTTGCTACAGAAATAAAAATATAAGAAAAGTATTCAATAAGCCTTATTCTTAACATAGTTTTTAAACAAATTATTTACAGGACCCTGTGTTGGGCAAAGGTTTCATAGACTTTATACCCAAAGCACAAACAACAAAAGAAAAAAGAGATAAATAAGACCTCATCAAAATAAAAAAAAAAAAAAAAAAAAAAACAAAAAAAAAACTGTTGTGCCTCAAAGGACTTTATCATGTAAGTAAAATGACAACCTCCACAATGGGAAAAAATATTTGGAAATCACATATCTGATAAAGGTTTAATATTCAGAGCATATAAAGAAATCTTTCAACTTAACAACAAAAAGGCAAACAACCAAATTAAAAAATGGGAAAAGACTTAACAGATATCTCTCCAAAGAAGATACACAAATGGTCAGAAAACCAATGAAATGATGCTCAACATCATTAGCCATCAGGGAAATGCAAGCAAAACTGCAATGATGTAACATTTAACACCAAGTAGAATGGCTGCTATTAAAAAATGGAAAATCAAAAATGTTGGAGAGGATGTGGAGAAACAGGAACAATCATTCATTGCCAGTGGGAATGTACAATGGTGTAGCCACTGTGGAAGGCAGTCAGCAGTTCCTCAGAGAGCCAAATATAGAATTATCATATGACCTGGCAATCCCACTACTAGGTATATACCCAAAAGAATTGAAAGTCGGGGCTCAAGCAGTTATTTACACACTGATGTTCATAGCAGCAGTATTCACAGTTGCCAAAAGATGGAAGCAATCTAAGTGTCCATCAACCGATGAATGGATGAGTAAAATGTGGTATATGCATAAAATGGAATCAGGTATACAAAGGAATGACGTCCTAATACATGTGACAACATGGATGAATCTCGAGGACTTCATGTTCAGGGAAATAAGCCAGATGCAAAAGGGCAAATACTGTATGATCTCGCTGATTTGATATAATTAGAGTGAACAAACCCATAGTCAGATTCTAGAATTTAGGTTACCAGGGGACAGGGTGGGGATAGGGAATGGGAAATTAAGGCTTAAAATGAACAGGGTTCCTATTTGGAATGAAGGGAGTGTTTTGGTAATGGATAGTGGTGATGGTAGCACAACATTGTGAATGTAATTAACAACAATGAAATATATATATATATATATATGATTAAAAGGGGAAATGTTAGATTGTATATATGGTAACACAATAAAAATTTTTAAAAATCCATGGAAATAGGCTACATAAACAATGAAACCTAAGTTAAACCATGGACTACAGTTAATAGTATAATTATTAAAATGTGTTAGCATCAATGGTAATACATGTTCTCACCAATGCAAAGTGTTAATAATAGGGTGATATATGGGAATCTTGTATTTTATGCATGATTATTCTGTAAACCCACTTCTCTAATAAAGAAAGAAATATGATTTAAATCTGTGTAGTATTATAAACAAAATTATTGTAGCATAAGTTTTAAGAGATTCTGATTTTTAAAATGTATCTTCACAGGGAAAATGAAATGGGTACTTGCCTTCATCCTCCAAAGTATAATGCAAAATATACTGCTAGTTTCAAGCCTGTATTTCAACACTAGTCAAATGTAGCACAAAAGATAAAACTTTCAGTTGTGTGAATCACATTTTCCCTTAACAGAAGATAGTTTTGGAAGTCCAATTTTGTTTTGGTTGTTTTGCTTTTTCACTTTTTTCTGCTGAACACTCCTTGGCTCTTCCTGTCCCCTCCCCCTGAGGAAGGTATTGAGCCAGGCATCTTTCCTTAGATTTTCTCATAAAGAAAATCTTGTGTTTTCTTATATAGAAAGAAACCATTGATTGCTCCATAGATCTCTTAACAGAGGCAAGTTTAAAATTAGCTTAAATTGATAATTCTTTTCCCATTTACTGAAGATTCCTAAGCAAGACATCTGCTGGCCAGAAGAACCAGCTCAGTTTTGCAGCATGCAATGTTCTTCATCCATCAGAGACTCAGACTAGAGTTCTTTAAATTCTTGGTTTTATTTCCTAGATTACACTGCAGTTATGTCCAAAGGACTGTTAAAATAGAGTTGTGGGTAGAAAAAAGATATAGAAATTTTGACTTCATTTTTCTTTCTTTTAATTAACAGGTTTATTTTAATCAATTTTTGAGTAGCTTTTGATTCAATGCTTTTATGAATAATAATTCCCTTGCTGTCATGGAAAATCAGAAACAAGTTGATCTGGAACTGTCACTGGATATTATCTAATACTGTGCAACAAATTACCTCAAAACTTAGTGGCTTAAAACAACAAACTATTATCTGTTGGTTTCTGAGAGTTAGGAATCCAGAGATGGTTAACTTTTGTGCCTCTGGCTCAAGATCTCTAATGAGGTTGCAATCAAGCTGTCACCTGGGATGCAGTCTCATATGAAGGCTTGATGGGGGAGGGAATATCCACTTCCAGAATCAGTCATATGGTTGGTGGCTGTCCTTGGTCCCTTGCACAATGGAATCTCCAATACAAGGCCTTATAACATGGCAGCTGGCATTCCTTATGGCAATTATAGAAGTCAGAGTGAGAGAGAAAACATCCAATATGGAAGCCACAATCTTTTTATAACCAAATTTCTGAAGTGAAATTCCAATACATCTGCCATATTCTGTTCATTAGAAATGAGTCAATAAGTCCAGACCACACTCAAAGTGAGGGGGGAGTAACAAAATGGTATTAATATCAAGTGTCAGTGGTGATTGGGGCCTTCTAAAACAATTTTTCCACTGAAGCTTGTATTTAATGTATGTGTGTAGTCTAAAGATTATATTTTCTGAATTGTTCATTTCAGTATTCCTCTGCCCTTCCATAGATAATATTCTTCCTCCAAAGTGTTTAAGAGAATTACATCATAACATATGCAAAAAATAAGTGGTAATGATTATTCTATAATTTATATACAGTCTCATGAGCAAATGGAGAGAAACTGAAAAGTTTTCATTGAATGTTCGGGAGCATTTGTGGTGGACTAGGAGCCTACAAAAATCCACTCTTCATAGAAGCAATGAGAACACTGATAAAAGTTGTCAAAATCATGTTTTTAACAACTCAGGAAATAAGCAAAAGCTTGCAGCCACCTGAGCAGAATTTACTCAAGGAAGGGATACCTGTTACCATCTCCAGGAGAGGAATTCCTTGGTATGGACAATATCAGTAATGGTTTTCAGGTGTTGGGGTCACCAGCAGACGCATAACTTGCACAGGCACTGGATGGAACAATGCTTTACTCACAGAGAGGAGACAAAGCAAGATCAGCTTTACTAGTGGGTGTCAGATCTTGATCCATAGCCATCACAGGTAGATGATATGTAAGCACCCCTTTTGTTCTGCAAGTGAAAGATCTTATTCCCTTCCTGCTGGGGAAAAATATAGCAGCAGGGTTGCCCAAGGTACCATAAAATGCACAAACTTAGCCAAGCAATGCTGTGAGTGTTTACATATTCTCCGGACAAGAGTGGAAGGAATGTGCCAACAGACCATGATCTAGGGTCTTTATAACAAGGCACCCCAGGGTGGGAGTCAGCCCGTATTCATCATCCATCCTAGGTGCCAAGCTGACACATCTGCTCCCAAGCACTGGGTTCATTCATGGGCCTCAGGGAAAGGCAGCAGGCCACACTTAGACTGGTTCCACAATATATTTAAGAAAAATGGTTGAATCATGGTAAGAACAGTGAACATCATAGAATTTTAATTTTCCCTATCCTTATCCTCTCCTCCCAGCTCCAGGGTAGCCTTGAAAACCAAACGCTTTGCAAGTTTGACAGCTGTAGAAATGAGCAAAATGGGCTCAGAGCTCCTCAAAAACCACATCCCCAGAGGACTGAAACTATTTCACCTGTCTGCAGCTCCTTGAAGAACTCTATTCCCAGAGCTTTTCTTTATTTCATCTGATTTGGAGCTTGCTCTGTGCAAATAACCATATATCCCTAGGTTTTTTTAAAATAATAAGTGGCAGTTGTTTAACATTGCAGTTGCCTAAGGTGATGATATCAGTTGGGATTAACAAGAAGCTGAACAAAAAATATATAAAAGAAAACTGGGGAATGAGATGTACAAAGGGGGATTTAAAAATCTCCAACATATTCCTGGAATCTAAGATAAAGTGCTATGCATATGTCCAGGAAAGACCTGAAAAGGCCCTAGTATCTGAACTCTGATTGACATTGAGGTTCTGAAGAAGCGGGAAGTGAATGCTAAGGCTAACAAGGCAGAGGCTTCAGTGGCCACATGCAACAAAGAATATAGACATTACAGAATTAGTTCAGAAAAATCACTATGCAAACAACTGCTACTACAACAAATAATAACAGCAAACCTTGGGGAGAAAGGAGAATCTGGTTTACAGAGTTGCCACATTATATTATCTAAAATGTCCAGTTTTTAACAAAAAACTATGAGACATGCAAAGAAATAAGAAGGCATGATCCATACACAGGAAAAAAAATCTATAAATATAAATAGCCTCTGAGGAAACCCAGAGTTTAGACTTACTAGACAAAGACTTTAAATTAGATCTTAAATATGTTCAAAGATTTTAAATATTTTCAAATACTAAAGGAAACCATGTCTAAAAAACAACCAAAAATGGTTCATGAAGAAATAGAACACTTCAACCGACCCATAAAAAGTACAGTGATTGAATGTAATCAAAAATCTTCCTCAAAAGAAAATACCAGCCCAGATGGCTTCCCTTGTGAACTCTCCCAAATGTTTAATGATGAATTAACAGCAATCCTTCACAAACTCTTACAAAAAAAAAAAAACAAAAAAAAAACAGAAGGACTACTTCCAAACTTTTTCTGCTAGACCAGTATTTCTCTTATACCAAACCATACAATGATATCACAAAAATAAAAATAAAAACTACAGACCAATATCTCTTGTGAATAAAGATACAAAAATTCTCAACAAAATACTAGCAATACGATTCCAGCAATATATAATAACAATTATGAACTCACCATGACCAACTGGGATTTATCCCAGGAATGCAAGTTTGAGTCAACATATGAAAATCAATCAATGTAATACACCATATTAATAGAATGAAGGGAAAAACATGACTCTCTTAATAGAACAGATAAAGCATTTGACACAAACCAACAACCTTTCATGATAATAATACCTAACAAATTAGGAATAGAAAGTTGGTTTCAATTGATAAAGGCCAACTATTATCATATTTAATGGTGAAAGACTGAATGTCTTCCCCCTAGGCTCATAAAAAAGACAAGGATGTCCATTCTCACCACTTCTATTCAACATTGTCCTGGAGCCCAAAGTAAATATTCATGACCTTGAATTAGGCAATGGTTTCTTAGATAAGACACAAAAAGTACCCGCAACCAAAGAAAAAATAGATAAATTTGACTTCACACAACCCATAGAATGAGAGAGCATATTTGAAAATCATATATCTGATATGGGACTTATATCCAGAATATATAAAGGACACTTAAAACTCAACAACAAAGAAACAAATACCCCTATTTAAAAATGGGCAATGATTTGAATGGATATTTCTCCAAAGAATTTGTACAAATGGCCAATAAACACATGAAAAGATGCTCAAAATTATTGGTCAATAGGGAAATGGAAATCAAAACTGCTATGAGATACTACTTCATGCCCACTATATAAAACAATAACAATAATAATAATAACAGTAAAGATAATAAGTGTTGATGAGGATGCGGAGAAATTGGAACCCTAATAAATTGCTGGTGGGAATGTAAAATGGTGTAGCCTCTGTGGAAAACAGTTTGGCAGCTCCTCAAAAAGATAAAAAATAGAGTTACTGTATGATCCAGCAATTCCACTTGTAGGTGTATATCCAAGAGAATTTAAAACATAAATCCACAGAAAAACTTGTATATGAATGTTCATGGAAGCATAATTCATAACAGCCCAACGGTAGAAACTACCCAAGGGTCCACAAACTGATTAATCGATGAACAAATGTTGTATATCCATACAGTGGAATATTATTCAGCCACAAAAATGGAATGGGTACTGATATATGCTACGCCATGGATGAACCTTGAAAACATGCTAAGTGAAAGAAGCCAGACACAAGAGATCACATATTGTGTGATTCCATTTATATTAAATGTCCAGAATAGAAAAACAGGAAGGAATTATTGGTGGCCAGGGCCTGGGAGTAATGGAAGTGACTGAAAATGAGTACAGGCTCCCATTTTGGATGATGACTATATTCTGGAACTACATAGTGGTGATGGTTACACAACTCTGTGAATATACTAAAATAAACTGAATTGTATACTTTAAATGGATGAATTTTATGATATGTGAATTGTGCCTCAATAAGGCTGTCATTAAGTAAAAGTGAAGAAAAAATTACTATGAATGCAATTGCAAGTCTACTGTAGAATCCGAAATGAGAGAGAAATCATCGCATCAAAGTGGTATTTATTTTTTTAGTGAAACTAAGTATGGGAGATTTAGTTGATAGGCCCTGGAAATACAGCAACTTATTTCTACATAATCATAAAGTGAGAATTGTCAGAGATTCAGGGGTTTTGTCTGGATTATATTAACTTCTAATAGATGATTCTTTTGGTCTTGATTTCTTTTCTGCAAAACTGATGGGTGAAATTCATGGGAACCAGCTCTCTGTGTTCTACTGCTCCTGATTGGGAAGATGTATTTAATATACTGGTGTCTTGATTAAGATGCAGATATGGAAACAGTGAAGACTCACATTTCTTGAAATTTGGATTCAGTTTCTGAAAAGGTCATTGCTGGTTCTTCCTTGGAATTGTTTTCTCTCATTAAAATTAAACAAGCAAACACAAACCAGCTGGTTCTACAGTGTTGGCCATCACCATCAGTTGCATGTTCTGCAAACACGACTCTGAGCCCTTAAGCTCTCTTCTCTGGCAGGCTTCCATACTACCATGATATGGTTTCTATTCATTTGCTCAGTGTTCATTGCTTTAGTCTAAATCACTTATTTCAATCAGAAGCCTTAATATGAAGTAGAGATCTAGTCTGTACAAAGGCTTTTTTTATATCATGCAGGTATAAGATAAGAGAATATAAAAGGGACCAAGTTTCTACACTTTGAGAGGAAGTGTGATCCAACCTGTCAAAATTTCATTTAATTGATATAAACCCAAGAGTTAGCCAGGTGTGTTCAGTGTAAACCTTCTCTGGCGGTTAAGAAAATTTCCAGCTGAATAGAATTTGACATTTTAATAAAAGGAAGTGTGGCATTATGCTGCAGTCAGCATGCCTGACTAGAAAAAGCCAACCATGCCGAGAAGATTATAAAGCTTTTCCTCATGCCCTTTAAATTGAATCCAGTAATCAAAAGATTGATTTAGTTCTCAAACTTAATTTGCAGCTCTAATTTTATTATTTCCCAAACCAGCTAGATCTTTTTAATCTATTGGATCAGCTGCAGCTGTCTCTGCTTGCACTATGGGGTACACCTTGCTCTTCAGTTATCCCTAATCATAAGTGGAAGATAAAAAATGTCCAGAGTCATTGCTGTTCTTTGAGTAAAATCACATCCATCACTCCAGAAACTGTAATATTTTTTTTCGTTCAGATTTAAGGATGTGGGGTTTAAAGATTAGGGACATTTCAATGAATTAAAAAATAAATCTTTTCATCAGTTTAGGGGAAAAATATCTAGAGCTGTTTGCCTAATGCACACTAGATCCAAATGCACAACAAACAAACAAAAAAAGAATATTGAGACTGACAGCAGGATCACTGATCTGGAGTAAACATCACTTTTAAAAACATGGCTCTTTCAACTTCCTTCTAAACTGAGAGGTACATCCATGTGCTGTATATGGTTCACCAGAAAACCCTATTGTTAGACTGTGAAATTAACAGCTGCTTACTGTAAAGCCAAGCTGCCCAATTTTTCTTAGTTGATGTAGAAGGGCTATTTTTAACTAAACTGGATGTTGGGAGAGAAATTTAACTGTGCTGGGAGGATCCAGTCCTCCACTAAATACTGCTTTTCTACCTTTTGAGCTATGGAACCAGGAAGTGCAGCTGTAGGCTGCTCTGGTCATGCAAAATAAGAGGCAGTTGTGTCCACAGGAAAGTAAGGGGATGCTCAAGGAGAGGGGTAAAACATCTTGAGTGCCTCTCTTGTGATCATCTGTTTTATGGGAACATGAAGAATGGAAAGCTTCCAGCTGATCGAATCTCCCCACATCTTTCTTTCTCAGGCCACCTGCCTCGCTGTCTACTCACCTCTCTGTTTCTTCTTTTAGAATTGATGTTCTACATTTCCAATGCATTTTAAAGTATACACACAGACACACACATATATATATATGGGTGACTGTGTATATTTGTGAATTTGGATATTTGAAAATAGAAAAATAATGTATAGCCTCAGGATTTTACCACATTTGTTAGTGTTTTATCGTATTCCTCTATCCCTGCAGCCTTCTGTCATAGGCATAGTGTATTATGTCTCTAATTATAACTATATGCTTTTACATCCTGCTTTTTCTATCTAACATGTTAGTACAAGCCTAACCACTCCCCTCCCCTGCAATTCCTCATCTATTTAACAGGTCTAAGAGTTTGCTCTTGTCCATCTGGCCCTAAAGCATCAACTGAATTAGGAGGAGACAGTGGAATGTTTGGTCAAGATTTTACTCCTCCCTTTTCTCTCGCTTCTGAATAAATGAATATTCTCTATGTTTGATAATGTTGTCCAGTTTCTCTATTTCTTTAGAATGATTAGGTATTCAATATACAGTAAAATAAAGGTACTTTGTTCACTCTTGAAAAACATTCTGAGGGTTCAGGAAATAAAGTACAAGAAAAAATAAGGATCAACCCCAATCTCTTTCTCTTTCTTCCTCTACTTCTCCACCCTGCCTCCCCATCAAAAAAGAAAAATCTTTACCTGTCCATCATGGGACAACTCTGAATGTTGTCTTGTATATTCAGAATCCAGGCCCTAAATGCATGTCATGTTGCATCACTCGCACAGCAAAATGCTAGCTATAAGAAGTGAGCCCAGTCTTGTCCTATGCCCTGTTCCACATTCTGCTCCCAGTCCCACCAAAGCAAAAATTGCCAAGAGCGTGATTTGTTAGATGACTCCCAAAAATCACATTTGGATGGAGGCTTTGAGACATCACCATTGCCCTCCCAGATCCAGTTCCCCACTCCTGGATTTCTTTGTCTTACTCAGCTCCATTCCCTCCAGTCTGAAACAGTCCCCTCTACTTTGGAGGTTTGGGGATATTGGTCAGATTTCTGTGTGTTCCTGCTGATGGACCTTCCTGTTTCCCAGACCTATGTTGTTCCTGATGGGGCCCCTGAACTCAAGCAGTGAATTCTCTGGAATGACCCCTCCTAACATCCTAATCCTACCTTCTTCAGCACAGCCAGGCACCTGCTATGAACAGCGACTAGCCTGGAGAGCTGCCCAAGCCTGTTCCCAGGTGGGCTGGATGGAGATCTCGATTTCTGTGGAAAGAAGCCATATGTTATCTCACTGCAGCCTACTCTACTGCTTCGCAACAGCAGGCTTCAACTGGGGCCCCCGAAGGGGAATTGGAAGGCTATCACTTTTCATGATTAGCAAATGAATGCACTTAGCTATGCACTAGGTACTTAGTTTTATCAAGTAAAATGAAATGAGGGTTTTTGTTTCTACAGCGCAGCCAGCAGCTGGGTTGCACCCAGTTATCTTGACAAGATGATGTAAAGATCCTCCTTCCTACTTTCCCTTCTCACGGCATCCCTCATGGATGCTGTCCTTGCTGCCCTTCATGACCTAGGAGACTCATCAGTAGACTTAGTTAAGAGAGGGAAGGAGGGACCTGAGAAGCCCTGCCCCATTTTCAAAGGCTCTTGCCAAAATTCGCATTTTCCTGAGTATCTTTTATTAGCATAATCAGTGACTATAATTGTGTATTAGTACCTTAGAAAGCATAAGAAGTCAAAGGGGAGATGCTGTTTCATCAGAGGTTGTTTTAGGGGAAAGAAGAAGCATGGCAGAGGCAAACCTGGGTAGTAACCATGCCATAGGGTCACAACCAGGTAGGAAAGTCCTTATCCCGGCTGATGGAGCACTTGGAGCATAACCTTGGGGGATAGAGATGAGGGAGTGAGACTGAATTTCCTGATGATAGATAAGATTATGTCAGAGTGACAGCAGAATGAGTCAGGCATTGAATTTTCAGAAGCAAATATGTTGTGTATTATTACCAGATGTCTTTCAAAGACAGAACCAGGGACGACCATAAATACAATTTTAGTTTAAAGGGGAAAGCAGAGATAAATGCAACATTTATGGGATGGACTTTCAGTTCATGGGCATGTGATAATTCATTCAGTACATTTTCTGAGTCATCCCAAGATGGGGAGACATAGAAGTGGAAAAGATGTAACCCTCAATAAGCTAAGGCAAGCTAGTTAAGGCTAGCTGAAATTTATATTGTATGTATGTCAAATACACACATATATACATATATAGATATGTACATATATACACACACATATATATATATGTGTTTATTTTTGTGTTTAACTATATATGTATACACATATCCACACCACTCTTGTGCCCCTGACCTTTCTTTGCCTTTCATTAAAAGGAGTTGGCTAGCAGAATGATCTCAGCTACAGAAGACTGAGGTTCTAGGACTTGCTCAACTGTGGTGGATGGAGAGGCAAATTCCTTCCCTATAGCTAGGGCTTAATATGTGTGTAGCCATAGATGAAATTGGTGCAAGGGCATTATTTTAATGTTGATTACACTGTTACGAATGAAAAATGTTTTACTAAAATGCAGAGGCTTTTCAATAGAAATTACACTTTAAAATTTGCTGAACTGAAAACAATCTAAATGATTTAGTCCCAAGTAAATTATTTTATTCTTTATTTGTATTACTTTAGAGACACAGTTATGTGGTAAATATTTCCTTGGAGGTGTAAAAATAGTTGGACATTAATTGCCAGCAATCTGGCTCCTCCTAGCCGGCTTTCATTACTGTTCACACCTTTGGAATAGGGCTTTTGATATACTGTTCAGCTCTAATTTTCTGACGATTGTTGACCTGAGAGGCCAGAAGCATACAGCTCCAGAATTCTGATATGAGTGTTGCTTTCCATGCCAGCAGAGGGTAGAAGTGCTGCAGAAGTGATGCTTGCAGCCTCCTAAAGGCGAAAGACTGGTTGGTTTACCTACTGGACGTCACCTAAGTATAGAAAGCTTGATTTGCACTGCACATTGTAAATGTGATAGAGGAGCTAGCGTGAATTAAATCATTAACAAGAAAAATAGCCATGACTTAGTTGATTTTGAGCTTGGCCTACCTCTACTGCTGAACTCTGACCAAGTTTTAACCTGAGTTTCCTGTGACACACAGGAACTTAGAAAAATTACCTTCAAGCCTTGTGTATATTACAGGAGATTCAAACAGTGTAGTATGGTGTAAGTCTCTTAGAATTGCATGGAAGAGAAAATACAAATAGTAAATAAACACACAGAGAAAGCAATTCTTTTAATTTCTTTATTAGAGAAGTTGTGGGTTTACATAACAATCACGCATAAAATATAAGATTCCAATATACCACCCCACCAACAGCAACTTGCATTAGTGTGGAACGTTTGTTACAATTGATGATAACACATTTTTGTAATTGTACTATTAATTAAAATCCATGGTTTAACTTAGGATCCACTGTTTGAGTAGTGTAGTTCCATGGATTTCATTAAAATTTTTATTCTGTTACTATATATATAACCTAACATTTCCCCTTTTAATCATATTCAGATAAATATTTCATTGCTGTTAATAGCATTCACAATGTTGTGTTACCATCATCACCGTCCATTACCAAAACATTCCCAACACCCCAAATAAAAACCCTGTACATTTTAAGCCTTAACTTCCCATTCCCTATTCCCATCCTGTCAGCTGGTAACCTATATTCTAGATTCTAATTCTATGAGTTTGCTCATTCTTATTATATCAAATCAGTGAGATCATACAATATTTGTCCTTTTGTGCCTGGTTTATTTCACTGAACATGATGTCATCAATGTTTATCCATATTGTCACATGTATCAGCACTTCTTTCTTTTATATGGCTGAATAATATTCCACTGTATGTATTACCACATTTTGTTTACCCATTCATCACTTGATACACACTTGGATTGCATCCATCTTTTGGCAACTCTGAATAATGCTGCTGTGAAAATTGGTATGCAAATATCTGGTCTAGTCCCTACTTTCAATTTTTTTTGTGTATATACCTAGTACTGGAATTGCCAGGTCATATGGTAGTTCTATACCTAGCTTTCTGAGGAGCTGCCAAACTGTCTTCCACAGTGTCTGCATCATTTTACAGTGCCACCAGCAATGAATGAGTGTTCCTATTTCTCCACATCCTCTCCAACACTCATTGTTTTCATTTTTAAATAGCAGCCATTCTAATGGATGTGAAATGATACCTCATTGCGGTTTTAATGTACGTTTCCCTGACGGCTAATGATGTTGAGCATCTTTTCATGTGCTTTCTGGCCATTTGTATATCTTCTTTGGAGAGATGTCTGTTCAAGTCTATTGCCATTTAAAAAAAAATTATTAGAGAAATTGTGGGTTTATGGAACAATCATGCATAAAATACAGGATTGCTATTTACCGCCCCACCACCACCACTTGCATTAGTATGGAAAATTTGTTAAAATTGATGATAGCACTTTTTTGTAATTCTACTATTTTAATAGTAGTTATATTTGTTACAATTGATGAATGATTATTAAAGTAGTACTATTAATTCTTGTCCATAGTTCATGGAGGGGTATTTTTCCCCATATTCCCAACCTATTATTTATTTATTTTTCATGCATCTCTTTATTTTCTTACTCATCTACCCCTACACTGGATAAAGGGGGGTGCCAGTCACAAGATTTTTACAATCACAAGATCACAAGATAAAAACTAGACTGTTACACAATCGTTATCAAAGATCAAGGCTACTGGATTAAAGTTCAACATTTTCAGGTATTTCCTTCTGGCTACTCCAATACATTAGAAACTAAAAAGAAATATCTATATAATGAGTCAGTAGTCATAATAATTTGTTAAATCTTAATTTCTCCATTACAACTCCTCCCTCTGATTTGATCATTCTTTCAGTCTTCAGAGATATCTGGGCAATTACTCTTCTAACTTCTTCATGCTGAAAAGGAGTGTTGATATTATGGGGTAGAGGAATGAAACTGGTTGATTTTCTTGGAGAGACTGGTACCTCTGGGTTTCAGGGCTTATCTGGCATAGGAGCATCTGGAAGCTTTAAGTTTCTGAAAAAATAAACTTGATAAGTAAATTTTTTATAAAGTCTTGGATAGAGCCTATGGTGTTCCTTAGGGTTTTCGGGAATACTGGTAGTTGAGGCTTGGCATACAGTGGCAAATTGCAATATCTGGCTGAAGCTTGCATAAGAGTAACCTCCAGAATGACTTTGTGACTCTATTTGAAACCTATATTTAGCCACTGAAACTTTATTTTGTTTCATTTCTTTTCCTCTTTTTGGTCAAGAAGGAATTATTAATCTCATTATTCCAGGGCCAAGTTCATCCCTGGGAGTCACATCCCATGTTCCTGGGGAGACTTACACCCCTGGGAGTCATGTCCCATGTAGGGGGTCGGTAGTGAGTTTATTTGCAGAGTTTGGCTTAGAGAGAGAGAGGCCACATCTGAGCAACAAAAGAGGTTCTCTGGGGTGACTCTAAGGCATAATTGTAAGTAGGCTTAGCTTCACCATTACAGAAATAAGTCTCATAAGGTTAAGCTTCAAGATCAAGGGCTTGGCTTCTTAAATTGGGAGTCCCTAATGCTTGAGAGAATATCAGAAATTCCCCAGGTGGGGGAGTTTAATAGTTCCACATTTTTTCTCCAGTCCCTCAAGGGACTTTGCAAATATTTTTTTTTTTTATTTTCTGCCCCCAATATTCTGGAATATATCAGGGTATTACATTAACCTGTACAGAATAGCAAGATCTCATTCCCTATTCTAGCTTCCATGTAATTAAGTTGTTTAAATAAACTGACCAGACAGGAGAAATTAGTGTGTATATTATTCAGGTTCTCTAGGCAAACAGAACCAACAGGAGATATCTGTAAATATGAGAGTTTATAAAAGTTTCTCATGCACCTGCAGAAATGTATGAGTCTAAATTCTGCAGGGCAGGCTGCGAGCTGGCAACTCCAATGAAGGTCTTCAGTGAACTCCCTAGGAGAGGCTGGCTGACTGAAGGAGTGAAAGTTCTCTCTTCTCCCTTAAAGTCTTTAACTGACTGGATTAAATCCAACTGATCAGATTCTCTCATTACCGAAGATACTCCCTTAGTTGATCATAGATGTAATCAGCCACAGATGCCATCAACTGACTGATGATTTAATAAACCAGCCTTCTTCTTTATTATCCAGCCATGAAATGTCCTTGCAGTAACAGTTAGGCCAGTGCTTACTTGACCAGACAACTGGGCACCATTACCTGCTCAAGTTATCACATGAACCTAACCATCACAGTGTGCTACAGGGAATTTAAATTTTGGACAAAATAAACATCTCTTCCTTTGGTCTCACACAGATGTAGAAGTTTTAAGATACAGACCATAATATCATAGACCATACAATATCTGTCCTTTTGTTTCTGGTTTATTTCTCGCAACATATTGTCCTCAAGTTTCATTCACCTCGTTGCATGCCTCATGACTTCATTCCTTTCGGTAGCCACACCATATTCCATAATATGTATACACCACTTTTCGCCCATCTGCTCATCAGTCAATGTACCCTTGGGCCACCTCCATCCATTGGCAATCGTGAATAATGCCATCATAAACACCAGTGTGCAAATGTCTATTCATGTCCCTCTTTCAGTTTGTCTGGGCATATACCTAATAACAGAATTGCCAGATAATATGGCAATGCCATATCCAGCTTCCTGAGGAACCACCACACTGCCCTCCAGAGGGCTGCACAATTCCTTTTCCCCACAAACAGTGAATAGGTATGCATCTTTCTCCACATCTCCTCCCACACTTGTGGTTTTCTGTTTATATTTTTTAAACAGTATTATTCCCACACCATACAATCCAATCTAAGTGTAAAATCAATGGCTTCAGGAATACTCACATAGCCATGCATTCCCCACCACAATCTATGTGAGAACTTTCCCATTTCTTCTGAAAAGAAAGAAGGAAAAATAAAAGAAAAAATCATATACCCCACACTTATATCCCCCTCTTATGTACATTTGGCTTTGGTATATTGCCTTTGGTACAATTAATGAAAGAATATTACAGTGTTACTGTTAACTATAGACCTTAATTTGCATTAATTGTATTTTTCCATATATCTTCCCATTTTTAACACCTTGTAACAGTGATATACATTGTTCTCATTCATTTAAAAACTTTCTTATATTTTTCTTAATGTCTTATATTGACTAATGTCATTGTCCACAGTATGTTTTGTTAAGTTATAGAGTTCCAGTTTTTATCCTCTAGTTTGCATTCTGGTGACATATACAACTCTAGTCTTAATGTATTCAACCATACTCACAATCAGCTTTGTTAATTACATTTACAATATTGTGCTACTATCATACAGTATTGTGCTTCTCCATTTCCAAACCTTTACAATCAACCTTGTTGAACATTCGGTACTCCTTAAGCATCAATTGCACAATCTCTGTCATCTTTATATCTCCTGATAACCTGTTTTCTCTAATTTAACTCTCAGTTTGCTCAATATAGTTAGTTCATGTTAGTGAGACCATAGAGTATTTGTCCTTTTGTTTTGGGCTTATTTTGCTCAACATAATTTCCTCAAGGTTCATCCATGTTGTTGCATGCATCATGACTTTATTCAGTCTTACACCTGCCTAATATTCCACCAGTTGTATATACCAAAAATTGTTTATCCACTCATCAGTTGATGGACATTTGGGCTGTTTCCATCTATTGGTAATCATGAATAATACTTCCATAAACATCAGTGTGCAAATGTCTGTTAGTCTCCCTGCTTTCACTTCTTAACAAAAATATACCTAGCAATGGATTGTTGGTTCATATGGCAATTAGGTACTTAGCTTCCTGAGGAACTACCAAACTGCCTTCCAGAGTGGCTGCACCATTCTACATTCCCACCAACGCTAAGTGTACCTATTTCTCTATATTCTCTTCAGCATTTGTAGTTTTCAGTGTTTTGATAATGGCCATTCTAGTAGTTGTGAGATGTTGTCTCATTGGGGTTTTGATTTGTATTTCCCTAATAGCTAGTAAAGTTGATCACCTTTTCATACACTGTTGAGTCATTTGTATTTCCTCTATTGAAAAGTGTCTATCCATGCCTTTTGCCCATTTTTAATTGGGTTGTTTGTCTTTTTTGTTATTGAGTTGTAGGATCTCTTTGTATATTCTGGATATTAACCCTTATCTGATATGTGATTTCCAAATATTGTCTCCCATTGAATAGACTGCCTTTTAATTTTCCTGGCAAAGTCCTTTGAGGTGCCAAAAGTATTCAATTTTGAGAAGATCCCATTTACCTATTTTTCTTTCATTTCTTGTGCTTTGGGTGTAAGATCTAGGAAACTACTTCCTACCAAAGATCTTTAAGATATTTCCCTACATTTTCTTCTAAAAGTTTTATGGTCTTAGCTCTAATGTTTAGGTCTTTGATCCATTTTGAGTAAATTTTTGTATAAGTTATGAGGTGGGGGACTCTTTCATTCTTCTGGATATGGATTTCCAGTTCTCCAAGCACAATATGTTGAAGAGGCTGTTTCTGCACCAGTTCAGTGGACTTGTCCATAGATGTGATGGTCTATTTCTGAACTCTCAATTTGATTCCATTGGTCAGTATATCTATCTTTATGACAGTACCATGCTGTTTTGACCACTGTAGCTTTGTAGTATGCTTTAAAGTCAGGTAGTGTGAGACGTCCCACTTCATTCTTCTTTCTCAAGATACTTTTAGCTATTCAAGGCACCCTGCATTTCCAAATAAATTTGATTATTGGTTTTTCTATTTCTGAAAAGTAAGTTGTTGGGATTTTGGTTGGTATCACATTGAATCTATAAATCAATTTGGGTAGAATTGACATCTTAACTATATTTAGTCTTCCAATCCATGAACATGATATGTCCATCCATTTATTCAGGTCTTCCTCAATTTCTTTTAGCAATGTTTTGTGTTTTCTTTGCATAGGTCTTTTATGTTTTTGTTTAAATTTATTACTAAACATTGTATTTTTTTTTGCTTGCTAATGTAAATAGAATTTTTTTTCTTGATTTTCTACTCAGATTTCTGCTTGATAGCATATAGAAATACTACTGATTTTTGCATGTTGATCTTGTATCCTGCCACTTTGCTGTACTGGTTTATTAGTTGTAGTAGCTTTGCTGTAGAATTTTCAGGATTTTCTACATACAGGATCATGTCATCTGCAAAGAATGAAAGTTATCTTCTTCCTTTCCAATTTTGATGACTTTTATTTCTTTTTCTTGCCTAATTGTCCTAGCTAGAACTTCCAGCACAATGGTAAATAACAATGGTGATAGTGGGCATCCTTGTCTTGTTCCAGATCTTAGAGGGAAAGCTTCCAGGCTTTCCCCATTGAATGTGATGTTAGCTGTGTGCTTTTCTTATATTCTTATATGTATGTCTTCATTTGTTTTTCATCTCTTATATTGTGTCTTTAATTCCTATAAGTTCTGTCATTTATTTTTGCAAACTTTCAAGTTCTTCTTTATGGTCACACAGTGTCTTCTTTATATCCTTCATCTCTTTTGCCACAGTTTCCTTCAACTTGTTTAATTTATTTAGAAGATTTGTTTGAACATCTTTAATTAGTCCTTTCAACTCTTGTGCCTCATCTGAAGTTTAGTTGGTTCCTTTTACTGGGCCATGTCTTCTTGCTTCTTAGTATGACTCATGATTTTTTGCTGGTGTCTAAGCATCTGATTTTCTTGATTAGTTTATTTTGGTAGTCATTTTTTCTCTTTTACCCAGGGGTTTCTTGTTGGTTGGCTTTGTTCTCATACTATTCTTTGACATTCAGTTCTACTTATTCTAGACCTAGCTTCTATATACTCTAGCATAGCTTCTGTTTAACTGACTGTATCTTTTCAGCTCTTCTTTTTGTGATTCTTGCCCTGTCTATATGGAAGTTTTTTGAGATTACCCTATTATTGTGCAGTTGTTTCACCCCCCGGAAAATGTTTGCTCATCCCTCTTCCTCCTCAGAGAATGTTGATCTGCTGTTTGTTTTATTTTTATTTATTTATTTATTTTTGCCTCTATATGTTTTTAACACTCCCTTTTTTACCTCTAGCAACTTTTACTTTTAGGTACAGCTCTGGGAGGAGGGATCGACCCTAGTCAGGTTTTCCTAGACAAGCAGGCCCAGGACTCATGAAGGGGATGTAATCAGTATCAAAGTTCTCTGGGGATGAGATCTAGCAGGGTGCCAGTCTTTCCTATGAAGCCTCTTAATTTTGTTCTTTTCCTGTCCTACCTAGGAGATGGCACTTGTCAGCTTGCTGCTCCCTACAGGCCTAAAGTGGTACTGTGCCTTTCGTTCTCAGCAGACCCCATCTCTGCCAGGGGATTGGTTGAGACAGTGGCTGAGGATAAAGACAGTCAAACTGTTTCTGTTTTCCAGACCCTGGCTGGATTCTCTAAATAACAGTCACTGTCTGTGCTGGGCCTTTCTCCCCTCCCTTTTTTTTTGGGGGGGGGGGTGTTGGAGGATCTGTGTCTCAGCCCCCTGTTCACTTCAGGTTAGAAAAATTACTAAACTCTTAAGCAGCTTCCCTTTCTCCCCTGCCAGGACCATGTTTGAGGCAGGTTGGGCTGTGCTGTTTTAGGTTGAAACTGCTGCTGATATCCCAGCCCATAGGGTCTAAATTCTCTGAATGAGAGATGCCACTTGCACTGGCCCCTGACCCCCCCCCCCTTTGTTTGGGAAGATATGCCCTTTTGGGAATTTCCTCTACCTGATTACTTTGTCAGTCCACCATACTCCCATCCTTGCCTGGGGCAGGGCTGAAAATGGAGAATACTTGCTGCTCTCTATCATTGGCTGCTTAAAAAAATCTGTTTCTCATAGCCCGTCCCAGCCCCCAGAACTCCTGGTTTATTTCTTGTTTGCATTGTAGATTTAACTGTGCTCAGAGCTGTTATTCAGCAGTCCCAATTTGGTAATCAAATCTGCAGTTGGAGCATGGTTAACTCCTCTTCCCTTGCTCCTAGTAGAGAGGGCTTCTGTTTCCCACTAGGGAGACGCTCAGAGTCAGTCCACCATGCCAGTGGGGGAGGGGCACCATCCTCCACAGTGTGGAAGAATTTACTTACAGTTCTGTGCTGTGATATATCAGTCTTGGCCCTTCCTGACTGGTGTATGATGTGCATCTGGTCTGCGAAGTCCTGTAAACAATTATTCCAGACAGTTCCTGGCTATTTACCAGCTGCCTTAGAGGATGGACTAAATCCCACACTTCCCTACACCACTATCTTGCCCCTACCTCCCTTTTGCCATTTTTAAATTGTATTGTTTGTCTTTTTGTTGTTTAGTTGAAGGACTTCTTTGTTTACTGAATATTAACCCTTTATTGGATATGTAATTTTCAAATATTTTCTCTCATTGTTTAGGTTGTATTTTCACTTTCATGATAAAGTCCTCTGAAAACAGAAAGTTTTTTATTTTGATGAGGTCCCATTTATCTATTTTTCTTTTGTTGCTTTTGCTTTGGGTGTAATGTGTAAGAAACCATTGCCTAATACAAAGTACTGAAGATGCTTCCCTATGTTTTCTTCTATGGGTTTGATAGTTCCAGCTCTTATATGTAGGGTTTTTTAATCTATTTTGGGTTGATTTTTTGTTTATGGTGTGAGGTAGGGGGTCCTCCTTCTTTGTGTTGTAAACAGAGATCCAATTTTCTCAGCATCAATTGTTGAAGAGAGTATTCTTTCCCAGATGAGTGGTCTTTGCCACCTTGTAAAAAATCAGTTGGCCATAAATGTGAGGGTTGACTTCTGAGCTCTCAAGTCTGTTCCACTGGTCTATATGACTGTCCTTGTGCCAGTACCATGCTGCTTTCATTACTGTGACTTTGTAATAAATTTTAAGATCAGGAAGTGTGTGTCCTCCCTCTAAATTATTCTTTTTCAAAATGACTTTAGCTATATAGGACCTTTACCATTCCATACAAATTTGAGGAATGACATTTCCATTTCTGTAAAGAAGGTTGTTGGAATTTTGATTGGGACTGCATTGAATCTATAAATGGCTTTGTTTTAGTATTGACATCCTAACTATATTTAGTCTTCCAATCCATGAAAAAGGAATATCTTTCCATTTATTTAGGTCTTCTTTGTTTTCTTTTAGCAATGTTTTGTAGTTTTCTGTGTATATGTCCTTAACATTCTTAGTTGGATTTATTTCTAGACAGTAATTCCTTTAGTTGCTATTGGGAATGGAATTTTTTTCTTGACTTTTGCTTTTGACTGTTCATTGCTTGTGTATAGAAACACTACTGATTTTTGCATGTTGAGCTTGTACCCTGCCACTTTGCTGCAGTCATTTATTAGCTCCACTAGCTTTGTTGTGGATTTTTCAAGATTTTCTGTATATAGGATCATGTCATCTTCAAATTGGGAAAGTTTTCCTTCTTCCTTTCCATTTCTATGCCTTTTATTTCTTTACTTGCCTAATTGCTCTGTCAAGAACTTCCAGTACAATGTTGAGTAACAGTGGTGAGACTGGGTATCCTTTTGTTGTTCATGATCCTAGAGGGAAAGCCTTCAGTCCTTCACCATTAAGTGGGATGTTAGCTGTGAGCATTTCATATATGCCCTTAATCATGTCAAGGAAGTTTCCTTCTATTTATAGTGTTCTGATTGTTTTTGTCAAGAAAGGGTGTTGAGTTTTGTCAGATGTCTTTTGTGCATAGATTGAGATTATCACGTGGTTTTTCCCCTTCATTCTGTTAATGTGGTGTATTATATTATTTGATTTTCTTATGTGGACCCAACCTTGCATACCAAAGACAAATCCCACTTGATCATGGTGTGTAGTTCTTTTAATATGCTGTTAGGTTCAGTTTGCTATTATTTTGTTGAGGATTTTTGCAACTAAATTCATAAGAGATATTGGTCTGAAGTTTTTTTTTTTCCTTTTTTTTTTCCTTCTAGCTACTCTAATACCCTAGCATTTAAATATATATATGGATTCAGTATTTGTAATCCTTTGCTAAATCCTCTCTTGTCTGTTGCTACCCCTTCCTCTCATTTAATCACTTTCTCAATCTTCATGGGGGTCTAGGCAGTGACCACCCTAACCTGTTCATATTAGAAAGGGGTAGTTTTGTTTTCTTGTATCTTTATCCAGCTTTGTTATGAGGGTGCTGTTTGCCTTGTAGTATGAGCTAGGGAGTGTTCCCTTCTCTTCAATTTTTTGGAAGAGTTTGAACAGAATTAGAGTTAAGTTTTCTTGCAATTTGGTAGAATTCCCCTGTGAAGCCATCTGGTCCTAGGCTTTTCTTTGTTGACAAGTTTTTGATTACTGACTCAGTCTCTTTACTAGTAATTGGTTTGTTGAGATCTTCTATTTCCTCTTGAGTCAATGTAGGTAGTTTGTGTGTTTCTAAGAATTAGTCTATACCATCTAGGTTATCTAATTTATTGGAATACCATTATTCATAGTATCCACTTATAGTCCTTTTTATTTCAGCCTGGTCAGTAGTAATGTCGCCCATTTCATTAGGAATTTTTAGTTTTATCCTGTCTCCCTTTTTGTTATTCTAGCTAAAGGTTTGTTTATTTTGTTGCTATTTTCAAAGAACCAACTATTTTGTTGATTTTTACTATTTTTTTTTGTTTGTTTGTTTTGTTTTCTACTTCATTTAACTCAGCTCTGATCTTTGTTATTTTCTTCCTTTTGCTTGCTTTGGGTCATTTTGCTTCTTTTTTTGTTTGTTTGTTTGTTTGTTTGTTTTTAGTTCTTCCAGTTATCAGGTTAGGTCTCTCTTTTGAAGACTTTCTTCTTTTTTAATGTAAACATTTAGAGCTTTAAATTTACCTCTCAGCACTACCTTCACTGGATTCCATAAGTTAGTATGTTGTATATTTATTTTCAATTGTTTCATTTCAAGATATTTTCTAATTTTGCTTTTGATATCCTCTTTAACCCACCAGTTGTTTAAGAGTATGTTTTTTCATTTCCACATATTTGTGAATTTTCCACTTCTTTTTCTGTTATTGATTTCTAGCTTCTTTCCATTGTGTTCAGAAAATATACATTGAATGATTTCAATATTTTTTAAATTTATTGAGACTTGTTTTGTGACCCAACATAAGGTCCATCCTGGAGAATGATACATGTGCAGTTGAGAAGAATGTGTGTTCTGTTTTCGTTGGGTGCAGTATTGTATATATGTCTGCTAGGTATAGTTGTTTATTGTATCTTTCAAGTCTTGTATTTCTTTAATGATCTTCTGACTAGATGTTCTATCTATTGAGGGTGATGTGTTAAAATCTCCTACTATTAATGTGGAACCCTCAGTTTCTCCCTTCAAATCTGTCAGTATTTGCTTCATATATTTTAAGGCTCTGATGTTAGGTGAATATAAATTTATAATTGTTACATCTTGCTGTTGATTTGTCCCTTTTATCAGTATTTAATGACCACCTTTGTCCCTCATACCTATTTATTATTTATCTGATTTTTTTTGTTAGTATGGCCACCCCAGCTCTCTTTTGGTTACTACTTGCATGGTATATTTTTTTCTACACCTTCACTTTGAACCTATTTGTATCTTTGACTTTAAGGCGAGTCTCTTCCAGACAGCATATAGTTGAGCTGTGCATTTTTATCCATTCTGCCAGTCCCTGGAGAGTTTTTTTATTTACATTTAAAGTCTCTAGTGATAATACAGGTATTTCTTCTGCCATTTTGCTATTTAGCCTTTGTATGTCTTATATCATTTTTGTCCCTTACTTCCATTAAGGCCTGCTTTTATATTTATTTGCTTTCTTGTGTTGTACCATACTGAGTGTCTTCTTGTTTCTCTCTGGATATATTTTTCATCTGTTTTCCTTGTAGTGACCATAGGGTTAAAATTTAACATCCTAAATACAAAACAATTATATTTGGTTTGATACCAACTTAACATAGCATGAGCATATAATTTTCCTATACCCCTCTGACCCACAAGCATTTTTTGTACTTGTTACAATTTATATCTTTGTACATTTTACGTCCAAAAACCTAAACTTATCATTACTTTTCATGCATTTGCATTTCAGCACCTGTAGGATATAAGAAGTGGAGTTACATACCAAGCAATACAATTCAAGAATACAATTCAAGAATATAGTTACCCAAGTGGTTACCTTTACTGCACTTTATGCTGCTTTGAACCACTGTCTAGTGTCCTTTCTTACCAATCTGAAGAACTCCCTTTAGCATTGCTTGTAGAGCAGATCTAGTGGTGACGTACTCCCTCAGCTTTGTTTATCTGAGAGTGTCTTACTCTCTCACTCATTTTTGAACGAGAGTCGTGCTGGATATAAAATTATTGGTTAGCAGTTGTTTTCATTCAGCACTTTAAGTATATTAACCCACTGCCTTCTTGCCTCTATGGATTCTGATGAGAAATTGGCAATCAATGTAATTGGGACCTCCTTGTATGTAACCATTTGCTTTTGCCTTGTAATTTCAGAACTCTCTCCTTGTCTTTTGCATTTGATGGCATAATCAATATACGATGGGGTGTATTTTTCTTCATGTTTATCCTGTTAGGTATTCTCTGAGCTCCTTCTATGGTGTGTATTCATGTCTTTTGCTAAATTTGGGAAATTCTCTGTCATTATTCTTTGATGATTCATTCTGTCCCTTTCTCCCTTTCTTCTCTTTCTGGCACTCCCATAATGTATTTATTGGTGCATTTGATGGTGTCCCATAGCTGTCTTAGGCTATTTCATTTTTAATATTTCTTTTTACTTTCTGTTCCTCAGACTGACTTATTTCAAGTGTTTTGTCTTCAAGTTCACTGATTCTTACTTCTGCCAGCTCTAATCTGCTGTTGAAACCCTCCTGGGCTTTTTTCATTTCAGTTATTGTGATCTTCAACTCCAGTAGTTCTGTTTGGTTCCTTTTAAAAATTTCTGTCTCTACTTAGATTCTCATATTGTTCATTCATTGTTTTCCTTGTAACCTATAGTTCTTTCTCTGTTCTTTCCTTCATCTCCTTAAGCATTTTTAAGATAATTTTTTAAAGGATTTGTTCATTATGTTCACATTCTCATCTTCTGTGTTGGTGCTTTCTTTATTTTTATCCTCTTCCTTTGGATGGGCCATTTTTCCTGTTTCTTTGTCTTGTACTCTTTTTGCACCCTGTACATTTTAATATTTTTAAATGTTAACTCTAGTTTACTCCCTTAGATGGCTGTTTATTGGTTTATTAAGCAGCTGATGATAAGATAGAGAATTTCTTGAGCTTCAGCCCTCTTTCAGGAAGGTCTGCCCATGGTGAATGCACTGTATAAGAATTTCCCTGTCTTACTGGGCCTCTGGCTTGTCCTGAACTTTTTCTTATTAGTTTTTTTGGAGTTACCCTGTTTACAGGAGTTTGGTTCTTCCCTTTGTTTCCCAGGGGACAAACCTTCCTCTCCTGTGTATTTGAAGCTGGCAGTCCTTTGTCCCAGACTCTCAGGTTCTATAGTGTTTTACACTCCTTTCATTGTCTCATGTATCTTTTGCCTGGGGGGAATATTCTGGGAGGAGGGTCACCCCATGGAAGACTTTCCCAATTCCATCTTTTCCAGCCAAAACAGGGCGAAGGACCCTCAATGGGGGGGGTGCAAACTGGTTCCCTAGTGCCCTGTGAAGGGGGTCAGGAAGGGCACAAACAATTTCTCCATCTCCCAAAAGCTGAGCTTTCCTGGCCTTCCCACCATAAGCAGCCCTTCAGCTTACTATCCCCCACAACCTTGAGGAAGCCCTGCATCTTTAAATCTCCAATGCTGCCCCTTTCTGAGGAACGTTGAAAAAATGGCTGCCACTGCATTTGTCTGGGGTGGGGTTGAAACAACAGTTGCCTTCAGAGACAGTACCCATTTATCCAAATTTGCTAATCAGTGATCAGCTGTGCACACTCTTGTATGTGGTTAAGAGGATTTTTATATCCCTTTCTGTCAGCAGCAGCTAGCCAGGGACTGGACCCCATGGCAGCCTGCTGTGATAGTGGGGGATGCGTGCCAATAGCTGCCATGCGGAGAGAGCAATTTAGAGTTCTCTACTGTAATTTATCAGCCTCTTCTTCCCACTCTTCCCTGGATGTTGTTCAGTGTTCTTCTGGCTTCTGAAGTTTCAAAATAGTTGTTTCAGACAGTTCCTGCCTGATTAATAGTTGTTTTAGTAGAAGCACTGAGTCCTGGAGCTCCCTACTGCATCATCTTACCCAGAAGTTCCTCAAGAAAGCCACTCTTGCTAACACAAAAAGAAAGGCAGAGGAAAATAAGTACAGAGTATCATTTTCACCTTTTGAATTATCAATAACAAATAAAAATAAAGCTAACATCCACTAACAGTGAAGTTGTATTGAAAATGATACATAAATACACTGCTAGGGAGGCAGAAGTTGGTCTTATTTATTTGGGAAGAAATACAGCAATAAGTTGCAGAATCCTGTGTATTGGTCATCAAGTTGAGTATTCTCTTTCTGCCAAGTGCAGTGAAGGCCAAATCTTTGATATACAAATTTATTTTTTGTGACATCAACTTCAGAAAATTATTTGTGTCCCCTAAGCAATCCTCAAATCTGTCACCTTCCATTATGGATCTGCTTTCTCTAAGATATTTTTCAGTTTTTGGTTCCCAAAATACAGGTCTCAGGCTTTTCTCTACCTGAAAAACAGCTAGCATGAGGTTTTAAGTAGAAAACACTCAATGCATATTTTACAATTAAATTTATACTTTCAATTCCTATTACCTCTTCAGATAAAGAAATGTGTATGTTTATGTGTGTTTTAAGCCACTGCTCAACAGTTTGTCAATCAGTATAACTCACTGATTCATTCAAAAGGATATGTAAAATGCACCATTTAGTGTTCCACTTGAAGATCTAGCAGCAGAGCCTAGATTCTAGTGGGGGAAGTGGACAGGAAAAATTTCTAGTAGTTTATGTAATATGTATAAAGTGATGAGTGATGTGAACAAAACATTAAGTAGAGTAAGAGGGATTGAAAGTGCTGGCGGTAGTTTACAGTCTTAAATAGGGTGATCAGGGCATGGTACACTGGAAAGGCCACATTTGAATAACAACAGATTAGATGTGGGAATGAGCTATGTGGATAACTGGGAGAAGAGATTTCCAGGTATAAGGAAACAAGAGCAAATGCTCTGAGGGAGAAGTATGCCTGACAGGTTTGAAAATCTACAAGGAGGTCAGTGTGTCTGTAGTGGAACAAGGGAAGAAGAAATTTAGGTAGTAAGAAATGATGTGAAAGAGGTAGTAAGAGGACAGATCAATAGAATATTGTTGGAATTGTTGGAGTACACCATGAAAGAAATGGGAAGCTGTTGGCAAGGTTGGAACAGGGGAATGACAAGAGCTGATTTACATTTTAACAGGATCACTCTGGCAGCTGTGTTGAGAAGATGCTGTAGAGCAGTAAGATTGGAGGCAGGTAGATGGGTGGGAAGCAATTGTAATAATCCAGGGAAGAAATGGTATGGCTTTGACCAAAATGGCAGCAGTGAAGGCGATAAAAGGTCAGACCGGATACATTTGTTGAAGGACTGGTTAAATGAATAACAAGATG
This sequence comes from Choloepus didactylus, assembly GCF_015220235.1. Lineage (NCBI taxonomy): Eukaryota > Metazoa > Chordata > Mammalia > Pilosa > Megalonychidae > Choloepus > Choloepus didactylus. Next base: position 179,083,482 of record NC_051334.1, read on the forward strand.
ATATGGAGCTAACATGAAATCACAAAACACAAGCCTTGAATAGGCCATATTTATTTGTAAATGACCTGATGAATATCAAAGTCAAGGTCTAAATATTCTCAAATCATGAGTTTTGCTAATATCATTTTAGCATGATTTTCTTTTTCATGGCAGTTTTTTTCCAAAAAAGTTTTTACACTGCATAGAAGTTACTGCATATGCAGAAATAAATGGAGAACAACTTATCCCTGTTGAATTGTGGATACAAGGGTGCCAGATTGATTTGCTCACTGCCTGAGATCCTATACAAAAGAAGCTCTGCAGGGCCAGTGTTCTTAAACTCTAGACTAAGTAAGATTGCAAATTGCTCAGAGTTGCTTGTGAATAGCAAAATGTTGATTGTTAAATCCCTGAATGGTAAGTGTCTAAATGACCCAAGATTCTGCAAGAATTTTGTTCTGACGTTTAGAATTTTCTTGATCCTTAGTAAAAATCTATCCATTTTGGTGCTCCATGGATGAAGAGATTTCTGGACCAGGGAGAGGATTCGGAGTACTTTTACCAAGATGATTAAATCATTTGAAAATAAGGGCTATGAAGAAAGGTTAATGGGACTGGGATTGTTCAGCTTGGAAAATAGAAGGCCAGGAGGGGATTTAATAATGGTCTTTAAGTGTATAAAGAGCTATTACACAGAAAATGCTCACCAGCTGGTCTCAATCTTCTCTTAAGACAAAACAAGGAGAATGGAGTGTAAATTGTGTTGTGAGGGATTTAAGCAAAATACTAGGAGGAATTTTCTGACAAGGTGTGTTGTTAAACATTAAGATAGGTTGCCATTTGAGAGTTCATCTGACCCAACATCTTGACAATGTGCCTGGGATTCCAAGCATTCCATCCACTAATGTCAATTCAATATTTATTTACTCAGAGCTCCCTGTGTGCAAGGTACTATGGGTTAAGATATAGTCTATGGAAGGCCATAGTTGAAATTCACTGATTGGCTTATAGGGAAAAGGGGTATAATTTGGCTTATATTACTAGTGAGCCATTTTTTCAGAAACCTGAAAACCAAGCCCTGAGGTGCCATGACACAAGACCAGCCAAGTTTGATGTGTAGGAATCTGGTAAGGAGGGAATGAAATGTAGAGAATGTGGGCCTCAAGGGAGGGATAGAGATAGGCTTTGGGAGGTGGCTTGATGAAATTGAGTCAGGAGGACTCATTTTGCTCAAGGGCAGAGGCAATCTGACTGATCTTATTGACCCTTGTTTCAAGGGAGTTGGGTAGAGCAGTGCTGGAAAGGTTTATACTGCACCACCTATCCCATGGGTGGAGGAATACAAAGCAATACAAAAAGACGTGAATCCAAGACCCCTTTTGTCCCAGTCCAGTTTAATTACTAAACATAATATTTACTTCCACACAAGATCCTAAAGATGTGTCCTTACATTTTACTCTAGGAGTTTTATAGTCCTGGCTCATATATTTTGGTCTTTGATCCAATTTGAGTTAATTTTTTATTTATGGTGTGAGATAGGGGGTCCTCTTTCATTCTTTTGCATACGGATATGCAGTTCTCCTAGGACCATTTGTTGAAGAGGCTATTCTTTCCCAGTTGAGTGGACTTGGCATTCTTGTCAAAAGTCAGTTGACCATAGGTGTGAGGTCCTAGTTCTCAGTTCTCAAGTCTAATAAATTGGTCAATACATCTATCCTTGTGCCAGTATGATGCTGTTTTGACCACTTTGTAATATGCTTTAAAAGTCAGGAAGTATGAGTTGTCCAACTTTGTTCTTCTTTTTCAAGATGTTTTTGTCTATTTGGGGCTCCTTACCCTTCCAAATAAATTTTATAATTAGCTTTTCCATTTCTGCAAGGTTGGCTGTTGGAATGTTGATTGGGATTGTGTCAAATCTGCAAATGATACTGGGTAGAATTGACATCTTAACGATATTTAGTCTTCTGATCCATGAATATGGATTGTCCTTCCATTTATTTAGAGCTTCTTTGATTTCTTTTAGTAATGTTTTGCAGTTTTCTATGTACAAGTTCTTTACAACCTTGCTTAGATTTATTCCTAGAAATCTGCTGCTATATGCTTCTGTATTTTTAATCTCTACTATTGTATCTTTCATCCCTGTAATTTGTTATGTTTCTTTTTATACTTTCAAATTCTTCTTTATGCTCAGACATTGTCTTTTTTAATATCCTTTATCTCTGTATGCATATTTTCCTTCATCTCATTGAATTGACTTAGGAGATTTGTTTGAACATCTTTGATTAGTTGTTCCAATTTCTAAGTCTCCTCTGAAGTTTTAGTTTGTTCCCTTGACTGAGCCATATCTTCATGCTCCTTGGTATGACTTGTAATTTTTTCTTATGTTTGGGCATCTGATTATCTTGATGAGTTAACTATGAAGGTCAATTTCTCTCTCTTGTCTAGGGTTTTATTGTTGATTGGCTTTGTGTTCAGGCTCTTCTTTGATGCTTGGTCTAACTTATTTGAGACCTTTAAAACAGCCCATGTTTAACTGTTCAGATTTTCTCAACTGTTCTTCATCTGATTCTTACCCTATGTATATGGTACACTTTTTAAGATTGTACTTTTTTGTGTGCAATTGTTTCACCTCTAGGAAAGAGCTTCATTTCCTCTGTTCCTTCTCTGGGAATCTTGATCTATTTGTTTTTGTGCAGGCTTTTATCCCCAGATCCTATGACTTGTTTAAATTCTCTCCTTCACTCAGTGCCCCACTTTCCTTACCCTTTTCAGTTCTAGGACCTGTATTATCTTATAGAAGTTCAGTTTAAACCACCCCCCCCTTTTTTCTGTGAGACTTTTCTGCCTCTGGTTTCTTTCTCATTATGGTATCCCACCCCAGGGTGCCAGATGGGGTCAATCCAGAAAGGTGGGTCACTTCAGAAAAGTCCATTTTGCCTTTAGCTGTCTAGCCAACTGAAACTGGATTGAGTGAAGGCACAACAGTTCTTACCAGCCTTTCTATCAGGGTCTCTTTCTCCTCCACCGCCCCCCCACCCAGACACTTTTTTGTATGCAGCACTCTGTAGTGGCTTATGTTCTGCCCTGGGTTGTTGCAGACTTAGTTCCCTGTGCCTGTACATCTGTGGACTCCTAACTCACTGCTGTGAGTCTACTGTCTCAGTTTATGATGGGAGGGAGCTGGGCTGGGCTGCCCCTGTGTGACTCCCAAGCTGGCAAGACCGAGCGAGGGGTTGGGGAATGGGTACTGACCAGTGTCTGGGATAGACTTCTCCTACCTGAGATTTTCTGTTTCTTTGATAAACCATTTGTGGTGTCCTTCTCCAGTCTCCACCATCCCCCAGAGCTCTAAACAAGTGGAGTTTGCCCTTTTATTTGCTAAATTTCTGGGGAGGCTCTTTCAGGGGATGTCTTATGTTAGCATGTTGATAACATCACCTTGTCTAATGTCCTGAATATTCCTTTGAGGTCAAAGTCTGAAGCCAACACTTGATATCAACACCAACTCAATCCATTTCCTAAAACTTTAGCCCTCTTATTTAATCTGCAGTATGCTTTAGTAGAAGGAATATATGCACAACTGAGTTTATATCTGGCATCCTTAACAGTTGTGAGATCTTGAGTGTGTTTATTAATCTCTCTGAGCCTTAAGTTTCCTCATTTGTAAAGTGGAGATAATTAGTTATTACCTCAAGTAGTTTCTGTGACAATTAAATGTTTATTAAAGTATTTAGTGCCTAGCAGGTACTCATCATATGCTAGTTCCCTACAACTCTTCCACCTAACAAACCTTCAGTTACAGAATGACATAGCTTTATGTCCTTTCTCTGTTGACCACCTTAAACCTACTTCACTTTAATCCAACCCCTTCCAGTAAGTTACCTTAGCTCTTGTTCATATGATCTGCCATATGGTTTCCTTTCCCGAAGATACACTCAAATATATGAATATATTCCTTAAGAAATAAGTTGCTTAGAATGGAAGATACAATCCTAAATATAATTCCACCTGTAAATAGTATTTTGACCTTATTATGACCTCTCTCCACGTGGAAAAGAGACTTACATTAATACATTATGCAATTGCATTGCTTTTTTGGCAAGCATATTCTACTTTTGATGCAAATACTGAGAAAATTTTAGAACCTGGGTTTTCCTTGGAGATGCTCTAGTCTGGCTCTGTCTGAAGGTAGTGCACTGGAGCAAATGATCATACGTGACTGTTCTGAGCCCAGTGGATATGAGAATAGGCAGTCCTGAATGAGTAAATTCAACTTTTGAAATCTCTAATTGACTTTCTTCTTCAGCAACTTGCTCTTCTATTGCACTTGCTTTTTCCTTTCAGCCTCAAATTTGGCTTAATTCTCCCTCATCTAAATAAATAAATAAATAACAGAACATAAAATATAACTTATAGCTAGTATAGGCTGGAGTGAAATAGTGACACATCCCAGAGTAATTTGGGCAGATAATAAAAAATATATTTACAGCCTCCCTCTCCCCAGCCCCGAGGATCTGGGGGAAGGTGCGGATGTGTTGGACATCCTCACCTGGACTGGTGTTGATGTTGTCACAAACATTGGGACTGGCAGTTTGATGTGCTGAGTCCTCGATCATGGGACTTGCTCTTATGAAGCTCGTTACCACAAAGGAGAGTCTAAACTTTCATGTAATTGTGCCTAAGAGTCTCCCCCTGAGTACCTCTTTGTTGCTCAGATGTGGCCCTCTCTCTCTCTAACTGAGCCATCTCGACAGGTGAACTCGCTGCCCTCCCCCCTACGTGGGACCCGACTCCCAGGGGTGTAAATCTCCCTGGCAACGCAGAATATGACTCCCGGGGATGAATGTGGACCCGGCATCGTGGGACTGAGAGTATCTTCTTGACCAAAAGGGGGATGCAAAATGAGACAAAATAGTTTCAGTGGCTGAGAGATTTCAAATGGAGTCGAGAGGTCACTCTGGTGGACATTCTTATGCACTATATAGGTAACACCTCTTAGGTTTTAATGTATTGGAATAGCTAGAAGTAAATACCTGAAACTACCAAACTCCAACCCAGCAGTCTGGACTCCTGAAGACGATTATATAATAATGTAGATTACAAGCGGTGACAGTGTGATTGTGAAGACCTTGTGGATCACACCCCCTTTATCTAGTGTATGGATGAGTAGAAAAATGGGGATAAAAACTAAAGGACAAATGGGGTGGGATGGGGGGGATGATTTGGGTGTTCTTTTTGCACTTTTATTTTTTATTCTTGTTCTGGTTCTTTCTGATGTAAGGAAAATGTTCAGAGATAGATTGTGGTGATGAACGCATAACTATGTTATCATACTGTGGACAGTGGATTTTATACCATGGATGATTGTATGATGTGTGAATGTATTTCAATAAAACTGAATTTAATAAAAAAAATATAACTTAAAACATAAAACAGAAAATATTCCAGTGAATCTGCCTACCTGTCATGGTACTGTGCCAACTCTTTCTTTGTTGCCGAACTTCTCAGAAAAGCTGCTTGTATATGCTGCTTTCACTGCCTTTCCTCCTATTAATTTCACATCCCAAAAGCAATCTGGCTTCTTCCTGGACCTTATTTTCCAAAGGTCACTAAAGACCCAATTGGTAAACTCATTGCTTTCTTCTCAATTGTTTTACTCTTTAATCTCTCTTCGGTATTTGATACTATTGAGCATTTGTGTCAGTGTGGTTCTAACCCAGGAAAACAGAAAAGACTTGACTAAATAAGACAAAGACTTTCATGCAGGGAATTGTTTACATAGATAATGAAAGAACTGAGAAGTAGAAGAGTAGGCAGTGAGGTAGCTCAAGACTGATAACATAAGAAACCATGACAGCCTGTATTAGTCAGGGTTATGCAGAGAAACAAAACTAACAAGATTATTTATTTACTTACTTACTTATTTATTTATTTATTTATTTATTTATTATGAGGAATTTGCTTATGTGAATGTAGGGCTTGGAAAGTCCAAATTCCATGGGGCAGGCTGCAAGCTGGACACTTTATAAAGGTGATGCTGAAGTCTTTAGTCTGACTTCCTCAGGGGAAGCTAGCTGGCTGGAAATACCTAAAAAGGCCAATGCTGAAGTTGAGGCAGAACCTCAGTTCTGGCTTTTAAGACCTTCAGCAGATTGGATGAGGAGACTCCCTGCATTGTTGAGGGCAATCACCTTTGTTGAATGTAGATGGAATCCATTAATTATAGATGCAAATTCCAACCACAGAATACCCTCACAGTAACAAGCAGGCTAACACTTGACCAAGCAACTGGGCGCCATAACCTAACCATGTCGACACATGAAATTAACCATCACATAGCCCTAAGCTGGAGTTCAAAAGGTGGATGCTGGGTTACCAATGCCCAAGAGCTGACCTTACCCAGCTAAAGCTAGAACTACAGGGGACCTGTTCAGAGGGAACTGAAGCCACAGAAGACAATCAATTGCTACTTGAGAGATGCCGTTTGAAACAGAGGGGGGGGGAATAAATACTTTGGTTGTTCTCCTCCTCTTGCCCTCTAATCTTTTCTCAGTGCCTCTGATTGGTTGAACTCAATTAGAAGTCAGCTATGAATGGAACCTGTGAAACACAGGCCAGGGAAATGACGGCAGAGGTCATTTCCCTGGCCATCTGTAGCAGAGAAGGGTAAGGGTGATTAAAGGATATGAAATAAAATAGGTTTGGGATTGGCAAAGGACTTTTACCAGTCAGCGTTAATTCTCACACGTATACCTATATAAAACATCTTCACACTTCTGTCAAATTGGCAAGTATCTGTAATATAAACAACACTAGCATCCTCTACTGAACTAAGGAAAACAAAAAGGCTCATCAGTCATTGTGTTCCTCTCAAGTCCAAAGTCTAGATAATACAGAATTCTCCCCATCAGACTCTCATCAGATTCAGATGTGACTCCTCTTGGTCTGGTGAGCTATGAAATAAATTGTAAAGCTGCACACATCCAACTCTCCTCACAAAATAGTAGGGTATCTAATTACTTTAACTGGTCACAAGGCTATAGTTGGTATTTCTCACTTCATTGAGTGGAAATAACCTGTCCAGTCACCCAAACTAGAAAACTGCAAGTCACCCTAGAATCCCGTTACTCCCCTTATTCAGTCTATCATGATTGCTGCCTATTTCACCACCTTAGCTTCTCTCAAAACTTCCACTACCACTTTGTTAATTCAGGCTTTCATTGTTTCCCATTTGGATAACTGAAATAATCTGCTAGTTTTCTCTCTGCCTCAAATTTCTCCCCTCAGTGATGGAACCCCACCCTCTTATAAAATTGAGCCATCCGAAACACAGATCTGTCATTTCCCCTGACAGAGTCAAGGTAAAATCCAAACTCCTTAACATGACTTTCAAGGTCCTTCACCATCTGGTCACAAACTATATAGCAAGCTTTATCTCTTACATTCTCACACACACTCCACTCTACAGACACCATATTATACAAAGTTCCCTAAATATACTACGGATTTTTCCTTTCCTAAGCCTTTGATAATGTTATTCTTTATTTGCAATACATGCTCACTCCCTTCACTTGTTGGAATTCAATTCATTCTTTTAAGTTAAGTTCAAATATCAACTCTTCTGTGAAGCCTTCTGAATCTCTACATTCCTATCCACCATTACATTTAATCACTCCTTCGTTCACACTCCTGTTGTACTTTTCATATACATTTATTGTATCAGAGATTGCATCCTATAACTTTTTGCTTTCGTGTTGGTCTCTTCAAATAACATGTTGGCTTTATATTTCATTGTGCTAACAATTTTATATTAAGTTAAAATTATATTTGGTGGATACCTGAAACTATTAAACTACAACCCAGAACCCATGAATCTCGAAGACAGTTGTATAAAAATGTAGCTTATGAGGGGTGACAGTGGGATTGGGAATGCCATAAGGACCAAACTCCACTTTGTCTAGTTTATGGATGGATGTGTAGAAAAGTAGGGGAAGCAAACAAACAGACAAAGGTACCTAGTGTTCTTTTTTACTTCAATTGCTCTTTTTCACTCTAATTATTATTCTTGTTATTTTTGTGTGTGTGCTAATGAAGGTGTCAGGGATTGATTTAGGTGATGAATGTACAACTATGTAATGGTACTGTAAACAATCGAAAGTACAATTTGTTTTGTATGACTGAAAAAAAAAAAAAAAGAGACATTTTGTGTTTCTTCTTGCTCCTTTGGGACCTTCCGACCTTTACCAGAAAAATATACATGTAGGTCACTGGGTCCAGAATGAACCCATATGGGGCAGACCACTTCGGTCAACACACAGATTTAAGCATAAAAATAAAAGCTTGCTGTTGTTTGCCACTGAAAAAAAAAAAAAAAAAAATTATATTTGAAGGATATATTTTTAAGAGAGTGGACCTCTTTAATTTAAGCTCCTTGATTCTGGGAGCTTAAAATCCCTGATTCACTCTAGGCCAAACATGCTAGAATGAATTTTAATGAAAGCTACAGGTAAGGGAAAATGTTCTAGAGAGGTTCCAGTTAGGGAGACTATGTGAATTACTGAAAAGAGCACATGGCTTGTCATTTAATCTGGGTTCATTTTCTGGGTCTGCTACTTCTTTGCTGTTATAACTTAAGCAGCTCTTGATTCCTCAGTTTTCTGCTCCAAAACCTCAGAGCTTTGACATAAAGATTAAAAAGGGGAATAGAAAGCAATATATGTGAACATCTTATATAAATGGCTCAATAATACTATATAAAAATAAGTATGGTAGTGTAATTAACTCATCAAAAACTCAGTCTTTGGAGTCAGGTGGTACTGGGTTCCTGTTTTGATTCTGTTCCTTGTTAGTTCTGTGCATTTTGTTAAGTCATATAAACTCTTTAAGCTCCAATTGCCACACATGTAATGTGAACATTGAATGGTACATATTTTCCAAGATGATGTCTGTGATTAAGTGACACAATGAATACAAACTATATTACAAAATGAAAGTAGTCCCTCAACGTAACAATAACAATAGCTAACAACTATTACTACTATTACTTGTAATCAGAGCCTCAAGTCATGCCAGTGCAGAGATATACCAGCATGGAAACTGACACCAATATGCAATCATTTCCCAATTGTATGGGGAAATTTTCCAAATCCTGAACTTCCACTTATCTTCATATCATTTGGTAGTATGGTGCTCTGAAAGAGTGCACAGTGTATTTCTAATCTAATGCATTGGAGCACAATGACTACTATTATGCAGTGTGCTAGGAAAACAGTTTAGAATGGTAGCTTGAGGCTGGAAGGGTGGAACTGAGGCAAAGCTTTTTCTAAAGCAATAATGAAGAAGTGATCTTTTCTGGTCAAATCAGTACTTGTAAAACTCAATTATGACACTGAGTACCAATCTTAATGCCACATCAAAAGCAGGTTCTCTAATTCTTCTCATTTTATATAATGTAAGGTCATCTTGAACTGTTGTTATTGAAATTCAGTATCCGACAAAGGAAGACATGAAGTTAACAAGCCCTTTCTCACTCTTTTTGTGCTTCGTGGAAGTTAGGCTGTACTGATCAGCATCTGACTTTCTAGTTGCTCTCTATAATAAGTATTATATGGTAGATTTGCAGGACTGTCTAGTAGAGACATTCACTAAGAAACTTAATGGCTTGATACAATAGGAGAATGATTTCATTTCAATCATGTTTTTAAGCCCAGAATCTAATACATCTGTAATATGAATAGGAGAGCCTTGTAACAATGCAAAAAATGTTCTTCATATTATCTCTCAGAAGACAATTTTAGAAGTTATTTTGCTTAATATTACAGAGTTCCAGGAAGAGAGCTCATTTTTTTAAAACTCTTAACCAGAAAAAGCGTAGAAAAATCTGGGCATAAGACAGTATGAGAAGCAGGCTTTAAAGGGCAGCATCAAAATTTTTTAACTATGAAGTAACCTAAATATATTTTCCCTTTTTGTGGGGTGCTGGTGATTTTGAAGACTATGGACTTGAAAACAAAATTCTATCTTTCTCTTGTTGCCGAAATTTAGAGCCCTCCCTTTTGACCAATCTCTTTCAGATACAAAGTAGACAAAGGCCATATTTCTAAAAGAGGTCTTCAAAACTCTTTGGATAAATAGAATTTTGCTTCTGGCTATGTTGGAATAACTCATATTGGAATAGCTCTCCCAACATAAACCACCAAAAACTGGACAAATTATATGAGAAAATTTTTTTTAGGCATTGTACCACAGGTAGCTAGAGAACTGTGACTGTTAAAGAAGGTAAACACATGAAATGAGCTCCACAACATCCCCAGTTCATTGCTTGGGGCAGTTTTTCAAACACAATGTAGTGAGCTGGGATCCAAGCAGAGCATGATGGCGCTGTTCAGCTGAGGAGACCGAGGTCAGAATTTTGGGCAGCTGAAATTGCTGGATCCTGCAGGTTAGGAACCAAGAGAGGAAGAAGATGTACAATAAGAGTCTCCAGAAGTCTGTTTCAGAGTGCTCCATGAATCCTTGGCAGTGGAAAATGGGAAGTGGGAAATGGGAAGTATGAAATATCTGCAGTGAATTGAGAAGTGGAAAGTATAAAGTGAAATGTGAAAAGGCAGGCATAAAATATGAAGTGCCACATTACAATATTGATTAGACTTTGATAAATTAGGATAGCATGTGATTCGCCCTAGTACAATCACCAAGGAAGTAATTAATCTAAGAAGCCAACACGGAAAATAAAATGTAATACAAAAAAAATGTTCAGTTAACACAAAAGATGCGAAGAAAGGTGCAATAGAAGAACAAAAACAGAAGGCACAAAAGGAAAGCAAACAGCAAAATCATAAAATTAAAGCCAACCATTTCAATAACTGCATTAAATGTAAATAGGGTAAACATTTACATTAGAAGGCTAAGATTGTCAGATTAGGTAAAAAGAATCAAGACCTAAGTGGGCATTATTTCAGGAAGCAAAATAGACTTTAAGGATACAAATAGGATGAAAATGAAAGGAATAGAAAGATATACTATATGTACAGTAAGGGCAAGAAAGCTGGAGGGAATACACAAAGTAAACTTCAGGATAGTATTACAGGAGATGAAAAGAAGCATTTTATAGTGGAAAAAAGGGAGCAGTTCATCAGGAAGTAATACAAGTTCATAAGTTCTAAATATATATGCACTTAATAACAGAACATCAAACTTCATAAAGCAAAAACTTACAGAACTACAGGCATCAACAAACAATCGCAAGCACACCTCTCTCACAGTAATTGATAAAAGTAGACATAAATCAGTAAGAACATAAAATATCTGGAGACCATTATCAACCAACATGATCTAATTAATGTTTAGACATTATTATGAACAACAAATGCAGAACACATTCTTTTGAATTGGACATGGTAAATTCACCAACATAACCATGTGCTGTCCCAAAAAATAACTCATTGCATTTTATAATAATGAAATAATATATTTTCTTTAACCTAATTATAATTAAATTATAAATCAATTAAAAATAAGATACCTAGAAAAGCCCCAAATATCTTCATCAAAATTAAAACCTATGGTCCTCAAAAGATATTGTTAAGGAAATAAAAAGGCAACCACAGACAGAGAAAAGTTACTTCTCAAAGTTTGTATGTCTGACAAAGGACTTGTATATGGAATATAGAGAACTTAAAACTCAATTCTAGGAGACCAAAAAATATGATTTTTTTTTAAATGGGCAAATGATTTGAACAAATGCTTCACAAAAGGAGACACAATGATGGCAAATAAAAACATTAAAAGATACTTAATTCCTTAGGAAATACTAATTAAAATTACAGTGAGATATCTTTATACATACTCTGGAATGACTAAAATTCAAAAGACTAATATCGCTAGGTGAGGGATGTGGAGTAACTGGCACTTTAATCCTTTGCTGGTGGTAGTGGAAAGCTGTACAACATCTTTGGAAAACATTTTTATCAGTTTCTTGTAAAGTTGAACATAAATTTACCTTGTGATTCAGCTTTCACTTTGTCTTAATTTGCCAGGGCCGCTATGACAAATACCACATGCTGGTTGGCTTAAACAACAGGAATTTATTGGCTTACAGTTTTGGAGGCTGGAAGCCCAAAATCAAGGTGTCGACAAAGCCATGCTTTCTCCAAAATCTGTAGCATTCTGGTGATAGCAATCCTCCATCACATAGTGATCTCTCTCTCTGGCTTCTCCTACTTCTGGCTTCTACTTCTGCATCTATTTTTTTCTTTGCTTATAAGGGCTCCAGTCATGTGGAATAAGCCTCACCCTGATTCAGTTTGGCCTCATCTAAATAGGATCTTCAAAAATCCTGTTCCCAAATAAATTCACACTTTAACTTATATGACACCTTCAAAGGTCCTGTTTACAAAAGGGTTCCTATATAATAGTCTGGGGGTTAGGGATTGAACATGTCTTTTATAGGGGAATGTTTTAATCTTGAACACACTCCAAAGTATTTACTCAAGAAATATAAACTCATATAATTACACAGAGACTTGTGCAAGAGTGTTTATAGTAGCTTCATTCATGATAACCCAAAACTGGAATTACCCAACCATGTATCAGTAGGTATGTGGATAAACAAATTCTGGTATACTCATACAATTAAATGCTATTCAGCAATTAAGATAATAGAAAAACTACTGACACCATAATGATATAGATGAATTTTTTAAATGTATGAAGAGCAAAGAATGCCAGACACAATGAGAACATGGTGTATAATTTTATTTATATAAAGTTCTAGCACCAGCAAAAATAATCTATAGTGATAGAAATTTTATCAGTGACGGTCTGGGATGCGGGTGGGGTGGGGGGAAATTGAATACAGTGGGGCATAAGAGAAGTTTCCATGTTGATGATATGCTCTATAATTTGATGAGATGTGGGTTACCAGCTGTATACATTTGTCACAATTCGTTAAACTGTAAACTTAACACATATGCATTTTATTTACATCACACTTCAATAAAGTTGATAAAATTGTTTGTCCTAGATACGGTGTCATCATTATTTCTTGATTTCTTCTCTGTAAATGGAGATTTTACTACCCACCTTGACAATCCAGGGACAAAACACAATGGGAAGGGCATTGTTACTGAAATCAGAGGGTCCTGGATTCAAATTTGAATTTTGTAATTCCCAACTGGGTTACCTTGGACAAGTGCATGGAACAGAGCTCACTGCTTTGAGCTCTATTTTCTCATCTTCATTGTGAAAATAATGTTACTAGCTACCTCACAGAGTTGTTATATGTATTAAATGTAATGATATAGGACTACTTTGGAAACTACAATACACTGCTTTTAAATATAAAGTGCTACAGTTGCTAGTTTTATGCTAAGGGGCAAAAATTCACATTGCAAGCTATCTTGGGAGGAAGTTGAATTAAAAGTGAAGTGACAACAAAGCATAAAATATTTTTGTCATTCTGGGGAGCTTTTTGAAAGACATGAGCTTTTTGATGTAGAGGAAATGAATTCTTAATTTGCCATGAAAATATATTTTGATTCAGAATTTAGAGGACAAACAGGTACAGAAAATTCTTTTAAAAATGATCCTGATTGGTGGGTTCTGACCCCAAACTGACCACAGAGGAAGAGGTTCTTACTTTTCCTCTTTTTTTGGTAACAGATTTTCAATAATTTCTTACCAATAACAGTCACTGTCACCGGATTCTCCATCAGTGCATTTCATAGTTGCAGGTATAGGCTCGACAATTACTGGTGGCCTCTGCTCATTGGCATGCTTATTGACATGCGCTTTTACTGTCTTTTACTGCTGGGAGACCAAGGTCTGGTACCAATGGGACACAGATATTTCTTGTTCTTTTCTCTCCATCTCCACTTTCCATCTTGTCATTTATTCCTTCTTCTCCTGGTCCGTATGGATTTTCCGAAACACCCTGAATCTTCTCAAATTTACGAAACCCAAATTCATATTCCAAGACAAAAGTCACTACTAAACCACCATTTACAGATCCTGAAAAATCACTCTGTTTTTCCTATTTTTTGAGAATTAGGAATCTTTTGGCTAGCATTTGGGCAGCAGTCACCTGTGAAGTCTGGTTACCTTTCATTTCTTGTGGATAGTCACCCTTGAGTCTTCTTCCGATTTGGTATAAGTGACTAATTTTATTTATAGTCTGTCTTTGTGACAAGGTCTTACTTGGTTTACCTGCAAAAATTTGCCTCTACACAGAAGCCAAGGTTACAGACCCTTGAATCCATGGAGAGTGATTACCTGTCTCATCTCTGGTCTTCCTCCTTCCACTCCCTGTTCGGAGTGGTTGGTTAAATAACAACCCCCAAATCTCGGTGATTTAGCACAAATGTTTATTTTTCACTTTTCCTGAATCCCTGTGATTTCAGATGATTCCTCAGGGCAGCTCTTCCTCGTGTAGTATCTCAATGATCTAAGCTGGTAGTGGTTACACCATCTGCAGCACGTGACCTCTTAAGTTGAAGCAGCAGGGGAATAGTTGATTAGAGGACTAGGCGGAGTATTTTCACTGCCTGCATCCAGAGGAAACCATTCCCCTTCTGCTCACATTTCATTGGCTAGAACTATTCATGTTACTCTGCCAACTGCAACAGGAAGGTGATTGCTGTGGTCTTCCATGTGCTTGATGATCACAAGTAATATCTACCAAATGCCACAGTGTAATAATTTATGACAATTAATAATGTATTTCTTAACATTATTATTTAACATTGTCAATAGGAAGCCATAGCCATGTAAGGTTAATGACACAAAATTGCCAATTTAACTCCACTCCTTATCATCCTCATTTATCAGCAAGCATCTAAGCCACCTCATGCACATGATCCCCTTTGAGATTGAAGAGGCTGCCCCCAATTGGATTTTTATGCTATTGAAATTCATTCTAGGCTTTCTAACATGTCTCTAGTATATTAGACAAAGCCATTTTCCTGCCATCAGGAAATTCCTAAAATTCAGGGGTGGAAGGTGGGGTCATATTAATAATGCCAACTTTAGCTAGCATCTGAATATCTGTTTCTTGGGTAGCCTTCAGTGAGGATGATACCATGTGAGTTGGACACTGGCGATTATCTAAGAACTAGAAATCTCATGGAGCTTTCTACACCCAAAATAATACTGATTGTCTAGTTACTTTACCAGGAACCCTGGATAACTGTCTCCAGACCAACTTTACAAAGACCTGTGTCGTTGATAGGACAGGTAACTAACTCCAGGGATTACTATATATGAAAGTAAAATGTTGACTGACACTATACTCCTGATTCTAAGGCCTTCATTCAGAAAGTGAATCCAAAATCCTGTTCCTTTAATGCCTACAATTTGCATCATCTCTGCCTATTTGGTTGATGTGATAAACACTGCAACTAGCTCTGAGTATGAAACAATTATATGCCATAAAATACAGCCATCTGCATCAGTGTATATCTTGGATTATTGAATTGAAAGTAGAGTTCCTAATGTTTTATTTGAAACTTACCTGCATCTGAATCATTTTATGATTGCTTTGTATGAATTCATCATAATTTCAAATATTTCCATAAATTTGCATTGCTGATGTTACTTCTATTAGTGTTAACTTTGCTATTCTGGATGTCTTATGGAGGTATGCTGGTATACATGTGTACTGATGTGAGGTACAATAGCTCTGCCAAGGCAATGCCAGCTTTGTTGATGAATAGATAATGATGAAGAAATGTTTATGTCTAGCTCTGCATCTTTGAAGCTAAAAAGTCATTACAAAACCATCAAAGAAAAAGTATTTCTTAAATGTCAAATGTAGATGAAATTTTGCAGTTGTGTTTGAGGAATGTCTTACACATAAAAGCACTTCATTGAAAGAAGGTAACCTCCAAAGTTTTTGAGCCTTATTTCTAAATTACCAAAGAACTCCAAGACATATTGCCTCAAGAAGTGGCAAGGACTGTCATGTCACCTGGATTTAATTTGCTCCGGGGAAGCATCTTGCTGGAGGATAGAAGGTGGAGGCCTTAATACAAGGTTTGACTTGTGAGCTCTGAGTCACAAGGCAGAATATGATAAGATAGAGGGGTGATAGAAGCATTCCATCCTTCTGACCTCTCTGAGCAAACAAAGGATTATCCAAAATGATTTATGGGAAAAACGCTTTCCTGTTAACTAAATGGAATTCAGATCATATCTTCTGAGACACAATATGCTGTATTAATAATGTGTATTGCTATCTGGTTCAGTTCACTCTGAAGGATTTATTGAGTTACCTAAAAAATGTGTGTATGTACACACATAGACAATCACATATACACTGTTAGATTATACTGATATTATACGTGCTATGTAAACATATAGATGCAAGTATTATTAAGCCATATTAACAATATAAAACAGCATTTATTTTCACACAGAAACTGGAAAGGAGCAACATAGAGATTTGCAAAAGGAGCAAGGGTTTTTGGTAGAAACAATGTAATTGAACGGGATACTGCTTTTAATTCTGTTTCTGAAAAGTCACTTTGGAACTACATGATGTTGGAGAGTCTGTGGGACAGTGGGACACCCTGTCTAAAATATAGGCTATGTACTTGAAGAAGCAAATAGAAGGGTTTAATCATCTGATTTCTCATGTGAATTCATTGTTTCTTTTGAGGTAAGAATCTGTGCATGTTCAAGGGCATTTTGTATTCAGCAGGAGGTTGTGACACTTAATCTCCATTCATTAAGTGTTGTAGCAGGATCCAGAGGCAATTTTTCTCCCTCCCCATCTTCGTTTATCAGAGTACTGACTCATTACCTTATTTTTTTGTTACATCCTTTGACTAAGTGAAGTATTCATCTGCATTTTTTAGGTCAATTAAACTAAGGCTCAGAGAGGTTAAGGAATTGCCCATATTCATGCAGCTAATTAAAGGCAGCATCAGGATTCAAATCCTTGACCCCAGAGGCAATGATTCTTTTCCACACTATACCTTTGTGGCATGGCCATTGATGACAGAATTTGTTTAAAAAGGGTCTCAAAGCTTTCTAGCCCAATGTCAATTCCCTCTCTTTGCCACCTGATTTTTTTTTAACTTTTAATTTTGAAATTATTTCAAACTTACAGTACAGGTTCAAAAATAATGCACAACTGCTCCCGGAAGCAAAAACTAAGGGGCGGATAGAAGCCGGGAAGGAGGGCCCCGCATCCAAGTCCACCGGAAGGGGGCGGAGCGAGGCTCGACACCCCTGGTAACAGCTCAGGGGCCTCGGTGACTGGGCCTGAGGGAGGCTGAGGAACCAGTGCCTGCAGCCGCAGCCGCCACCGCTGCTTCCTTTCCAGTTGGTTCTGCGTAGCCCCCACGGGCCTGCCCCGCGGGCCCTAAAATGATGTTTGGAAACAACGTTTTAAGAATCCGGCCTGGCTCTGGCTTTGGGCTTGAGTACAAAGCTACAGATGCGTTAAGATGTGTGAACAACTACCAAGGAATATTCAAACTAGCCTCAGCTTGAAGAGTGGCAGGAAAGCAGGACGGAGGGTGAACACTCCAAAGACATTACTAAACCATACAGTTGGACCTATACAACCGATTGTAAGGGAACATTACTTGGAGAATCACTTAAGTTACAGGTTGTACCTACAACAGATCATACAAATACAGAGAAATTGAAAGTCAGAGAATAGATTAAGTTTTTGAAGTTCTCCTATTGGAGGATGAACTTCAGGATCATGGAGTTTCGAGCCTGAGTGTGAAAGCTAGAGTAATGCCTTCCAGCTTTTTCCTGCTGATAGGGTTTTTCTTGAGAATTGATGGGGTGCTTATCAGGATGAATGGCATGAGACTTTACCATGAGGCGGGCAAGACCTATAGTGTTAACAAAATATACACCACGAGAGAGCAAAATTGCTAATCTAATGCATGTTTCACCTTCCTTCTTCACGCAACCTAATGAAATAGCGAAATATTTACCAAGAAAAGAGGCCGTTTGTGAGAAGCTATTTCCAGAAAGAATCCATCCTAACCCTGCAGACTCACCAAAAGTACACTTGTGGAATAGAATGTGATACAACATATACCCACCATGGAATCTGACTGGAGACCTTAGCTGTTAGTACTGAGGTATTTTTATTATGAGAATTAATTGTCTTGTTTATGTGTGGATTTTTTCTAGCCTTAAAGGAAAAATAATGAAAGGTTGTTGCTGGTAGGCACTACTCAACTTACTGCTGTTTGTACTGAACTGCTGTTTGTACTGTCTATCTTCAAATTCATATACCAGATTTACATTTCCTGGAGTTAAATTTGCATTTCTCTATTGTCTTAAAGTGGTACCTTAAGCAGTAGTGATCTGTGCATATCTCAATGAGCAGTGGGCATACTCTACTTCCATCATGAAACCGTATCTTCTACCATGAGGAAGTTAATTTAAATCCCTGAATTGCAACACCTTGTGGCTTTCATTGAATTTCCTGTGTTGCCTCGCACTTTCTGATGTTTTTCCTACTTCTGGAGAGTCGTGACTTGCCTCCTAGGAAGCTGATCTCATAATTTAATGATCATCACCCACAAATTTTCTTTAATACTTATGCTCCTAAATTTAAATTTAATTGGCTTTTGAAGATTAAAACAAGTTCTAGATATAGAACAAAAAATAACCAGTTCTTTTGGAGAACTTAAGATTTTATGTCGGTAGAAACACATGGGCATGGTTTACCATTGACAGGCAGGATGTCAGCTGCAGAGCTGTCTTCCCTCCACCTTTAGGTGCTTTTTCTTACATTTGGTTCCTCTTGTACTGACATTTCTGTACTCCCACCTTCCATGAAACCTCAGAGTGAATAAATCCCTTGGATTTGGTACTGGTCCTAAAAGTTTTGAAAGGTTTATAGGGATTTTTTCTTTTTCTTTCTTTTTTTTTTTTTTTTGTTAGGAAATATTACACCAGCGCCTGGAACAACCAGATTGATTTTCTGCTAAAAATACTTAGGGAGTAGGTGTGGAGGAGGGGACTTGTCAGGCCCCAGAAAAAGAGTCTAACATATAGAAGGAATGTCTGATCCACCGGCCCTGCTGCTTATCTCATAAATACCAAGTGTGCCATAAACTAAGGGTTGAAGGCTGTTTTAGGAATCCCAGTCACAGTGGCACCTAGACTCCAGGGGGCAGACAAGGCAAGATCAGATATCCCCATAAAGATGAATGACCGCAAACAAGCCAAAAGGCCTGCTTCCTCCACATAGATAATATAGTGCACATCAAAGAAGAGTAGTGTGTTAAAACCCTGGTAACCAGTCAGCAAAAACTGATAAGCACTCACCCAATCCAGGCCCAGAACACACTCAGCAGGACCTTCCCCCTCAATACCCAACGTGGGTTTTTCCTTTAAAAAATGCTGCTCTCAGATAGAGGGCCGGAGCCATTTTTCCTTTCTTTCTTTTCTGATGGCTCCCACCTGCTTTCTTCTGCTTTCTTCCTCTAATAAACCTTAAATTCTCTACTTAAACCATGACTCGCTGCATTTGTGTGGATTCTTGAACGGCTCTGAACCTAACAGGACTTATTTTAAAATATAAAAGCCAGTTTTTCTTTTAATATTCATGTTTCTAACATTACAGGGACCCAGTAAATTGTAATTAATTAGCACAGACCCAGACAGATACTACAGAAAGTACAAAAAGTAAATTTAAAATCCACTTGGCTATTTTGATGATGACCCTTTAAACATTTTATATCCTTTTCTCCCTTTCTATGTGGTCTTCATAAGGTGGACAGTGGTTATAAGGCACCAGATAAAGTGTAGGGGAAAACATAACACTTTTTTTTCTGGTTGGAAATAGCTGTTGTACATAATTCCCCTCAATGGGTAAATCATTAAACAGGAATGTTTAATTGAAGGTTTTAGCCAAGCTCTTCAGGAATTACCTTGAAGATAAATTTTAATGAAACACAAATTCTTGAATATTTGTCACTGCCCAAACTAGTGTACTGTTGTGAGCCAAACAGGCACGGTGTATGTGATCAGCTAAATTAGCTAAATTTGATCATAAATGGTTTTGGCATTTATTTGCCTTCTGCTTTATCACCTTCAAGGTATCTTAAATCAGGATTTTCTTGGCTTTAAGAAAATGGCATGTTCAGTATATATTAAACATACCTATATTTTCTCTTAGGACTGGAAATTATGTATATGGTACTCAGCTTTCTGTGTTATTTTATTTGCCATGAAGATTTGAATAGAGACAGAACACTCTTTATTCTTGCAAGTTTTTAAAAAATGAAAACCTGTAAGAATTTTCATTAGTCAGAGTTTCTGGCTTACTTCATATCTTGTGTGTGTGTGTGTGTGTGTGTATAATTTTTCTAAACTTGTTGATTCAGTTGTCTTAATTCCTGAGTCAGTCTTAGATTACTTAGAGAATCCATTGTTAAAAATTGTAGATGATTAAAAGAATTGACCTTTTTTTCAAGAGGGTGGGACATAGGTAGGATGAGAGTGCTTGTGAAAACTTTATTAGTGTATTACTGTGGAGAATACAAGAAAACTTGTATTTGCCCATTGCTAAATAAGACATATACCATTTTATATTTATTTGTTCCAAATGTCTTTTTGTAAGAGGAGAATAAAAATAAGGAATTACTGAAGAAAAAAATCAAACCCATTCAGAGAAATCCAACATACCCCCAACCATCCCAGATACCCAAATCTATGAACTTTTACATTTTGCCACATTAGGCATGTCATTCTATCTATCTATCTGTCTATCTTCTACCTATTTTCTGAACTTTTGAGAGCATAACCATAATCCTTGAGCACATAATGCTTCCATGTACATTGCATATGAACAGCAATATTCACTTATGTAATCACCTTAAGTGCAGTTATCAAGTTCAAGTAATTTAAGGCTTGCGTTCTATATTACAATTTCTTCTTATGTCCCAATAATGTCCTTTTGAGCCTTTTCTCCTCTTCCTTAGATCCCATCCAGTATTATGTATTGCATTTAATTGTCATAATCTCTTTAGCTTTTTTCTTTATTTTTTAAATTGTGGAAACATATGCAACATAAATCTTCCCATCCCAACTTCTCCCAAGCATGCCTCTCTGTGGGGTTAATCACATCCACAATGCTGCAGTACCCTCACAATTATCCATTACTGAAACTTCCCCATTACTCCAAACAGAAACCCTACCCTAATTTTGCATTAACTGCCCATTCCGCTGCCCCGCCCCCAGCAACCTGTACCCTACTGTCTGTCTCTTTGAGTTTGCATACTCTCTGATACTTTCTTTTTGATTACCTTGGGCCTAAATTTAACATCCTAAATCCATAGCAATCTCATTTGCTTTGATACTAAATTAGCTTCAAAGCCATTCATAAACTATGTTCCTATACCCTGTCATCCCCCCACCTTTATCTAGTTGTTGTTATACACATACACACACAGATGTGTGTGTGTGTGTGTGTATATATATATATAATGAGTCCAATATCATTGAATTATCATAACATTTTTTACATTTGACTTTTAGATCATGTAAGAAGTAAAAAGTGGGGTTGGACATAAAAATATAATACTACTGGAATTTATATTTACCCATCACATTATCTTTACTGGAAATATTTATTTCTTCATGAGGCTTCAACTGATTTCTAGTGTCCTTTCCTTTCAACCTGCAGAAATCCCTTTAGCATTTCTTGTAGAGTCTGTTAAGTAGTGATGAATTCCCTCAGCTTTTGTTTATCTGGGAATGTCTTAATCCCTTCCTTGTTTTTGAAAGACAGCTTTGCCAGATATAGAATTCTTGGTTCCAATTTTTTTACTTTCAGCCTTTTAAATATGTCTTCCCACTGTCGCCTTGCCGCCATGGTTTCCAATGAGAAATAGGCACTTAATTTTATTGAGGCTCACTTGTATATGACAATGTTGCCTCTCTCTGTCTTGTCTTCTTTAAAAAGCAGTTTTATTGAGATATATTCACATACCAAACAATCCATCTAAAGTATACACTCAATGGCTTTTAGTATAATCATGGAGTTGTGCATTCATCACCACAATTTTAGAACATTTTCATTACTCCAAAAAGAAAAACACCATAGCCCTAGCAGTCATCTCTCAATCCCTCTATCCTTCCCCAGCCCTGCATAACCACTAATCTATTTCTGTCTCTATGGATTTATTTATATTTTGTATTTTATATAAGTGGAATCATACAATATGTAGTACTTTGTGTCTGATTTCTTTCACTTAACCTAATGTTTTCAAAATTATTATTGTATTTAAATTAGGGAAGTTATAGGCTTATAGAAAAGTCATGTAAAAAACACAGCATTCCCATATACCCCCCTATTGGTGACACTTTGAATTAGTGTGGTACCTTTGTTACAATTGAAAGAATATTAAAAATATTAAAATAGTACTAACTCTTGTCCATAGTTTACATTAAATGTATTTTTCCCATGTATTATTAACACCTTGCATTAGTGTTGTACATTTGTTATAATTCCTGAAAGAACATTTGTAGGTTTGTTCTTTTAAGCCCATTTCATCATTCAGAACATGTTTTATCTTCTGACTTTCCTTCTGGTAACATACACAACCTAAAATTTCACCTTTCAACCACAATCACAACATAATTTAATGCTATCAATTACATTCACAATAATGTGCTACCATCGCCACTATTCATTTCCAAACATTTACAATTGACCTAAATAGAAAGGCTGTACAAATTAAGCATCAGATCCCCATTCTCTATCCCCAGTCTACAACCTGGTAACCTATATTCTAGATTCCAACTATATGAGTTTGCTTATTATACTTAGTTCATGTCAGTGAGATCATACAATAATTGTCCTTTTGGGTCTGGCTTATTTCACTCAGGATGTCCTCAAGGTTCATCCATGTTGTCACATACATCAGGACTTCATTCCTTTTTACAGATGAATAATGTTCCACCATATTTATATACCATAATTTGTTTATCTATTCATTGATTGATGGACACTTGGGTTGTGTGCTGGTTTGAAGCTGTTATGGACCCCAAAAGAGCCATGATCTTTTAATCCAATCTTGTTGGGTTGAACCTTTTGAATGAGAGTTTCCATGGAGATGTGACTCATCCAACTGTGGGTAAGACCTTTGATTAAAATATTTCCATGGAGATGTGACCATGCCCATTCTGGGTGGGTCTTAATCAGATGACTGGGGTCCTTTAAGAGAGCTCATGGAAACAAGGAGCTCGGAGAAGCTTAGAGAGACATTTTGGAGAGAAACAAAGACATGTAATCCATAGTTTGCCCCTGGGAGAAGCTAAGAGCTGACACAGATGCAGACACTTGGAAATGCTGGGAGATGCAGACATAAGGATATGTGGGGATGCTAAGAGTTCGCCACAGAGAAACTAAGAGAGGACCCCCAGACACTTGTAGAGCTACACCCTGGGGGAACAAGCAAGGATGCACAGAGGCTGAGAGAGAGAAGCTAAGAGAGACAGAAGCCCAGAGACACTTTAGAGAAAGCCATTTTGAAACCAGAACCCAGGAGCAGAGGACCAGCAGACACCAGCCATGTGCCTTCCCAGTTGGCAAAGGTGTTCAATATGCCATCGACCTTTCTTCAGTGAAGGTATCCTCTTCTTGATGCCTTAGTTTGGACACTTTTATGGCCTTAGAACTAATAAATCCCCTTCATAAAAGCAAATACATTTCTGGTATTTTGCAAAATTGCAGCTTTAGCAAACTGGAACAGGTTGCTTCCATCTTTTGGCAATTCTGAATAATGCCACTATGAACACTGGTGTGCAACTGTCTGTTCAAGTCTGTGCTTTCAATTGTTCTGGGTATATACTTAGTAGTGGGATTTCCAGGTCATAAGATAATTCTATATTTAGCTTCCCGAGGAACTGCAAAACTATCTTCCATGGTGAATGCACCATCTCTCCACATTCTCTCCAAAACTTGTAATTTTCTATTCTTTTAATAGTAGCCATTCTACTGGGTGTGAAATGATATATCACTGTGGTTTTGATTTGCATTTCCCTAATAACTAGTGATGTTTAGTATCTTTTCATGTGCTTTTTAGCCATCTGTCTATCCTCTTTGAATAAATGTCTATACAAGTTTTACCCATTTTTAATTGGTCTGTTTGTCTTTTTGTTGTTGATTTGTAGTGTTTTTTTATATATTCTGGATAGTAAACCCTTGTCAGATATGTGGTTTCCAAATATTATCTCCCATTAAGTAGGTTGTCTTTCACTTTCATGACAAAGTCTTTGGAGTAGAAAAGTTTTTAACTTTGAGGAGGTCCCATTTATTTATTTTTTCTTTCATTGCTTGTGCTTTGGGTGCAAAGTCTAAGTAACCATTGCCTAACGTAATATCCTGAAGATGCTTCTGTACATTTTTGTTCCAGGAGTTTTATAGTCCTGGCCCTTATATTTAGGCCTTTGATCCATTTCGAGTTAATTTTTATATATGGTGTGAGGTAGGGGTCCTCTTACATTTTTTTGCATATGGGTATCCAGTTCTCCCAGAACTATTTGTTGAAGAGACTGTTCTTTTCCAATTGCGTGGACTTGGTAGCCTTGTCAAAAATCAGTTGGCGTTGCTTTGAGGGTTTATTTCTGAAGTCTCAATTCTATTCCATTGGTTGATATATCTATCTTTGTGCCAGTACCATACTGTTTTTACTACTGTAGCTTTGTAATATGCTTAAAGTCAAGAAGTGTGAGACCCCATCTTTGTTCTTCATTTTAAATGTTTTTAGCTATTTGGAGCCCCTTACCCTTCCAAATAAATTGGATAGTTGGCTTTTTCATTTCTGTGAAGTAGGCTATTGGTAATTTGATTGCAATTCATTGAATCTGTAAATCATATTGCATAGAATTGACATCTTAATGATATTTAGTCTTGCAATCAATGAACATGGAATGTCCTTCCATTTGTTTAGGTCTTCTTTGATTTCTTTTAGCAATATTTTGTAGATTTCTATGTACAGGTCTTTTATAACCTTTGTTAAATTTATTCCTATATATTTGAGTCTTTTAGTTGCTATTGTAAATGGGATTTTTTCTTAATTTACTCCTCAGCTTACTCATTACTAGTGTATGCAAACACTACTGATTTTATGTGTTGGTCATGTAGCCCCCTCCCCTGTAATTTACTGAATTTGTTTACTATCTCTATTAGCATTTTGTCAATATTTTGGGACTTTCTACATATAGGATCAGGTCATTCTTCCTTTACAATTTGGATGCCTTTTATTTCTTTTTCTCCTCTAATTGTTCTCGCTAGAATTTCCAGTACAATGCTGAGTAACAGTGATGACAGTGGGCATCCTTGTATTGTTCCATATCTTAGAGGGAAAGCGTTCAGTCTTTCACAATTGGGTGTGTTGTTAGCTGTGGGTTTTTCATATATGCCCTTTATCATGTTGAGGAAGTTTTCTTTAATTCCTATCTGTAGAAGTGTTTTTATCAAGAAAGGATGCTAGACTTTGTCAAGTGCCTTTTCTTTGTTGATGGAGATGATCATATGGTTTTCCTCCTTTGTTTGCTTAAAGTGGTGTATTACATTAATTGATTTTTCTTATGTTGAACCACCCTTGCATGCCTGGGATAAAACTCTCTTGATCATGGTGTGTAAATCTTTTAATGTGCTGTTGGAATCAACTTGCAAGTATTCTGTTGAGGATTTTTGCATCTATAGTCATAAGATAAATTGTTCTGTAAATTTCTTTCCTCCTAGTCTCTTTATCTGGCTTTGGTATTAGAGTGATGTTGGCTTCATAGAATGAGTTAGGTAGTTCCAGTTTGCTAAAACAGCTGTTATGCAAACTATCAGGAATGGATTGGCTTTTATAAAGGGGGTTTACTAGGTTTCAAATTTACAGTTCAAAGGCCATACAAGTGTCCAAACTAAGGCAGAAACAGGAGGATACCTTCACTGAAGAAAGGCCGATGGTGTCCAGAATACCTCTGTCAGCTGGAAAGGCACATGGCTGGCATCTGCCTGTCCTTTGCTCCCAGGTTCTGATTTCAAAATGGCTTCTTCAAAATGTCTCTGGGCTTCTGTCTCTCTTAGCTTCTCTCTCTCTCAGCTCCTGTGGATCCTTGCTTTTTCTCCCAGGGCATTTCTCTCTAAACATCTGGGGAGTCTTCTCTTAGCTTCTCCAGGGCAAACACTGGACTTCATCTCTTAGCTTAGCATCTCCAAACATCTTTCTGTCTGCATCTCCAGGCATCTGGGTCTGTGTCAACTCTTAGCTCTCTTAAGGACTCCAGTAAATAATCAAGACCCACCCACCCTGAATGGGTGGGGTCACATCTCCATGGAAATAACCTAATCAAACAGTCCCACCCACAATAGGTCTGCCCCCACAAGATTACATTAAAGAACATGGCTTTTTGGGGGGTAAATAACAGATTCAAACCAGCACGGTAGTATTCCCTCCTCTTCAATTTTTTGGAAGAATTTGAGCAGGATTGATGTTAAGCTTTCTTGGAAAGATTGGTATAATTCATCTGTGAGGCCAACTGGTCCTGGTTTTTTGTTGTTGTTGTAAGGTTCTTGATGACTATTTCAATCTCTTTGCTTGTAATTGGTCTTTTGAGGTCTTCTATTTCTTGGAGAGTCAATGCAGTTTGTTTGCATGTTTCTAGGAATTTGTCCATTTCATGTAGGTGGTCTAATTTGTTGGGATGCAGTTGATGAACTTTTTATTTCTGTGAGGTCAATAGTAACACCTCCCCTCATTTCTGATTTTATTTATTCGAATCCTCTCTCCTTTTTTCTTTGTCAGTCTAGCTATGTGGTTCTCAATTTTACTGATCTTTTAAACAAACCAACTTTGGTTTTGTTAATTCTCTCTATTGTTTTTATTGTCTATTTCATTTATTTCTGCTCTAATCTTTGTTATTTCTTTCCTCCTTTGGGGTTAGTTTGCTGTTCTTTTTCTAGTCACTCCTGGTCTTCAGTTATGTCTTTGATTTTAGGTCTTTATTCTTTTGTAATGAAAGCATTTAGGGCTATAAATTTTCCTCTCAGCACTGCCTTCGCTGTATCCCATAAGTTTTGATAGTCTGTGCTCTCATTTTCATTTGTCTCGAGATATTTACTGATTTCCCTTGTAATTTCTCCTTTGAACCATGTGTTATTTGACTTCCATATTTTGTGTATTTTCCAGTTTTCCACCTGTTATTGATTTCCAACTTCATTCCATTATGGTGAGAGAAGATACTTTGTATGATTTCAATTTTTATAAAATTTATTGAGGTTTGTTTTGTGACATAACATGGTCTACACTGGAGAATAAGCCACATGAACTTGAAAATGTATATCCTGATGTTCTGGGTGCAATGTTCTGTATATGCCTGTTAGGTCTAGTTCATTTATCATATTATTCAAATTCTCTTTTCCCTTATTTATCTTCCGTATGGATGTTGTATCTATTGATGAGAGTGTTGTATTGAAGTTTCCAACTATTATTGTAGAGGTGTCTATTTCTCTCATTTTGGCAGTGATTGCCTCATGTATTTTGGGGTACCATGGTTAGGTGCATAAATATTCATTATTGTTATTTCTTTAGGTTGATTATCCCTTTTATTAATCTAGAGTATCCTTATTTTTCTCTTATAGCAGCTTTTCACTTAAAGGCTACTTTGTCTTATATTAGTGCAGCCACACCAGCTATTTTTGGTTAATATTTGCATGGAATACTGTTTCTTGCCCATTCACTTTCAACCTGTTTGTGTTATGGGTCTAAGGTGAGTGTCTTGTAGACAAGATAGTTAGATCATGCTTTTTAATCCATTCTGCCAAGCCTGTGTCTTTTAATTGGGGAGTATAATCCTTTAACCTTCAGTGTTATTCATGTAAAGGCAGTACTTACTTCAGCCATTTTGTTTTGTGGATTTTGTGTGTCATATATAATTTTTGTCTCTCTTTCCTTTATTGAAACCTCCTTTTTTGTATAGTTGATGTTCTGTAATGTATCTGATTGATCCCCATATCATTTTTATTTCTTCATATATTTTTAAATGCTTCTTAAATAGTATAAACCTTAGGGTTTATATTACACAGCCTACAACACAACCTACTAATTTTGAAAGATACCAACTTAGTTTCAATAGCATACACATTCTCTTCTCCCATATCCCTCTGTTTTGCCTCTTTATGTTGTTTTTGTTCCACCTTACCACTTTATATTTTGCACGTCCCTTATCAGGGAATATGCCTTTTTTTGTTCAATTGTATTCTGATTCTTCTATGAATTAAAGAGTAGAGTTGTATATTAAGGACACATTACTATTGGGTTTTGCATTTACTCTTTAATCACCCTTACTGATCTTCATTTCTTCACACTGCTCCAAGTCCCTCTCTTCTGTCTTTTCCTTTCACCCTACAGAATTCCCTTTAGCAAGTCTTGTAGGGTAGGCCTTTTGCTAATGAACTCTCTCAGTTTCTCTTTATCTGTGACTATTTTAAACTCTCCCTCCTATTTGAGGGGTAGTTTTACCGGTTAAAGAATTTGGGGCTGGCATTTTTTCTCTTTCAGTACCTTAAACATATCATACCACTGCCTTCTTGTCTCAAAGGTTTCTGATGTGAAATTGGCACTTGAGGATCCCTTGTAAGTGATGAATCACTTTTCTCTTACTGCTTTCAGAATTCTCTCTCTATCTTCGTCATTGATATTCTGATTAGTATGTTCTCTGAGTCAGTCTATTAGGATTTATTCTGTTTGGAGTACATTGTGCTTCTTGGGTATGTAGATTTATGGGTTCCATAAGAGTTGGGAAATTTTGGGCCATTATTTCATCAAATATTCTTTCGGCCCCTTTTTCTTTCTCTTTTCCTTTTGGGAACCCTGTGACATGTATGTTTGTTTTTTCTTCATGTTGTCCACTCAAATCCCTGAGATGCTGCTTAATTTTTTTTCTATTCTTTTCTCTGTCTGTTCTACTGACTGTATAATTTCCATTATCCTGTCTTCTAGTTTGCTGATTCTTTCTTCTGCCCATTCAAGTCTTCTGTTTTATGCCTCTAGTATATTTTTAATCTCAACTATTGTGCCTTTCTTCCCCATAACTTGTGTTTTTTTCTTTTTATACTTTCAAATTCTTCTTTATACTCACATATCATCTTCTTAGTATCCTTTATCTACTTATACATATTTTCCTTAATCTCCTTGAATTGATTTAGTGGGTTTGTTTGAACATTTTTGACTAGGTTGTTCCAATTTCTGAGTCTCCTCTGGAGTTTTAATTTGTTTCCTTACTGAGCCCTATCTTCCTGTTTCTTAATATGGCTTATAATTTTTTGCTGATGTTTAGGCATCTGATTATCTTGATGAATTAACTCTGAAGATCTGGTTCTCTCTCATGTAGGGTTTTATGGTTGATTTGCTTTGTGTTACAGCTCTTTGATGCTAGGTCTAACTTTTTCTAGACCTTTAGAAAAGACCATATTTTACTGTTCAGATTTTTTCACCTCTTCTTCATCTGTGTCTTGCCCTTGTTATGCAGTGCAATTTTTAGATTACACTTTTGTGCAATTGTTTCACCTCCAGGAGAGAGCTTCCTTTCTTGTTTTCCTTCACCAGAAATCTTGATCTGTTCTATTTGTTTTTGTGAAGATTTTTCTCCCCAGATCCTTTGATTTGTTTAAATTTTCTCTGTCGCTCAGTGCCTCATTTTCCTTATACTTTTCAGTTCTGAGGTCCTCCTGTCTTATAGCAGTTCAGTATAACCCTCCACCCTTCTTTCATGAGGCTTTTCTGCTTCTGGTTTCTTCCCCATTATGGTATTCCACCCCAGGGTGCCAGATGGGATCAATCCAGAAAGGTGGGTCACCTCAAAAAAATCTGTTTTGCCTGTAGATGGTCCAGCCAACTTAAAATGTATTGAGTGAGGGCCCAATAGTTCTTACCAGCCTTTCTATCATGGTATCTCTCTCTCTGTTTTTTTTTTTTTTTTTTTTCCTTCTTGGGGCCCTTTTGTATGCAACAGCTTGTGAGATGGTCCAGCCAATTTAAACTGTATTGGGTGAGGGCCCAATAGTTCTTACCAACCTTTCTATCTTGGTATCTCTCTGTGTGTATGTGTTTTCCCCTCCCCGGGGGTCCTTTTGTATGCAGCAGCTTGTGTTCTGCCCTGGGTCCCTACAGACTTAATTCCTGTGCCTGGATATGCATGTACTTCTAACTGGCTGCCCTGAGTCATTCTGCATTCTGTCTGTAGTGGGAGGGACCTGGCACATGCTGCCTCTGTGGAACTCCCAAGTTGGGTGGGTCAGTGTGAAAGGAGGGGATTGGGAACAGACTGGCATTCTGGGACAGAATTTTCCTACCTGATATTTCTCTGTTTTTTGATTCAGCATTTGTGGAGTTGTTCTCCAGCCTCTACCATCCTCCAGAGTTCTAAACAAGTGACATTTGTCCTTTTATTTGTTAAATCTCAGTGGAGGCTTTTTCAGGGTATGTCTAACATTGAAATGTTGATGACATCATCTCCCCATTGCTTCTCTCTTGAGGCTTTTGGGATTCTTTCTTTATGTTTGGCTTTTGACAGTTTAGTTATAAAATGGCACAGAGTGGGTCTGTTTAGGTTTATCCTGTTTGGAGTTCATTGAGCAATTTGGAAGTGTATATTCATGTCTTGCATTAAATTTTGGAAGTTTTCAGCCATTATTTCTTTGAATATTCTCTTCTCCTTTCTCTTTTTTTTTTCTCTTTCTGGGATTCCTACAATGTGTATATTGGTATGCATGATGGTATTCCCCAGGTTCCTCAGGGTCTGTTCATATTTCTTTAATCTTTCCTCTTTTTCCTTTTAAGACTGATTTATTTCAATTGTCTTATCCTCAAGCTCACTGATGCTTTCTTCTGCCACCTCCAATCTGCTGTTGAACCACTGTAGGGAATTTTTCATTTCTGTTATATTGTGTTCTTGAGCTCTGTATGTTTATTTCCATAATTTTCATCTGTCTATTGAAATTCTGTTTGCATTTATCTATCATTTTCCTGATTTCCTTTAGTTCTTTGTTCATATCTTCCTTTAGCTCTTTGAGCTTATTTAGAACCATTTTTCAAGTCTTTGTCTAGAATGTCCCAGGCCTGATCCTCCTCACTGATGATTTCTGATGGTTTAATCCTCTCCTTTTCCTGGGTAATTGTTTCCCAGTTCTCTCTCTATTTTGTAATCTTTTGTTGAAACCTGAGACTTCAATGTGTCATAGTTGGAATTTGACTCTGATGTGTCTGTTCCTTAATGTAGAATCCAGTTAGTGTTATGACAGAGCTTTCCTTGAATGCCAAGAGGTTAAAAAAAAAAGAGAGAAAACATCATTCCCAGTCTTTGCAGATTGATCTGTGCTAGTATTGTCCTTCAGAGCTTATCCCTACAATGAGTTTAAAGAATAGCTTGAGGTGAAAGTGTAGTGGCCTCCCTGATCTTTTCTGCACATGCATCTTCTCTTGGACATGGGTGTAGTCCTAGGAATCCTCCTGTTTACATGGATATGAATGTCCCCTTTTCTCTAAAAAACTGTTTCCTTATAGTCACATGCACTGCACTGTTTGTCTTCAGCCAGCAATCTCTTGCCCCAGGCAGCACAGCTTAGCTACTCTTCCTGAGTGTACTGAAGGAGAGCTCTGTGAGCTGCCTTATACATGCAGGGTAAGTTCTGGGGCAGTGAATCCCTCAGGAAGATTGGGCCAGTATGTGTATGAGGGTTACTATGCTCTCTCCAGAGCCAGGACTAGGAATCAGCACTGGGTTAGGAATCAGCACTGGGTACATAGACTGGCTTCATCCCAAGCTCACAATGGGTGAGGGACAGGCCAACCAGGGTGCTATGAGATCCTACCACTTTTAAGTAGTCTTTTTCTTGATTTGATGCTTGCTCTGTAACTGAAGTTCTTTAACTATTTTCTGGATCTTTGAGAAAGATGTTTCTGCCAGTATTTGCTGATTGTTCAAAACTTCTGTGGGTGGACAGAGCCCTATGTTATAAACTTTTAATCACCTTTCATTGCATGTTGTGATGGATAAATTATATGGAAAGGAGGACCCATTGGAAGTAAATAATTCAATATAGTTTTGCTAGCTTTGTGAAGCCAAGGTCTGAATAAAAATTCTTTCTGTATTCACAGAATAGTTTATTATTCAAGAGTTGTAATCATTTATTTAATTTATTCCAAAGGTTCTCCAGTTTGCTCTAGGAAGATTCTAACTCGGCTGGTACTAACATTCATGAGTTCTGATGTTAGTCTGGGATCAGTGATGACCTGATGTGACTGATTATCAGGATTTAAGTGGAGAATATGAGTTCACATTTTAAAGACCTTCCCCTTCCTGATAGCCCAGTCACATAAATATGTCAGAAATGGTTTATGTTCATCATAAAACAATTGCAATTTCCTGTTCCTGGGAGTGCATGATAACAGGCCCACAAATGTAATTTTGGGGGGATTATATTTAATCAGCTGACCAGTTGTGTCAATCTTACCTCTTTAGAAACTCTGGCCTTTGGATATTTTGCTCTTTCAAAGGAAATGAGAGTTGCTAGGGAGACAGGAAGTTAACTCATGGTCTTGGCACACATCCATTTTTTCTTGTTCAGGAAAATGATGGCATTTTCTTGTGCTAATCATTGAAACCATACTCTAACATGGGAGTGATTGCTTGACTTCTTGGGTAAAAATAATTTATATTCCTATGTATTCACATCTCAAATATGGTTTGTGGACCAAAATTTCACATTTTATAGATTATCATTGCTCATTTTTTATTTAGTGAATTGTATGCTTCACCCTATTCTCTGGAGTTCAGTTGAGAAGATGTCAATGTCATTATACCCTCTAGATGCCATGACTGTTAAGTACAGCTTTTTAAATTGCTTACTAACACATTAGTTACGTTACCTTCGAAAATTACCTGAGTCAACTTTGACTTCTTACTCACTTCTTCTTGTATACAACTTGTTGAAAATTCTCTTTACAAGAACCTAATGCCATCCTTCCATTTACTCTTTTAATATTGATGTACTTCATTCAACTATTGGCCAGTCTGACACCTCTAGTCAAAAGAGCTTCTCTCCCCCACCACACACACTTGCTCGTTTTTGCAACTGCACTCTTGTGCTCATTTTTCTGCATTGAAACGATAAATGCTTCTGTTACCTTCAAAGCTCCATAGGTGATTCTGATGCTCAGGCAGCATTTATAGCCCTTGCATTAACCTGTTAACCAGTCTTATGGCTAACCAGGACTATAGAATAGTAAGCCATTTATGGCCTTCCATGATTTGTATCTCTAATTCAGTCTTGTTAAAGTCTATTAGCTGTAGGAGTGAGAATCTCTCATATATGAATTCATACATTCAATTTATTGAGCATTTACTGTTTACTAAACACTGTGATGCTAAATTCCATTTCCCTTCTGAGTGGGATTATCTTTGCTGTTCTTGATTTTGATTTATAAAATTTTGTTTACTCTTCTATGAAAATGTGACTCTGATCTCCTGTGTTCTTTTTCCTTTCCTACCATTCTTTCTAATTCCAATGTAGTCTTCTGGGCCCTGCTTCCGATATTTTTTTTCCTTACAGCTTCATTGGTTTTCTTTCCCATAGCCTATAAATTGATTCCCGTTAAGCCTCTCATTGTGGCTGTAAATTTATCATTTAACTTTATGGAGGAGTTCAGATCAGGAACACAGCTTTGAGAACCACTTACATACTAAAAATACTTATATAAGAATTTACAATGTCCTAATACGTATGCTATCTCATTTGATATTATGTAAAAGTCTTATTTTGTAGGTGAAGAAACTGAGATGCACAGAGGTTAAGTGACCATCTCATCCTCACAGAGCCAATAAATGTCAGAGTCCGGCCTTGAGCCAACTATAATTGCTTTTCCAACATGGCAGTGCAACTCTGTGGCAAGACTTTCAATCATTGCTGCCTTACTGATCTGCCCCTCAGCCCAGGTGGAGAGAGTTCTCGGTGGATTTTAAAGCTCTAAGACCTTAGTCTTTTACCTGAAAGTCACTATTCTGCCAGACTATGGAAAACAATTTATGAATTCTGGCCTTTTAGAACAATCAGTTTCATAGAGCTGTGCTTCTCGAACTTTAATGTGTCTGTGAATCTCTTGAGGAGCTTGTTAAAAGGTAGACTCTGGCTCAAGAGGTCTTGGGCAGAGCCTGAGATTCTTCATTTCTAACAAGCTCTCAAGTGATTCCCCTGCTGCTGGGCTCTGGATCCCATTTAGAGTAGAGAGGCTTGGATTGTTTAGGTGGTTAGTGCCACAGTGGAATAGGATTCCTAGTAACAAATCTTCTCTCTCCCTTCCTTCATTTGTAACATCTGCTTTGGTGTTGTGGGGTCATAACTAACGTCTCTACTTCTCTGGTTTTCAGAGTCCTGCTAACTTTTTAGGAGTAGCTTAATCCAGTATCCTGAGTGTGTGTTTTTACCTTCTCACAGTGAAAAGGAGGGATCAATCTCTTGATCTTACTCCCTCTTGCTTTTCTCATTTTGCTTTGGACATCACAATGAATGCATAATTAAATCGCTCCAATTTATTTTACCTTTGGTCATCAAATGCCAGTTGATGTAAAATAAATGCACCACTAAGATGTTATGTTTTGCAGCAAAAGCAGGCAATGTTTCCACTGAGCCAGGAATGTAGACTCCTCCATGAGTCACTGTATTAGTTAGGGTTCTCCTTGGAAACAGAATCAATGAGAGATGTCTCTTATTATCAAATTGTAAAAGTGACTCACACAACTGCGGGAGCGCACGAGTCCAAATTCTGCAGAGCCGTCAACAAGCTGTCAACTCCAAGGAAGACGTCCGACGAACTCCTCGGGAAACGAACCGACAACTTTGACGAACTCCTCAGGAAACGAACCGGCAACTTTGACGAACTCCTCAGGAAACGAACCGACAACTTTGACGAACTCCTCAGGAAACGAACTGGCAACTTCGACGAGCTCCCCAGGAAATGCTTCACTGAGCAGCTGAAGAAGAAGTGAAGGTTCTCTAACCGTCCGGCTTATAAGCCTCCAACTGATCACCTGGACCAAATCCAGCCAATTGCATTCTCTCACTGTGGAAGCATGCCCCTTGATGAGTCATCAGTCAGCTGCAGTCAATTGACTGATGATCCGACAAACCAGCCCGTTGGTTTATTAACCAGCCTCAAATATCCTCACAGCAATCGTCAGGCCAGTGCCCGCTTGACCAGACAGCTGGGTCACCTAGCCAAGTTGACACATGAACCCAACCATCACAGTCCACCCCTTGTCAACTTGGCAGTTGTACACATCACCTAAAACCATATCTTCAAAATGAACGTTACAGCTTATGCCATATGATAAGGGGATAAGACAGAGAAGAAAGCAAAAATATTTTCTTTACAGACAAATACAAACATAATCATAACAAAACGAGGAGGAAATATTCATATCATCATAGTCCTCGTTTCTGTAACTGGTCACGTGGCTGTAGTTCATATTTATCACGACCTTCTTCCACTACCCATTCCATGTTCCCTTTACCCTCAGCAAGCACTTCAGCTGGCCGTGGTTCTTTGCCTGGTGGGGTGACCCAAACCTTCATTCCTGAAGTTTCTTGGCCATTGGTAGTCCTGCCTGGATTGGGTTGTTGCAGTTTTCCATTGACTTGAATCACGGGGCATGGTAGTACTAAGAGACGCCCCAGGGGATCTCCTGTATGCCAGGAAAACTCTTCTTTACTTCCATTGTGTAGTTGCAGTGCTATTTCCCCTTGATAGTCAGGATCAATCACCCCAGCCAGTACAGTAATCCCCTTACTTGCCTGTTGATTCAGAGGCATAAGAAGCCCAAAGTGGCCAGGTGGCAGCCTTAACTTCCAGTTCAATGGGATTATTGTTGTGTTTCCTGGTGGAAGCACTCCTGCTTTTGGAACCAAGACTTATAGACCAGCAGAGCTTAAACTTGCAGGGACAGGAAGCAAAAATTTCCCTAGTGGATCACTAGGAGTGATAGTGAGTGGTGCTACTCCTGTTTCCACCCCTTGATTCCTGGACCCATGAATCCTGGCTATGGGAGAAACAGCACCATAGAGTGGACACTGATTCAGAGCATACACAGCCTCCTGGAGAACACTGCCCCAACCCTGCAAGGTATTGCCACCTAGTTGGCGCCGTAATTGAGTCTTCAATAGGCCATTCCACCGTTCTATCAACCCAGCTACTTCTGGATAATGGGGAACATGGTAAGACCACAGAATTCCATGAGCATGTGCCCATCCCCCACTTCATTTGCTGTGAAGTGGGTTCCTTGGTCCGAAGCAATGCTGTGTGGAATACCATGACGGTGGATGAGGCATTCTGTAAGTCCACGGATCGTAGTTTTGGCACAAGCATGTCGTGCAGGGAAGGCAAACCCATATCCGGAGCATGTGTCTATTCCAGTAAGAACAAATCGCTGCCCTTTCCATGATGGAAGTGGTCCAATGTAATCAACCTGCCACCAGGTAGCAGGCTGATCACCCTGGGGAATGGTGCCATATCGGGGACTGAGTGTGGGTCTCTGCTGCTGGCAGATTGGACACTCAGCAGTGGCCGTGGCCAGGTCAGCCTTGGTGAGTGGAAGTCCATGTTGCTGAGCCCATGCATAACCTCCATCCCTACCACCATGACCACTTTGTTCATGAGCCCATTGGGCAATGACAGGAGTTGCTGGGGAAAGAGGCTGATTGGTATCCACCAAACGGGTCATTTTATCCACTTGGTTATTAAAACCTTCTTCTGCTGAAGTCACCCTCTGGTGAGCATTCACATGGGACACAAATATCTTCATGTTGTTTGCCCACTCAGAAAGGTCTATCCACATACCCCTTCCCCAGACTTCTTTGTCACCAATCTTCCAATCATGTTCCTTCCAAGTCCCTGACCATCCAGCCAAACCATTAGCAACAGCCCAGGAATCAGTATACAGACGCACCTCTGGCCAGTTCTCCTTCCAAGCAAAGTGAACAACCAGGTGCACTGCTCGAAGTTCTGCCCACTGGGAGGATTTCCCCTCACCACTGTCCATCAGGGATATCCCAGAAAGGGGCTGCAGTGCTGCAGCTGTCCACTTTCGGGTGGTGCCTGCATATCGTGCAGAACCATCTGTAAACCAGGCCCGAGTCTTCTCTTCCTCAGTCAACTGACTGTAAGGAACTCCCCAAGATGCCATAGCTGTGGGCTGGGAAAGAGAAGGTAAGGTGGAAGGAGTGGGGGCCATGGGCATTTGGGCCACTTCCTCATGTAACTTACTTGTACCTTCAGGACCTGCTCGAGCTCTATCTCGTATATACCATTTCCATTTTATGATGGAGTGCTGCTGTGCACGCCCAACTTTATGGCTTGGTGGGTCAGATAACACCCAGCTCATGATAGGTAACTCAGGTCTCATGGTAACTTGGTGGCCCATGATTAAGCGTTCTGTCTCTACTAAGGCCCAGTAGCAGGCCAACAGTTGTTTCTCAAATGGAGAGTAGTTATCTGCAGAGGATGGTAAAGCTTTACTCCAAAATCCTAAGGGCCTGCGTTGTGATTCTCCTATAGGAGCCTGCCAAAGTCTCCAAACAGCATCTCTATTTGCCACTGACACTTCCAGCACCATTGGATCAGCTGGATCATATGGTCCAAGCGGCAGAGCAGCTTGCACAGCAGCCTGGACCTATTGCAGAGCCTCATCTTGCTCCGGTCCCCACTCAAAACTAGAAGCTTTTCTAGTCACTCGGTAAATGGGCCGGAGTAGCACACCTAAATGAGGAATATGTTGTCTCCAAAACCCAAAGAGGCCAACTAAGCATTGTGCCTCTTTTTTGGTTGTAGGAGGGGCCAGATGCAGCAGCTTATCCTTCACCTTAGAAGGAATATCTCGACAGGCCCCACACCACTGGACACCTAGAAATTTTACTGAGGTGGAAGGCCCCTGTATTTTTGTTGGATTTATCTCCCATCCTCTGCCACGCAAATACCTCACCAACAAATCTAGAGTAGTTGCTACTTCTTGCTCACTAGGTCCAATCAACATGATATCATCAATATAATGGACCAGTGTGATGTCTTGTGGGAGGGAGAAATGATCAAGATCCCTGCGGACAATATTATGACATAGGGCTGGAGAGTTGATATAACCCTGAGGTAGCACAGTGAATGTAAACTGTTTCTGGTGGTCCTTGCTGACAGCAATTGAGAAAAAAGCATTTGCCAGATCAATAGCTGCATACCAGGTACCAGGGGATGTGTTGATTTGCTCAAGCAATGATACCACATCTGGAACAGCAGCTGCAATTGGAGTCACCACCTGGTTAAGCTTACGATAATCCACAGTCATCCTCCAAGACCCATCTGTTTTCTGCACAGGCCAAATAGGAGAGTTGAATGGGGATGTGGTGGGAATCACCACCCCTGCATCCTTCAAGTCCTTAAGAGTGGCATTAATCTCTGCAATCCCTCCAGGAATCCGGTATTGCTTCTGGTTCACTACTTTGCTAGGCAGGGGCAGCTCTAGTGGCTGAATCAATTAGGAGAATCAAATGGTGCTATTTTGCATATTTCCTTTGCCAACTCCTGCCATGGACTGTTAGTACCCTCTTGATTATTGGAAATAGAGTCATTAGTGCCTCTGAATCTAATCAGAGTAGAAAACAAATTGTAAAAGCCCATTTTAAGATTCCGTTTCTCAAGAACCACTTCCAGTACCAAGTTGTATTAGTTAGGGTTCTCCTTGGAAACAGAATCAATGAGAGATGTCTCTTATTATCAAATTGTAAAAGTGACTCACGCAACTGCGGGAGCGCACGAGTCCAAATTCTGCAGAGCCGTCAACAAGCTGTCAACTCCAAGGAAGACGTCCGAGGAACTCCTCGGGAAACGAACCGACAACTTTGACGAACTCCTCAGGAAACGAACTGGCAACTTCGACGAGCTCCCCAGGAAAAGCTTCACTGAGCAGCTGAAGAAGTGAAGGTTCTCTAACCGTCCCGCTTATAAGCCTCCAACTGATCACCTGGACCAAATCCAGCCAATTGCATTCTCTCACTGTGGAAGCACGCCCCTTGATGAGTCATCAGTCAGCTGCAGTCAATTGACTGATGATCCGACAAACCAGCCCGTTGGTTTATTAACCAGCCTCAAATATCCTCACAGCAATCGTCAGGCCAGTGCCCGCTTGACCAGACAGCTGGGCCACCTAGCCAAGTTGACACATGAACCCAACCATCACAGTCACTTAGGTGATTACTTAGGGCAAGGTGACTTGACACGTTGTTGTTTGAATATAGAATGAGAGCTCTTTAAGCTCCCCAGGACTAAGGACAAGATTGGTTTCATAGAGTAAGGACCAAACATATATATG
Organism: Choloepus didactylus; assembly: GCF_015220235.1. Lineage (NCBI taxonomy): Eukaryota > Metazoa > Chordata > Mammalia > Pilosa > Megalonychidae > Choloepus > Choloepus didactylus. Next base: position 179,122,848 of record NC_051334.1, read on the forward strand.
TGATCAAATGGCTCCAGTTGTGTGAACAAGGTTTTAGGACAGAGATCTAGGCAGAAAGTTACAGGGTCTAGAGGGGTTCTCAAATTTTAGTGGGCATTAGCATCAACTTCAAAGCTTATTTAAAATGCAGGTTCCTGGATCTTACTCCCAGAGAATCAGAATCAGTATGTATAGGATAGAGCCCAGGAATCTGAATATTTAATAAGCATGAACAGAACTCTGAAGCATGTGGTCTGTAGCCCACACTTTGAGAAATACTGATTCAAATGCAATAGCCAGCCAATTTTTTGAGTGTTTGAAATGAACGTTTGCCGGTTGTAGTATAGAAGTATTAGAGGCATATAAGGAAATAAATATCTTAACTATAAAACACCTGTCTCCACCAGCAAAAACTATTCTGATACAGAGTGTTAATGGAAACTGATTTATTTGTGCACCAGTGGCTATATTTTCAAGGAAAGGTGATTACGGTAGTATCAAAAAAATATTGGATCTATTTGCTTCGAGCCTGTCCTCTTCCACTCTAAAAAATATATGGAAGGGTGGCCTTATTAGAAGTCCTAGCTACTGGGAAACTCTTTCCTCCCCTATGGTATTTTTTTATTTTTTATTTAAATAGTTTTATTCCCACACCATACAATCCATCCTAAGTGTACAATCTATGGCTCTTGCTATAATCACATAGTTATGCATTCACCACCATGATCAATATGAGAATATTCTCATTTCTTTTGAAAAAAATAATAAACACAAAAATCCCATACCCCTTATTTCCCCTTTTATTGACATTTAGCTTTGGTATAGTGCCTTAGTTACAATTAATGAAAGAATACTACAATGTTACTGTTAACTATAGCCCTTAGGGTGCATTAATTGCATTTTTCCCATATACCGCCCTATTATTAACACCTTGTAATAGTGATGAGACTTTGTTTCAGTTCATGTAAAAATTTTGTTATATTTGTACCAACCAAGGTCATTGTCCTCTCTAAGTTTTGCTAAGTTATATGGTCGCAGTTTTTATCCTTTAGCTTTTTGGTAATATACACAACTCTAGCCTTCCTTTTTAAACTGTACTCACACTCAGCTTTGTTACTTACACTTATAGTTTTGTGCTGCCATCACACAGTATTGTGCTATCCATGTCCACATCTTTACAATCAACCTTATTAAGCATTCTGTACTCCTTAAGCATCAATTGCCCAATCTCTACTCTCTTTCTATCTCCTGATAAGCTATAATCTCAAATTTAACTTCCAGAGTTTGCCCATTGTAGTTCACATTAGTGAGACCATACAATACTTGTCCATTTTTTTCTGGCTTATTTTGCTCAATATAATGTTCTCAGGGTTCATTTTCTGGCTTATTTTGCTCAATATAATGTTCTCAGGGTTCATCCACGTCGTTGCATGCATCAGGACTTCATTCCTTCCCTACAGCTGCACAATATTCCATCGTATGTATACATCACAATTCATCCATCCACTCATCATCTTCAATGGTATTTTAACGTCCTTAAAGAGCATAGGGAGGGAAGGAAAAACTGAAGAATAAAATCAATGATAGCAAGATAAAACTTGAGTACCCACTCCCAAATGTTAGGTAAAAAATACAAAGAAATAGAAATAAAGAGAGATTGAAATGTCATAGGTATAGAGGTCAAAGAAATGAGATTCTGTGCAAGGATTATAGATAGGTGTTCCTAAAGTGGAGAGGGGAAAAAAAAAGTAAGAGAAAATTGGGAAGAGGGGAGGTAATTGTAGTTTTAATTGAAGAGTTCTCTCTGAGGATTATGTGTGTAGGGCTGTTTGTGTGTGTATGTATGTGTGTGTGTGTGAGGGTGTGGTTGTGGAGACAATGTGCACATTGTGCAGATTGAAAGGACTTCCTATATTCTAGCCACAGTCAGTGAAAGGAGACCCATATTAGACCCATTTTGCAGGCATCAAGAAAGAGCATGCTAATTAACTTGTACAAAGGAATAATCATTAGCTAGACTTCTGATTTCTCCTCTGCAGCACAAAATGCAGGAGGCCAAGGAAATAACAGCAAAAACTACATTGCGGGAAAAATAGTAGACTTAAGAATTTTATTTTCAGCCAGCTTAACGTGTGTTGCAAATAAACAAAAAGGAAAGATATTTTCAAGGATGAAAGGACCCCATAATTAAACCACAATCACATGTTCTTTTCTTTTAAATTGTATAGAGGTGTTCTTCAGTTGTCTGAGTGATTAAGGCAGCAAAAATGGACGTGATGGTACAAAAAAGACATATTAATGAACATCAAAACCAATTAATAATTCAATTAAAATTGCTGTAAACCGGTTATTAAACTAAATGCAAATGTTAAAAAGGGTCATTGAAAAAGAAATATATGTGAAAGTGTACTATACCATAATAATTTTACAAAAGATAATCTTTGTCTTCAACTCCAAATTATATTACAAAAGACTGAATAAAAGTGCAAATGCTAGAATAAGTGGAAATACCCATGCTGGCAAGGGTGGGTGCAGAGAGATAGGTCCTTTCAGTGCTGCTGGTGGAAAGGTACAATCCTGCAATGTGTATCACATTCTTTAAAATTATTATTTTTTTACCAAATTAACATACTTTATTTTATTACCAATAAACATACTTCTAGAAATCCATTTTTAGGAAACAATCAGAGATAAGCACAATGATAGATGTAGAAGATTATATCCCAAATTATACATAGTGAATTATTTGTCTTATTTTTTTTATATTTTGCATTTCTTGCTACTCTCACATACCTGTCATATTTCCTGTTTTAGTTTCCTTTGCTGCTGAGAAGGAAATACCATGAAATAGGTCAGGTTAAACAATGGGAATTTATTCACTTGCAGTTTGAGGCTGGGAAAAATCCAAATAAAGACATCATCAAGGCAATGCTTTCTTCCTAAAGACTGTGGCATTCTGGGGCTGGCTGCCAGCAATTCTTGGTCCTTAGCTTGTCATATGGCAAGACACATGGTGGCATCTCCCAGTCTCTCCCTTGTTTTCTAGGTTCTGTTGATGTTCAGCTTTTTCCTTCCTGTGACTTTCTCTCTCTGACTTTCATTTTGCTTATCAAGGACTCCAGTAATAGAATTGAGACCCATCCTGATTGAAGTGGGCCACACCTTAACTGAAGTAACCTCATCAAAAGGTCCTACTTAAAATGGATTGACACCACAGGAATGGATTAGATTTAAGAACATGGTTTTCTGGGGTACATACAGCTTCAACCCACCACATCTCCCTAGTCTCAATATACTATCACTAGGAAAATCATCCTTTCCCTTAGCAAATTGCTCTCTTTACTAAATTATTGTGATGACCTTTTGGTTTGCAAAGAAGCCATTCTTGTTTTTTTTTTTTTTTGTTTTTGCTCCATAGTTGAGGTTACTGGGTAGCTGACCCCTGGCTAAGTGAGGCATTACTGTAGATAGTTCCAATTTATTCCATGTTAAAAGTACCTGATGAATCTGACATCTGTGTCCTTTACAAATATAATGGCATTATCTGTAGTGTCTGAAATTATACATAATAGAGATGCATTTTCCAGAAGAGAATGATAATAGGTATACTGATGTACTACTAAGAACAAAGGACATCTGTTTTGAAGAAAGACTGCCCATGCTAATGTTCATTTGAATAATACCCCAGTGTGGAAAGATTCTTTGGTCTGGGATTGTCATTTATTTGAAAACATAAACTAATTTGGGAAGTAGTCCCAGCCATCCAATATGTCACTCATATCATAGTAATATATTGGCAATTCTGCCAAATTGAAGTAACAATGTTAACTTTCTCTCAAAAGTGAATGTCATGTCTGTGAATTAAATGAGTAATTAGGTGCTGCCAAATTAAATTCATTTTGATTTCTGAAATGTACCCCATGTATTTGAACCATGATATAACATCTTTTCCCCATTAGAAGCACATGTGCTTAAACACTTTCAATTACAAAGTTCAAAAATTATAGACCATATCTCTGAATATTTTCATCCAGCACTGCCCATACCAGTGCATTTTAATACAAATGTGATACTTTATATATTCTCAAAATTGCATGTATTACTTGCTCTTCTTTTTTTCATCCCACTTTCTTTTTCATTTCTTTAACTGGCTCTAACTCCCACTCTTGCCTTACACCTTTTTCATATCTCATCTTGCATTATTTGTCATCTATCACCTCTCTGACCTCCTTCTGCTCTATGTTCTCCCCTAAAATGGCTTGACAAATTTTTATGCCTATGATTTGCACTATGCTAAGGTTTTAAAAACCTTTATAGGTTTCATGAGATTAAGTTTGTATATAAAATCTCTGTGTTTTTTAAAGACATACGTTTAAGGAGGATACTATTTTGGCATATGAAACCAATATATTTTCATCCTTCGTAATTCCTGATTTTGGTTTCCATCTGCCCCCAAACCTTCCAATCAAGTACCAAGCTTGGCTGTTTGAACATGAAGGTTACTATTATAAGCCAAGCATAAAGAGAACTCAAGACATCCCTTCCCTCTGACCCTGTAAGATTGTAGGAGCGAAAAGAAAATCTCAAGTAGGGTAAAGATGTTGGAAGCATGTGTTCATTTGTGCCCTTTTCAGAATGGAAGCCCAAAGTGGAGTGGGGTGGGCATCACTGTAGAAATATCTGGACTGGAGGCTGAAATCCTGGAGATGTCCAGCTTTGGCTCAGTGCCATGTCCAACATGATGTGAAAAGAATAATAATGCAGCATCAGTAGAGGGAGGTGTTTGGATAGATAAGCATGAGTCAGCACACCTTCATCGCCTTGGCCTGCTTGTGGTTTACAAGGATCTACATGACGCTACATGTCTCATTGTGTGGGAGCACACAAGTTCTTTCCCTTTTACCTGGATACCATTTTGAGGCGGGTGGTAGTGGTGGGGAGGAGAGCCCTTTTAGAAAGTTGAATTTTGAATTGACTGTTTCCCTAAATAGATTGTTCAAATCCAAGGGGATTGAAATCAACTCATGGCAAGTTAAAAAGAACATTCACTCTCACCTCTACTAGTAATACTGTGAGAGCTCATGAGTAGGATTAGTCAGTCATAGACCTCTGAGAAGAGGGCATTAATTATTGCTCCCAATGTGTGTGTGTGTGTGTGTGTGTGTGAATACACACACACAAACGTACACACATATCCATTGAAATAGTAAAAATTTAGAGATTATGACTATTTGGTCAAAGAGAATAAGCAAAGTTGTGAATTAAAATGCTTGTGTAGCAAATGCCTTTCTGTTCAGAAATCTCTTACAGCAAAAGGATTTGAAAAATTATGAACACAACCTGTTTTTCCTGAAATATTTATTGAAGCATTCTTGTTATAATTGCATTTGTAATTTCTTCTTTAGTTCTAGAATTATTTGAAAATTGGAGAAGTCCACATTAAGGAATATGTTTTTCAAAGGGAATGAAAGATAAGCTGATTACCATTAGAGCAGCTTTACTACATCACTACATCACCAAGAATAAATTCAAAGGTTTTTTTTTTTTTGGTGTTTGAAAACTGATCTTTGTGGCTGCTTGTGCTCCAGCCATCACATCTATGTTTCAAGCAGGGAGGAGAATGAGGCAAAAGGATGGGTCTCAGTTAATTGTCTCACTTTTATGGATTCCTCCTAGAAGTCTCATCCATCAACTTCTGCTTATCTCTTACTAGAATGGTCTTAGTTACATGGTCACAACTAGCTGCAAGGGGTGCTGGAAATGTAATCTTTTAGATGGGCACACTGATTAAAATTAGGATTCTATTACTAAAAACAAAAAGTGGCAAATGGATATTGACTAGGTAACTAGCTGTCTGTGGCATACTGCCCTACTCATTTCATGGTGTTTTGTAAGAAAACTGACTGGTGGCTCTAGTTTCTGAGCTTAGAACAAATGGATAAGCAAATAAATATATATTAAAGTGAACCATAAACTATAGGAAGCTATGTGCATAAAAACTATCATCACTACCATGTTTTATGTGAATTTTTTAAAGCCAAGAGTAGATTACTGTCTATGCTCCCTCAGGAGTTTATAGTCTTAGAAAATAATTGTGTTCATATTGCATTAATTAGAGCATGAAATAAAAACAAAGCTAAACAAACAAAAAAAGGAACAGTAATCTTAGATTCTAATTCTTTATTTTAACAACACTTGTAGAAATCATTGTTCATGATATCACTTGAGGACCATATCCTGCCTAGCCTTCAGATGAGATTGTTAATTATTTCATTCAGGACCTGTTCTGGCCTTTGTGTTCATTCTCAGAAGGCAAATTTATTTTCAGCATTTTGGGGGGCACCGCACTGCCTCCCCAGGAATAACTTACCCATCAGAATTTCTTGATGGTTCTGTCTAATTTTGACGCAACTTTTACCATTTGGCATTGAAGAGATGTGATAATGAAGGTTAATAAGACAGTGACATTGATGGTTCATTTGAAGTTAATAACATTGGTCCTGACGTGATTTGGGTTTTGAAATGCTCATAAAGACTTTCTAGTAGTGTCCATAATAATGACAGTATCCTAAGCATACAATAAATGTAGTTATTATTATTAGTATTAATTTTAGTATTGGCATTAGTATGTGGCAGGAACCAAGTCAAGTACACTATCTCTTTTAATGTTCACAGGAAAACTATGCAGTAGTAGATATTATCCCTGTATGCCAAATTAGAAAACCGAGGCCCACACTAGCAAAGATCCCTTCCCAAGATCATATGGATAACATAGGGCTGAGCCAGGCTGGCATCCTGAGCATGTGACCAGTGTAGTCACACAGGGCCCCACACTCAGAAGGTCCCCCATGCTTGGTTTAATGCTAGCTGTTGACATCCTGAAATATTTAATAATTTTATCTTTGAGCTTGTGTTTTGTAAGTAAGTCTTATGAGAAAATGGAACATACACCTGTGCAGAGGAGAGACACGCAATATATGCGTCTGCTGCTGCTCTGTGCTGTCGCATTTGCACTTATCATTTGCGATGCCTGCCATCTGGCATCCATAACACACTTACTTTGTATTTAGGTCTCATGCTTGGTTTAATGCTCTGCTGTCACCATCTTGAAATTCTTAATTATTTTATCCATGAACTTGGTTTTTCTAAGTGAAGTCCACTGAGCATGCCCATGACCAGTGGAGAGAGACTTGCAATATGCTTGTCTTTGGCGATTCTTGCCTCCTTGATTTTTTTTTTTAACTTCTTATTTTGAAATACTTTCAAACTTCCAGGACAGTTACAAAAATAGTACAAACCCCATAGAGAGAACTCCAACACACCTCTATCTTACCAGATACTCAGATCCACCAGTCTTAACATTTTGCCACGTTTGCCTTATTATCCTAACTATCCATCCATCAGTCCATCTATCTATCCACCTATCTATAATATATTTATCTATCTAATCTATATGTCTTAATAAGTCTATCAATCCATTTTCTGAACACTCACATGTAGATTGTATACTTCATATGCTTTGAACACTCAATATTGCCATGTATGTTTCCTAAGAACATGGATATTCACTTACATAACCACCATAAATGCAATTTTCAAGTTCAAGAAATTGAACATTGATATAAAGCTTACAGTCTACATTCCAATATTTTTGTATGTCCCAATAATGTCCTTTTGAGGTTTTTTCCTCCCTTGTTAGATCCCGTCAACATCATGTATTACAATTAATTGTCATTGTCTTGTTAGTTGCTCTGTTTTTAAATTGTGGGAGCTTATATACAATATAAACTTTCCCATTTCAACCACTCACAAACATACCCTTCAATTGGGTTAATCACAGTTGCAATATTGCAGTACCCTCACCACCTTCCATTACTAAAACTCTCACATCTATCCAAATAGAAACCCTTCACCCATGAGGCATAAACTCCCCCATTCTCCCTGCTCCCTCTCCTGGGAAGCTGTACTTTAATTTCTGTTTCTATGAGCTTGCATATTCTCCAGTATTTTCTTTGTAGTTACCATGGGACTTAGAGTTAATATCCTAAATCTATAACAATCTTATTTGCTTTGATATCCACTTCAATAGCATATATAAACCATGTTCCTCTATCCTCCTGTCCCCACACCTTTACGTAGTTCTTGTCACAAATTATATGTTTACGTATTATGAGTCCCAACTACTGATTTATCATTACATTTTAAGCGTTTTCCTATTCCTACGGGTAGGAAGTAAAAAGTGGAGTTACAAACCAAAAATAAAATAGTACTGGTACTTATATTTACCCATGTCATTACCCTTACTGGAGATCTTTATTTCTTCAGGCAGTTTTGATCTATTGTCTATTGTCCTTTTCTTTCAATCTACATAACTCTCTTTAGCATATCTTGTGGGGGCTGGTTAGTCTAGAGGTGATAGACTCCCTCAGCTTTTGTTTATCTGGGAATGTCTTGATCTCTCCCTCATTTTTGAAAGACAGTTTTGCCAAATATAGAATTCATGCTTGGCAATTTGTTGTTGTTGTTGTTTGTTTGTTTTCAGCACTTAAAATTTTTCATCTCACTGCCTTCTAGTTTCCATGGTTTCTGATGAGAAATTGACACTTAATCTTACTGAGGATGCCTTATAGGTGACAAGTTGCTTCTCTCTTGCACCTTTCAGAAATCTCTTATCTTTGGCATTCAACAGTTTGTTTATAATATGTTGCATTGTGGGCTTATCTGGTTTGGAGTTCACTGAGCATCTTGGATGTGTACATTAATGTCTTTTGTTAAATTTGGGAAGTTTTCAGCCATTATAACCTTGAATATTTGCTCTTCCTCTTTCTCTCTTTCTTCTCCTTTTGGTATACCCACAATGTGTATATTGGTGCCCTTGGTGTCCCACAGGTTCCTTAGGCTCTGTTCACTTTTCTTCATTTTTAACGCTTTCTGCTCTTCAGACTGAATAATTTCAATTGCCTTATCTTCAACTTCACTGACTCTTTCTTCTGCCCGCTCCCAGTACTCCTCTAGGAAATTTTTAATTTCTGTTACTGTGTTTTTCTGCTCTGTTTGGTTCCTTTTAATAATTTCCAGCTCTCTATTGATAATCTATTTGTGTTCATCTCTCATTTTCCTGATTTCCTTTAGTCCTTTGAACATATATAGGACCATTTTTTAAAGTCTTTGTCCCAGGTCTGATCCTCCTCATTGATAGTTTCTAATGCTTTAATCTTCTTCTTTACCTGGGCCATCAATTCCTGTTTCTTTTAATATAGTTTTTAATCTTTTGTTGAAACCTGGACATGTTGATACTTCCATAGATTATTGCTGGAATTTAGACTTTGAGGCATCTGTCCATGAAGCTTGCATCCAGCTAGTGTTATGACAGAGCTTTCCTTAAATGCCAGGAACTAACAAAAAAGAAGGAAGGAAGGGAGGGAAGGAAGGAGGGAGGGAGGGAGGAAGGAAGGAAGGAAGGAAGGAAGGAAGGAAATGCCTTCCCATGTCTTTGCAGATTGACCTGTGCAAGTGCTCCCCTTCAGAGCTTGTCCATACAGTGAGTTTAGGGAATAGCTCCCAGTCAAAGCATAGGGGCCTCTCTGATCCTTTCTGCACATGTGTTTTGTCTTGAGCATGTGTGTGTGGCCCTAGGAATTCCCTGTTTACACAGGGAACTGTTTCCATAGGAAACCATTTCCTCACACTCCAGGGCACTGGACTGTATGTCCTACCACCAGCAATACCTTGACCTAGGCAACCATGATTTGACTAATCTCCCATGTGATGGTTAGGTTCATGTGTCAACTTGGCCAGGTGATGGTGTCCAGGTGTCTGGTCAAGCAAGCACTGGCCTAACCGTTACTGCAAGGACATTTGTGGCTGGTTAACAAACCAGAAGGCTGGCTTATTAAATCATCAGTCAATTGGCTGCAGCTGTGACTGATTACCTCAACAAATGGTGTGTCTTCCACAATGAGAGAATGCAGTCAGCTGGATTTAATCCAATCAGTTGAAGACTTGCTTAACAAGACAGATAGAGGACCTTCACTTTTTCATCAGCTAACTAGTGAAGTGTTTCCTGAGAAGTTCATCAAAGTAGCCAGTTCACTGCTTGAAGAGTTCATCGAACGTCTTCATTGGAGTTGTCACTTTGCTGCCTGCTCTACAGAATTTGGACTCATGCAGACCCACAGTTGCGTGAGACACTTTTATAAAATCTTATATTTATAAATATCTCTTGTTGATTCTGTTTCCCTAGAGAACACTAACTAGTACATTCCATAACGCTCTGTAGAAAAGCTCTGTGAGCTGTGCTGCTTTCTACATGCCAGGCAAGCCTGCCATGTGGGTCCTGAATCAGTTGCTCAGTCAGCTACCAGACAGATTGAACCAGAAATACATGTTCTTAGTATGTGCATGAGGGTTGCTCTGCTTCCTCTGCACCCAGGACCGTGGATCTTCACTGGGAATATGGGTTGGCTCCACCCCAAGCCACTGAAGGGTAGAGGAGGGGCAAGCCATGGCACCATGGGATATTACCACTTTAAGTGGCCTTTCTCTTGATTCAGCACCTTCCCTGTTACCGCAATTTGTTAAGTGTTTTGGGAGCGTTGAGAAAGGTGTTTCTGCTGTTTCTTGATGGTTTTTCAAAGCTTTTGTTGTGGGATGGAGTTCTGGACCTTCTCACTCTGCCATCTTGATCAGGGCAGGGCCCTTGCCTCCCTGTTTTCATACAGATTTGTGATGCCCCACGGGCACAGCATTCTGGTGGAGCCACCATGTGTGGGATTTCAGCAAGACTCAAAGTGACTACAAAGTAATAATATTATGTCTATGACTGACTAAACAGAGTTCTGACATCCCTGAGAGGCCACCTTCTTTTTGTGAATCAGAACTTGTTTCCAGCACTGAAAGAAGACAATAGCATTCTCATAAACACGAACAATCAATAAAACTTATATTCGTCCTTACTCTTGTTATTTCCATATATTAGCTAACCATTTACATTAAAAATGGTAGCATAGAAGGAAAGGAAAGATAGCATAACCCATAGTTCCTTTTCCTTTCAGTCCTTCTTTACTCATCAGCAAGCTGAAGGTAGAGAGTGTTGGTAGAATGTGTTGATATTAAAAAGTTAAATAAAAGTGGTTGAGTTTGTTTTGTGTAGTGCTTCCACTATTTTGATAAGAGCCAAATACACGTGCATGTATAAGCTATGAAATACGAATTGTGTAATTTTGATGATTCCACATACATGTTAAATGTTCATATAGAGAGAGTACCTCTAAGGATCTTGTGTTCCTGATTTTTGAACAAGGGCCCCACACTTTCATTTTGTACTGGGTCCCACTGTCAACTCTGGGAAAACCACTGATTCATAAACATGTATGTGGGACTCCAAGGCTCATGCTCCAAACCAGAAGTTGCTAACCCTTTCACCTCATGCTGGGTGGTAAAAATGATCATACACTGAGGAGACTGCTTGTGGCCAGGGATAGCCAATTGGAGGACACAGGCCTCTTATGTCCTGGCCTGGAAGCCTGCAGGGATGAGGAGATCAATATCTTAGTGCACATGGAAGGGCCTCATTACTCTACTTTTATACATCAAAACCACTACATAGGAATACCTCAATGGCTCATTGTACTTTCTACCTATATCTTACTTTTAGATTTAGTACTTAAAATAGTTGCTCAGTTTTTGTCAAACAATAATGGTAATGATACCAAAAATATAAAATGCATGTCTTTGTTTTTTTTTCCTATGTGCCAGGTATGTTTCTTAGCACATCATATATATTAACTCATTTAATCTTCAAAACTTTATGAGGAAAATATTATTATCCCCATTTTATATTAAGCTGAATCTCATTAAATTGCAGATGTTTTACTATGCTGAGCCTATAAAGAGAGCAATTTTGTATATTTCAACCAAAGAGAAGGAATTCTGAATAGGGGAGATAGGCAGAAATTAGCATAATGGAGATGTTCATGTTGAAATGGATGCATAACATGCATTCTTTTGTTAGAAGAAAGAAAGAAACATCAGGACAGAGAAACTTTGAGGTATTGGGCATAGAAGATGAGAAATCTGAACCACTGATTGCTTCTGTTTGCTCAGAAAAACAGATATTAAGGTGAAGTTAACACCCAGAAGACATTTTTGAATAGAAAACTCTAGCATAATTCCTGAAGTGTACAGTTAGTGCATTTTTTTCTGAAACAAATATGGTTATTATGAGCTATACAAAATAAGAACTAATGCCATTTCATTTTACGTACAGTAGAATTAATTTTTTCTAACTTAATTTTAGAAAATATATTTTAGTGATTGTTGTCAGAATCACAAAAATTAGTTTGTTTTAATGCTTACCATGAAGAATTTCATACGTGATTTGATCTTTCCAACAGTTAGTAAGGGCAACAGTGATACTGGATGGGGTCAGTGTTCCTTACATCCCCATGCTCACGATCACTGCTTGATCCTTCCTAATCATAGCCTTCCCACTGTTGTAGAGTAAATCCAGCTCTTTTCAGTATCATGCCATCCATCTATATCAAACTCACTCCCAGCCCTGGCCCCAAACAGTCATCCACAAATAATCTACAGACTTCCTAGTCACTCCTCTTCTTTCATCAAAGACTTAAGTACCTTAATCTCCACCACAAGCCTTGAGATCATCTGAGTTATTCCAACATCCACTTGGACAACCTGTCTTTCACCATAGATCCTCAGTTTGTAGGACTTCTCCTGTCCTTTTCCTCCCTTGCAACTAAGCTATCCACATCCCCAGATGCATTTTGAACACTATGACTGAATCACATGCAACATCATTAATCCAAACATCCCACTTTTCTGACCACAATCACATCTCCTAGCTAGAGTACACAACTACTCTTTCTCTGATCAGTTTTTACGTTTTTAGGACTTCTGGTCATTGAGTCCCCTACCTTCTCCCAGTTCATCTGCCTTTTTCTTTGATTTGCCTTCTTAAGATACTTAGTTTCCATGATCTATCACTTTAATAAAAGTTTTGTCAGTAACTTAATCTCTCTCACCCTTGTGTCTTTTCAGCATAAAAATCTCAATACAGAATTTATAATAGAACTTAATCTTGAGTGGATCCCTGACTTGTCTGCTAATATCATTACTTTTTTTTTCTTTCTGGTCAACTCACACCTGGGTATGAAAGAATACTATTTCAAATGTTTTCCCACTCTTTTTAAGAGCCTGCTCAACACCCTTCCACCCAGCTCACACACCAGCCTCCCACAATCTCAGTAGAAGATTGGTCTTCCTAACTCAGAGAAAACAGAGTATTTTGATGCAAATTCTCCAAACACTCAAACCTGAATTGGTCCTCTCCCCTTCCATCCTGTTAAAAGAGAGTTTTCCCTCTTAACTGGATCTTGTCCATCAATATTTAATTGTGTCCAGGTTTTCTCTAATTAATATAAGTATTTTCCCCATTCCCTATATCCTCCCCAGGTTATCAACTCATCTCTCTCCTCATCAGCAGAGCCAAACATCTTGGGAGAGTTGTCTGTACTCCGTGTCTCCTTTTCCTCACTTCTCAACCTGCCTTCTGCCACCATCACTCCAGTGACCAGCTCTCATTGCAGTTGCTGATGACCTATATGTTACCAAGTTGAATGGACAGTTCATTCCTCATCTTATCCCTTCTCATGGGCAGTTGATATTGTTGATCATTCTCTCCATTGTAAAAACAAACAAACAAAAAATGCTTTCTTCTCCATGACATATCTCTCTCCTGAGATTCCTCCTAATTTTCTGGCTACTTTCCTTATTCCACTTTATTATCTCCTTTCTTTGTTTTAACATCTCTTAGATACTGATTATATCTTAAGCCATTTTCTATTCCCTATGAACAAATGTTTCTTGGAAGCTTTCATACTCTGCCCTGAATATGTCCATTATTTGGAAACATGTTTTTTTCCAGCCCAGACTTACTCCTAATATAGACTGACTTGTCTATGCAACTGCCTTCTGAAGAGCTCATTTGGAATGTCATGGGCCCCTCAGACTGGATAGCTCCAAACTAAGCTCCTCAGTCTTGGCTCCCCAAATCTATTTTTACCCCTGTATTATCAATCCTGATGAATCACTTTAGCATTCACCCATTCTCCCAAGCCAGAAAATCACAGTTTCTCTCTTGACCCTTGTGCTGGTTTGAAACTGCTATGTATGCCAGGAAAGGCCATGTTCTTTTAATCCAGTCTTGGGGATGGGAACTTACTGTGGGTGGGACCTTTTGATTAGGTTGTTTTCATGCAGATGTGACCCACCCAACTGTGTGATGAGACCTTTTGATTAGATTATTTCCATGGAGGTGTGACCCTGCCCATTCAGGGTGGGTCTTAATTAGATCACTGGAGTCCTTAAGAGAGCTGAGAGCCCACACAGACCCAGATGCAGAGAGATGCTTGGAGATGCAGACAGAAAGACGTTTGGAGATGCTAAGCTAAGAGATGAAGCCCAGAGTTTGCCCTGTAGAAGCTAAGAGAGGACTCCCAGATGCTTAGAGAGAAATGCCCTGGGAGAGCAAGCAAGGATGCACAGGAGCTGAGAGAGAGAAGCTAAGACAGAAGCCCAGAGACATTTTGGAGAAAGCAACAGAGACCAGAAGCTAACCCCTGAAGAGGCCCAGCAGACTGGCCATGTGCTTACCCATGTGACAGAGGAACCCCAGATGCCATCAGCCTTTCTTCAGTGAAGTTATCCTCTTATTGATGCCTTAGTTTGGACACATCTATGGCCTTAGAACTGTAAAATTGTAGCCTAATAAACCCCCTTTATAAAAACCAATCCATTTCTGGTATTTTACAATGGCAGCTTTAGCAAACCGGAACAATCCTCTTTCTTTATCATTCCTCAAATCAGTCTATCATCAATTCCTGTTCATTCTTACACCAAAGTATCTCTCAAAGAGATCCATTTATCTATCTCACACATAGATTCTTCCATAGCACAGGCCACCATCATCTTGTTCCTGGACTAGCCTCCTAAATGAAATGAGAGTCTCAGATTAAGCACCATTTCCTCCTCACTATGTCACTAGTGAAAGCCTTGCTGCCTTGATCTTAAACAAGCCCTAAATTTCCTCAGGTCTATATTTCCTCTTCTGTTAAATGTGAACAATAATAATTGTCAATTAAATTGGTTGCATGTAGTACAAGTGAAAAATTTTGTAAAGTATCGTGTAATAGATACTTCATAAATTGTATTTCCTTTACCTATGAAGCTGCTTCTTGTGATGTGGATATATACATAAGAAAGGGTATGTCGTCAAACTGCAGTGTAGTGCTAAGTATATGTTCATATTGATTTATTTTAAATTGAGATATGACAAAGCCAATAATATAAGTTCTATGATCTGCCTTCCCTGATTTAATGGAAGATTTAATCCTTTCCATGTACTCTTTGGTAAGGCACATTGGGTCTTGAAACTTCTTAATCACAGGTGTGTGCTCATGCTTTGTGTGTGTGTGTATTTGGGGCAGTGGGGGATGTGAGTGCTTAAATTCCAAAAGCCATACTCCTAGATGAAGACTATAGTTAAAGCCTGGAAGTAGAGTTCAATATATGTCATCATTAAAGGGGGCCAGGAGATAAACAGAAGCAGAGAGAGAAAAAGAGAAAAGAGAGAGTGAAGAATAAAAGCAGGAGCCAAGTGGGCATGGATCTGATTATATTTGGGAGCTACAGCTCCAGTGCTTCTGTAGGCTGTTCTATGCTTCTAGCACAATTTAGATGAATGAGTTGGGCTGGGGAGTGGGTAGAGAATGCACAATTATCAGTCATAGGGTGTCACAAACAGTTCTGCTCATAAGCTAGGAGGGCTAGATTGAGAAGGTTGGGAATGGGGCAAAAAATATTGATATAATGTCTTCCTTCTTATATGTGAGTAAAAAAGGTAAAATTTGATCTGAGCCTTGAAGAATCAGAAAGAATTCAGGAATTCAGCAGAAGAGTAGGATCTGCAAAGGCACTGGCAAGCTGTAGACTTACCAGAAGATTGGTATGACTGAAATGTAGTGTTATGGACAAAGGAGATGTCATGAGAGGACATATGGAGAAAGCTGAGGCTATGAGTGGTATAAGAGGCCAGGCCATAGGGGAGTATTCCAAAGAATTTGGGCTCTCTCCTTCGGTAATTGAAAATCCTTCAGTGGTCTTAAGAAGTAGT
Source organism: Choloepus didactylus (assembly GCF_015220235.1). Taxonomy (NCBI): domain Eukaryota; kingdom Metazoa; phylum Chordata; class Mammalia; order Pilosa; family Megalonychidae; genus Choloepus; species Choloepus didactylus. Next base: position 179,139,019 of record NC_051334.1, read on the forward strand.
GCATGATGCTATTTATGAAAAAAAAAATATCTCTGGTCATGGCAGAGACAGAAATTAGGAGGTTTTACAAACCAGCAAATGATTCAGTAGTGGTGTCAGCCACTTCATTTCATATGTGAGCTCATGAAAGTTTGTCTAGCTGCTGTAGTTTTGTGAAATTCTGAAATTTTTCAATAGAGCCTGTGCAGAATTTGCATAGTGCTTTTCATAAAATTGTAGCTGCATGGAAAGTCATCAGTGGGACTGTAGAGGTCTACAAAGACTTGCTTTGTCCCAGCTTAGAAACCTTTTGATGGGGCCCAAATGGAAACCCAGTTCAAAGTCTTTTCTTTCATAGCAGTATCTGATTCTCTGAGCACAATACTTTGGTTGCTAATTTATCCCTTGAATCCCCTAACTAAAACAGTAGACTCTTCAAAGCTAATATGGTCCTTAAATACCATCTGCTCCAAACTCTTAAATTCATACAAGAAGGCTTATAAAGGAGGAGAGAGTTCCCTAAAAGAAAAGACTTGCTCTGTCTCACAGTTTCCAGGGAAGGACTACAACATAGTCCCTCCTTGTTGTAGATGGAGTGGTCTCAGGGATGACTGTACATTCTGTATGCAGAAATGAGCCCTACTCACTTTTAACATTACCAGAGGCTTCTCTCTTATAACCTCTGGACTCACCAGGATTCTAGCTCTTCACACACTTTATTGACCTTATGATTCCTTTCACTCGCTGGGTAGCAGGCAATGCTAGTCTCAAGGAGTAAATGCTAGAAAGGATGATTTCAGTGAAAACTTTTATCATTGCCTCCTGCCCAGTTCATATCCTATCCCATCACCATAACAAACCATCACATAACAAGCAGTAGGTAGGGGTATTATCACCGCTGAGATTGTCATACAATACTTGCCCTCAATTCAAAGAAATCTGTCTTTGGTGGTCCTCTTAGATTATGTTATGTTTTATTTTACAATCTTATGTATTTATCTATTTGTTTAGAACCTGAATTACATGATGGAAATACCTCCAAATGGACTTCGTCCAGGGATCTGTGTACTCAGTATTGCTTACTCAATCCTGTCTGAGTATTGTCCTTCTTAAACCAAGTAGTGATAGCAGCTACCAATTATCCTGATCTGGCTCTACTTGTGCTGGGCCTGCTTCTAATCTCAATTCATGCATTATTTTATTCAATACTCATAATAATACCGTGAGATAAATACTATTCTCTTCTGCTTGCAAGTGAGGAGACTAGGGTTCCAAAAGATGATGTGATTTGTACAAGGTGACCCTGATAATAAGTGGCAAATCCAGGGCTCAGTACCAGCTCTGTTCGATGCCAAGAGCATGCTTTTTCCACTAAGCTGCCTCGACATGAGAATTTTCTCTTCCTTGCTTTCAGACTTAGAGTGACAACCATTAGCTGATCCTCTGGTGTTCCACTAAATAGTCTCTATCCACTTCTCAGTCCCAATTCTATGGCTGGAATGATTATTTTTGCCTACAATAAAGAGTGAGCTGTGCAGCTGGAGAGCTTGCCATCCAGATGCTGGTGTATCACTTTGAATTGTTATTACAATAATAAGTTCCTGTTCATATTTGTTCCTATTTGCATATGTACAGAAGATACAGTTGTTTGGCCAAACCAAGCCATTTTGCAAAAATGCAGCCCAAGATCCACAAAGCAGTTCTGAAAATAGCCCATTTGTGGCTTCTGACTGGGAAAAAACTGCATAAAATATGCCTGGCACTTAGATTTATCACTGAACAGTCCCATACCTTTTATCTGAAATCAGCCTCCCCTCCCTTGCTCTCTACTGCTCTCCCTCCCTAATACCCTCCCATCTTGAAGTAGGTCCTGAGCATCTACTCTGCCAGGCACTGGAGAGAAAGAGAACAAAAAGCCCCAGTGCTTGCCCTAAAGGAGCTGAAATTCTAGGATCAAAAATGTTCATTCCAGAAGCAGGATTGTTCTTTGAAAAAGGACTTTAGAACAAAGGAATATACTTGAGCTTGCTGCTTGGGTTCTCCCATCCCTTTTCTTTGTTCATACCTGTATTATCACACTTATTTCACTGATTTTGAATGGGAGCTGGCACAGAATAGCTACCCAACTGAATATTTAATTGAAATTGTCAGCA